>NC_142660.1:17010647-17610647 GCF_026168435.1 Sesamum indicum | reverse complement strand
TGAAACAAAAATACTATGTCCATAATATCATTATTTCAATGTGAAACAACATAATATTTTGATTATAAGATATAAATAATTTATTTATTTATTTATTATTTTTTAATATTATATCAGTTACAAACTTTATTATTCTATATCTATATTATTTATCGCGGACGGAACCTTAAAATAACTAATTTTAGTAATCAAATTATGTGTTGATCAAATTACTCTTAAATATATTTTTCTTTTATGAGATTATTATCTCTTTAATCTATTGATTTTCAATAACTTTCTATCCACACACCTTTATAATTATTTTATTTCGTAAATTTTGATCGATTATTCGTTTTATCTTCTTTGCTATTATTTATTTAAATAAAAATTTAAATTAGACGTACACATTTGATATTCTTTCATCACATATATCCTATTGTTTTTAATGAGTAAATAGCTTTTAAAAGTTTATTGTATTATTTTATTTTTACTTAAAATTAAATTAGTGATAGAAAAAATATATTAAATTATTTTTTGATGTTTTAATATAATTATCAATTCTATATATGTATATATAAAACTTAATTCTTCTTATTCTCTCTATTTAAGCGTGAGCTATTCATTTGAATATTTTTTTTTGGGATAAATTATCTATACATGTAAATAATTCTCTGCGGTTCAGCATATGACATATTATAAAAGGAAGTTCATTCAAGATTTTCTCTCTCTCTTTTCTTTTTTCTCTTGGGATAATTACATTTTTCTCTGTCAGAATTTGGTATAATTAAACATAAATTTTCTATAATTTGAAAAAATTACATGTAGTACGTCTGAAACTTGATTCAATCTAACAAATAAGTCCCTCAATTGGTCACAATTTACTGAATTTATTAATATTTACAAAAATAAATTTTTAGAGGTATTAAATATAATTTTTCAAACTATGAAAAATCTATGTGTAATTACATTAAACTTTAGGGAAGGGTACTGTAATTATTCCTTTTTTTTTTTTAAAGAAAAAAGCTATTTCCTTTAAACCCCATTAATGGGGTTCAATAAATAGGCTGTTTTTGTCTTTCACAAACCGAGTAAAGTGATGGGCACATTAATAAGCACGCAAGAAGAAAATATGGGCAGTAGCTGCTGATCTCTGCGCAACTCGAAACGCCCACAGCCCGGACCCAGTTCAGTTTTCTTTCTTGTCAGTACAATGCCGTCATGGTTTTTGAATTTGGTTCTGATTTTATGATGTTATTAATAGGAAAAATGTGCTAGTAGACTGCCCGTTATTTGCAATTGATAGTTTTTATATGCTTATGGGGTGTGTTGAAACCTGTTGTATCTTTCTTTCTGCAGATTAGATACTGACTGCAGCAGTTGTTCTCAAGAAGAGATTCGTTTTACTGGTTTTGTTCTAATGAAGAGAAAATTCTGAAGCCCAGAACTGAGAAAAGGTATGCCAAGATATTGTTTTTCGTTTCTGTTTAAGAGTTCTTGAAGTAGAAAACTACATTTTGGTTATTGTTTTTCTGTTTCTTAATTTTTTGTGTTTATGTTTCTGTAGTTTCTGTGCCATTGTTATTTTCATGGTCTTGTTCTTGGCATTCTCTGTTTTGGCTGTGTTACATATTGGTTTTGATGGGAGAAATGATATAACTGACTGTCTATGTGCAAAAATTCTAGTCTTTCGTGGGATCCTTGTTTTTGTGCTATCATGTACGAAGTTGTGCAATCTCATTGCATCGCTTCCCTGTTCTGCATTTTTTATTCTCATCTTCTATCTAATCACAAATGGTAAATGTAGATTGTTAGATTCATGTTTCTTTTTTTTCCTCTTTTCTTTGTTTTTGTTCGGCTGTTTTCTTTTCCCTGTTCTGGAGGATTTTGGTTACAGCAGTATTGTTTCTTATGGTTAGGTGATTGAATAAATGTTGGAAGTACTGTTCGTCGACTCAAAATGCATTTCGTCTAATAGTTTTCCTCTTTGATGACAATGGTAATAAATGAACAGATTGTTCATACTCTGTGTATGTGTGTCTTTTTTTTCTTTTTTTCAGTTCAAACCATGTCTTTGGATGGGTGGGTGGGTTGGAAGGACATAGGAGTCTTCATTTATCTATTCTGAAAATGCCAAGAATCTGACCTGCAGTTGATTATTGTTAAATACTGAAGAATTCTTGTGTATTTCAGGGTTGATTAGCAAGATAATTTGCTACTTGATTTCTTTTTGTCTATTAATAGGTGAAAGTTTCCACGGGTACCAGACTGCTGATACTTAACTTGTATAAGTTTTTGGAACCTATATAGTTTTCTTGATGGTTTATCTTTGATATTTCTTCGACTGGGTCAGTGAGGCATGAAATCAAATATAATCTGAAAATGTACTCCAGATCTTGCATGCCTAAAAAGATCTTTGTTTTGTAGGAGAATTCATTAGCAACAAGTTACATGGAAACATATAAATTCTTAAACTGTAAAATTTCACTTTTGGTCTCGAGAAACACAATTTTGTTGGTAGGATATCTGTGTATCTAGACTCTTTTACTTTGTTCAGTTATTAGATTTGTATCCTCTTTAAGCTTTTGTTCAAAACTTTGATAAAATTAATCTGATCAGAACCTCATGCAATTTAGACTTGTTGGATCTTATTCTGAAGATACCAAAGCAAAAGAAGCTGACGTAACACCATGAAATTATGTTGTTCAGCAGATAATAAACTTCAGTATGTCAAAGCAAGCTCAACTCCCTCCTCGTTGCCCTATCCAAAAGAAAACCATGGGTTGCCAAGCTACTGTCCCTGTTTCCTCACCCTCATGCAAAGATACTGAGTTGCATGCCAGGAAATCGGGACATTGTGAATCTTTCTGGCAGAGCTTCATACTAGAGGAGCAGCCAGCATGGCTGAATGATTTACTGAGTGATACTGACTCAAATTGGAACGGTGCGTTACACGGCCGAGCTGCTAGTGATTCTTTCACCATTTTTGATGGTATAGTGCCTTTACCAGATCTAGATCAACTTAATGAAACAGAAACTGCAGATTCTTGTGAGCCAGATGATGGATTGGGGTCCGGTTGTACTTATGGTCCTAATTCTCCAAGAAGAAAAAACAAGTGGAGCCTTCCCGAAAAAGAAATAGTTTCAGCATTTTCGGAATATGTTATGCAAAACCCTCTGCAGCATGTAGATGGATATATTTCTGTTCCGGGAGAGTCGGATTCAAATGGTGATGCCTATACTTCAGCGAGTGAGATCAATACCGGGAACAAAGCAATGAAACGGTTAGATCCTATTTTGGCATGTTTATTTTCGCAATGAGATTTCTTTTATCTCAATAATTGGTTATGGGTGACTTACAAACTATCCTAAAATAGGATATCTGATTTATGACTGCCAGATCTAGCATCATATCTGGTTTCATAAACTCAAAACTTTTCAAGTTGCAAGATCTTTTTATATTCAAAAAAGCTTTGGACACTTGATAGATAATCAATCTTGTGATTGCTGCTATTTCTCCTGGGACAACTGTATCTATGATACTAGTTGTGTCCATTCGAGTAGTGTAGTCTTGCATAACCTTTTAAAGTTAGTGGGTGTTGCATTCATTACTCATCTGATGATATGCTAAATTTGCCTGATTTGTGCTTTGGTCTGAGAAGGTCAAGAAAGAAGATCTCTATACATTTAATCCTTCCAATTACTTGCAGCCTCAGAAGTTCAATGGATGGTCTAAAAGCTTAATGCAATACCAAATTAGAAGTTCAAATCACTTGCATTTGGACCTATAAAACTTGATGAGAAGTTCATGTCGAAATTCTGAATGCTAGTCATTTTTCTGCATGAAGACCAAAATTTTTAGCATATGCAAAGACCACGAATTTACATTGTAGTTTAACACAGAGAGAAAAACTATACTGTTCTTTTCCACAACATGTACCAGTAGTCTGCCGTGTCTTCTTTTTGCTTGAAACTGGAAACAATATCCAAAATCATGTGTAAAATGAATTTGTAGCATCTCAATACCATCATATTGTTTACATACTCACACAGGGGGTGTGTGTGTGTGTGTTTGTGTGTGTGTGTGTGTGTGTCTCTCTGTTACATTTGTTTCTTACTTTCATTCTCTCTTTAACATGCACTGAAGTAAATATGGTATGGAATAATCTCTGAGCAGTCTCTTGTATGCCATCTTGTGTTTTAGTTCGTCTTATGCAAAGTTCTTTCTTATGATACACTTATTGACATGCAGCCACCCTGGACAGAGGTCTAGAGCTCGAAAACTCCAATACATCACTGATCTTGAAAGAACTGTTGATATTCTTCAGGTATGGAACCAAAAAAATAAAGGAAACTATATCTCTGTGGTACTAATTTTTCCTTTCTATTTTGTATTATTTATGAACACGTGGCAAACAACCACACAAGATGGACTATATTATGTGACTAGAGAGTTGAACAGATTTCCCCCACAATCTATTGCTGATATACTAGTTTGCTGGCCAGTATCCCTCTTATGTTTCAAATACAAGCTTCCAGTAAAAGAAAATGCTAAAGATACTTTTCCCAATCAAATAAATATCAATAGTTCTGACTTTTGCAGATAGCACACGCTAGTGCCAGAAAATACTGGTCTATCAATAGACCTGAGACTTCTTCAAAATATTAAAATTATTGTTTTTTATACTTCGGACACATATCTCTAAAGCACTAGTAAAATGTTTGGGACGGGGCACATTTGTGACTAGTTTGCCTATACTTATATGACTGAACATACTGTCAAGTACATTGAGTTGGTTTAACAGTGATTTATGCCTGCGGAATATGAGCTACAATGCTGCCAGTAGTGTAAAAACCAACTCTGTACTTGTTTCCGTAGCTTGATCTAACCATTCTTAAGGACTGTCATTACCAACTGCTTGTCTCCATCTTGCCTGTCCTACCCTTCAACCTTTGGTGGTTCATCTGCTACTGTTTCATCCATTACTTTTCACTGATCTCAAAATCATGGCACAGAATCTGGGGTCGGAATTGGCTGTCAGGGTTGCCTCAATAAGTCAGCAAAATGCTGCTCTATCAATGGAGAATAATACACTGAAGCAGCAGTTGCTGAGGATGCAGCGGGAGAAATTCATTGTAGATAGTGAGTATATCATTCTCTTCAATCTTATTGTATCTAAGTCAGATATCACTCATTACCCCACCTTCTATACCTTTCAGGGAAAGTTTAACTCGGCTTTAGATGCTAATGCTGCTGTTTATGATGATTAACCGTTAATGCAATTTTGCTATATGTAGTTTATTCTTTGGAAGAAACATAGAAATATTGAAGTCAATGATTTAATAGCTTCATTACCAGCAGCATGACAAATAATATAAGCAACTTTGCGACAAGTTGAGAGTGACATAATTGATCCCATATTAGCCAAAGTTTTTGGGTATTAGTTAGCTGAACTTAGTACTTAACTTTTCCTAGCTTGAAAGATTATTAAGTTCGTTTTTTCAGTTGGGGAGGTTATTATGAATCCTTATTTTATTGCAGCCTCACCTATTCTGTCTGACTAACATTAAACTTCTGATTTTCCAGTTACATCAGACATTCTTGTTGATTCATTTCTTGTGTGTCTGAAAAGATATACTATCTGAACCAAATTCTTCATATTTCTCCTATGTTCAGGTGAGTTCCAGTCCCTTAAGAAAGAGGTGGTGAGGTTGAAAACCAGTTTAACTGTTTCCGCCAATAATAACAATGTCTACAACAGGTCAAGCTTCACTGCTAACTTAGCTCATTCAGATGCCATGTGGGATATGTTAGACATGCGAAAACTTGATCTCAACTGACAGGAATTGGCCTCACGGCCTATCATCAAGGTGCATTAAGCCACTCGTAATCACTTTTAGTCTTTGATTTTGTGGCTTCTGATGACATTTATGGTTCTAGCTACGCAGTAGTACTGATGACATTTATGGTTCGACTATGATCTTTACGTCATTGAAAATTAGTCGGGGACCAGTTAAGTCTCTTCATTGTTTTGTCTGCAGAAAATTACCTCACCAATGCTGCAGAAATGACTAGACGTTACCGGGATTGATTGATAAAGCCCTGATCATATAGATTTTTCTGATGTTTGTAAATCAGAAGTTCTTCATAGCGGTCCTTCAGTCGATTTTAAAGCCCGTCTAAGTGGCACTGATTTTGAATTGTACAGCAGCTAGCGTAGCGTTTCTCTCCGTTCTCTATCCATTCGTAGCCATATACATATTCTTGTTGCTCACAGAGAACAGGTATGGACTTGTGAATGGCAATCTGCAAAATGGTGGTACATGGGAAGCTGCTTGTCTTGACAGCATTTTTATCTCAGAGTCTTGGGGGCAGGAAGGATTGAGCAACCAGTGAATAATTTTCCCCAGTTGCTGAAGACCCTGAGATAAATATTTTTGTCCTTGTTTATTGAAATATATTTTTTTCTTGATTTATAAAAACACTCAAAAAAACATATATATAAAATAAATAAAACACTCCACCGGTAGAGGGGGCAGATTATTTAGGCCTTTCTGATTAAAAGCAGACCTGCCCAGATTCCCAAATCTTCCCACAAATTGACAATTATTAATTCTTTTAGGCTGTTTTTACATTTAAATCCGGAAAGATTATGGGTGTAATGAAGCACTTTTTCTTTATATATATATATATATATATATTATTATCAAATCGAATTGTCATAGATGATTTTAAAAATAACTTGTTTAATTTCTCGTTTACAAAACCAAAATGAAAAGTACAATTTGGGTGTGGTATCTTGGTTTTAACAGTTATAACAAAAATAAAATGTTGAGACTAACAAAAATTAAGAATATACGCGGTTAAATAATCTTTGTGAAAATCATTAGATCACCTGAGGACTAATCTGTCAGTAATTGGATACTCAAAAAGAAGCGGTAAGAATTAAAATAAAGAGAAATAATGGTGAAATGAGCCATTTGGAGTGAAAATATGAAAATGCAGAATAAAATGAGCTTGTAGAGTGCAGGAAACGAGCAAGAAACGAGTACCCTTACTATTTGGCGAGTGTGACAATTGTGTCAAATATGAGTAGCTTGAGTTGCCTTTTTTTCCTGCAACATCGCCTCTATTTTATGGGCATCTGGAGCAAAATCCAAGAGTTAGTTAAGGTAAGTTGCATATCAATAGGAGTCTACGGATGTTAGCTAACTAACAACAGTATCCAAACTTAATTTGGATTTATCTTTAATTATAATCATTTATAGTCATTGTCCAGTCAATCCGAGAAACAAGAGATGCAGTTACTAATTGATTGATCCGGTTGGTCGGCTGATATAGAAAGAGTTGGTCAAATTGTTTAGCGTGACGTAGCCCTTGACGTGTATAATCCATATGACGTATCGTCTCTGCTGTCTCCTGAGTAGGCTTGCTGATAAAGACTTGTTTTTGGATTCTCCCACAATAACTTGATTTTGATAAAACATTCTTGTTACTTTTGTTGTTAGGCAGCAAGGCTTGGTCCTGCTAGCCAACTTCTTTACCTTGGGCTTTAGGAAAATGCTCAAGGGAGACATCATCGATAATTGCTCTTTAAATTTTAGTGAGGGTCTTTTTGTATCTCTTCGGGTATGTCCGGAGTACTCGGTAAATATTATAGGATGAATAAAAACTTACATTTCACCCAAAAAAAAAATTTTAAAAACATTCGAATTCCAACTAACAAATATCCGATACATAAAAATGAATTAAAAATAAAAAAAAAATTAATATTAGCACAACCAAAATAATAAAAAAATCACAAAAAAAAGATATTTAATCACTATACGGATTCAAATCTAATGAAAATTTCTTTTAATTTAATTTTACATTTTTGTTTTTTTTTTTTTTCTATTTTTGCATGCAGAAACAGAAAATTGTGGACTTTTTACAGTTAAGAACCCAAACCTAACCTTTATAAAAATGGGCTTTGGAACGTGAATAATAATATTTGACAACTTATGTACTTTGATTTTTATAAATTGAATAATTAAAGTCTTCTAAACAATTAATTAATTTCATCGTATTATTTTATATATGTAATTACAAAATTGAATCATATATATTTAACCGTTCGACTCGATTTGATTGGGATGGTTTGAGTAGTTTTAATATTTTATTTTTTTTATCACCCCTCGTAAACAAGTTGAATCGAGTCAAATACATTATTGTTTGAGCATGTATGAATTACTATTGAGTTTGAAAAATTACGTTTTTGGATTTAATTTGATTAATAATCAAATCGAACTATAACAAGTTTTGGTGAAATGGGACATGAGTCGAGTTTGATATTCAAATATATTTTATTATTATTATTATAATTAAAAATTGAGCTCGACTTGAATTTGAAAAAAAACTTAAATTAAATTCAAATTTGATTTGCTAAACTAACGATTCAACATCAAATTGACTTTTACCAATTAATTTTGAGTCGAGTTGTTTGATTAATTTCTCAGCCCTATTTACATTTAAGGATGAGATTGAAGAATGCATAATAGAAATTTTAGATGGGATATAATAAAATTATTGTATGTTATTTTTAGTTGCAGTGAAGAAAAGTATGGTGAAATGTTGCATTCCATTTCTTTAGGACACTACCTTACATGAGATTTGAGAAAGAGTCCAAACATTGAGGGCAAAGAGGACATTATTCAATTACTTTTGAATTCAACAATTTTAGGGGTTATTCAAATTATTCTACCACTGATTAGGGCTGGATCAACACAAATATTTAGCCCAATTCTTGAATGCACAAGTGACCTTAGGCCATGTTTCAGTAAGTTGATTGGATTATTGGTTGATATAGGGGTGGCAATTAGATCCGAACTGAATTTGTCTTGTTCGTGTCTAAAAAATTGAAGGCGGAACAAGTAGCTGGTTTGGGGCGAGTCTCGGATCCTTAAGAACTCATCACGATACAATCATTTAATATATATATATATATATATATATATTGTTTTATCTTGGTAGATAAACACTAATATAATATTATATCTTTTTATTTGCTTGATTCTATGCATTTATTCAACAGTTTGATCAATTGAAAAATTGTCCAACAATATTTGACGATGGAGAAGATGAATATATATATATATATATTATTTTAAAAATAAATAAAAAAATAAAAATAATTGAATTTACCGAGTCAGATCCATCCTAACGAATTTTGTACTAGGGTAGAATGGGGCAGGACGGGGCTTGAAAATACTAGAATGGGCCCCAAAGCCTTCCCAAAATTCGTGGGGTGAGTTCTGAGTTCACCCAAGCCTGCCTCATTACCACCCCTATATAAGCCCCAGACGAGTGGAATAAAAATTACAGTTACATATATAGCCCTAAAAGTTGCTGGCAAAAATGTCTACTTCAATCTTTACAAGGCAATATATTCTACAGAAAATCCAATTGCAAAATTAATGCTATTAGATACGATTTGATAGAGAATGTCTCTGTCTTCCTATTGGAAAAGGTGCCTTGCAATCTAAATCTCGCGCGTTATTATGCACTAACGCTATCACAAGGCATGAACCACGTCTCTGTGTACAGACCAAATGAAATATCTACACTTGAATTGTGAATGGAGGGATGAGATCAGAACAAGAGGCAAAATACACAGGTAAAGCAGTAACCAACAAGCAAATGAAATTGGATAGTGTACCAAACATCTATACATATCCATCCACCTTTGAGTTCCCACACCACAAAGAGGTTAAAGAATCACATGGTTGTCTATCAACACCATGTGTTTAGAGTATTGGTGTTCATGGTACCCGGATTTTATACATCAATAACATCCCATGCATGTTCGTCTCTGGCCAAGCCTTGAACATATGGTTACAAATATGACAAGAAACAACAGATATTGAACGTGTTTACAGTAGCCTTCCCATGATCACAATGTCTGTCAAAATTTCACTGTTGCCAGCTCCCTCTCTAACCACGGAGTGAAGCTCGAGGGACGGCGGGTAGACCTAGTTCATCCTCTGCCTGTCAAACATAAAAATCATTTATTAAATAAGGTTGGCCATAGTACAAGTAGTTAAACAGTTTCAATGCGGCTTAGCCAAGACATGCCAACGAGAATATATATATAAGTAAAATAGACAATAGGATTAACAGTGGAAACTTCAGCTTTAGCTAAAGCACACAAAAGTCGAACTAAAAAAATGAGGGATGATTCTTTAATATAGTAATGCCAGATTAGACATTGGATATGCAAATTGCTGCATAAGACTTCCGAATTGGAAGCCAGTAAGCAAGACAAAGACCATTCCTGCCACAACCCCCTTCATTCCAGAATGACATTTGAGAACCTAGGAAATTTGACTTTACTGATCTATCCACAATAAACCAAAGCAGATAGATGCAAACAGAAATTCCCCTTAAGTATGCAGAAGGTTGGAGCTCTCTCTATTAGGTGTTCCTTTTCTACCCAGTACTTTCAGATGGTGATGAGAGAAATAACAAAATATGACAATGGTTGAAAGTCTAGAGTCTGTGATGAGTCCAAAAGAAAATAAATCTAATAGAGAAAACTTCGCGCCCAAGTAAAATAGAACTTTGCCATCCATATGAAGCAATACAGCAAGATATGGAAGTATACAAAAGGTGAAAGCATATGTTGCAACAACTTTCTCCTGGATCTTCAAAACCTTTTCAGGCATATGAAAAGAGAGATCAAATCAGAGAAAAGCCTGGTTGAGTAATATATTACCTGTACATTTGCTCTGCCTGCTGGAACTGGGGCATGCCCACTTGGTGCAGATGGCAAGTTAAGTTCTGATTCCAGATCAGGTTCCCTATCAGGCTGAAGATAAGAAGGCACTCCATCTCCTTCAGTTTCAAAACCCATGTCTGCTTCCAGAGCATCAAGCTCTGAATAACATAAATAAAAGATTTCAACAAGTATACAGAACCACTAACGAATCACAAGACAGCTATGTGGCTGAAATAAACTGTAATGGGATCATTGAACAACACAATTAAGAAGTTAGTTCTTGCTATGCTGCTCCAACAATCAGTTTCTGTGACAAGTTGAATGATGTCATTACAAAAGGAGTCAGAGCAGATCTCACCACCCATAAGTTCATCCTCATCAATGTCATCAGGGACATTATAGCTTCTACCAAGAGATTCTTGGATTTCATTGCTCACATCCATGAGGTCCATCATCTCATCTTGTAAATTCTATAAACAACCAGAGTTATAGCAGTCAATATATGAGCATCCAGTAAAATATCCTACAGCGCAAAAGAGAAAGATGTCAGCAGAGGGATACAAACATCTATGTCTTGAATTTTAACTGTCTTCATCATTCCTTTAAGCTCTTTGTTTGCTGACTTCAAGGCTGACATCTGAAAGGCAAGTGGTGGAGTTAGTTACAGACAAACTCGAGCCATAGCAGCATCTAAGTTTCTAAAGTTCCAATCAAGCACACACATCAAACTTTGAACAGGAACATAAAGCTGGACAGCAAGTACTTGAATATAAAATCAGTTAAACAAGATCTTAAAAGAACCACTTCCATCCTCATTACAAACGATTGGTCCTCCTGCCTCTAAGGAGGTAGACAGCAGGTTCCAATCACATACAGAATAAGTTTTGCTTCACAAATCTTGAACTTTGCCCTGTGGGCTGCTGCTAACAAGGAAACAGATTCTAATGTGAATTTATGAACCCGGATAATGATGCTCAACGACAATAGCAAAAATATTTTCTAATAATGCATGTCTTCAGACTCTTAACTATCATATTACGCAACGACCAAGTCAAAGCTCTGATAGAGCAAAAAGCTATCAGCTTCAGATTTCAACTGGGCAAACATTCTAAAGCTATAGAATCGACTCTCATTAGCTGTTCCGAAAGCTCATGGTCATGCAACAAACCATGGATATATGATATGATCAATACATCAATTCACTAGTCATATTTATGATGCTATTCCCCATTTCCAAGTAGCAAATTCAGCATTATAAGACCCAAAAAGAAATTATTCAAGTCATTTCCAAGTAGGAAGCATAAGGAGCATAGTTGTTAATAGCGCACGGCGTGCCATGGCGAAAGGGTCCCCTGGAGCCATGGCGCACGGCGCAGCACACACATTTTTATAGTACGGTACACATGTACAGAAATAAATTATATATTTCATACATCAATATATATTCACATCAATAATGCACAAATAAGTAAATATAAACACTAGAAATAATTTTAATCATCATACCATAAAAGAAACTTGCAAAATAACAAGTCTTAGGAAAAACAAAATAGTTCAAAATATGCAAGATGATTAAACAAATCCTACATTTCTAATTTAACTCGTTTTGCAAGATATTTTAATTTTTTATATTTTTTAATAAATCAGCTGAAATAAAGGTTGGGTTAAAAAGCGAGCCTTTATTTGCCCAGTTTATTTTAAGCCCCAGCCGAAAGGGCTCCGGCTTCACTATGGCGCGCCTCTGCCCCACGGATTATGGCGCAGAATGGCATTGCCATAAGCAACTCAGCGCCATTTTACAAGCCATAAGCAACTCAGTGCCATTTTTGTAAAATGGCGCTGGCCAGCGCAACGTGTGCCATGCGTCATGGCGAGCCATTAATAGCTATGATAAGGAGGCTCTCAGAACATACTGTTTGTTGGGCATCTTTAATTCCCTCAGCAGCAAATGCAACTTGATCCAGGTTGAATGTCTGATTATACAGCATATCGCGCTGACCTTCATACCTAGAAAAATATGTCATTTATATATAAACTGAATGAAGATATTTGAATGTCGATGTGTCGAGCAGTTGGCAATATAGACCGAGTTCAAGTAGACATGGATTTATAATCATATGCACGAATCATAAAATCAAATTTAATCAGGAAGCCAGATGATTACACCAATAAAGCAATAACCAAAGAACATTATAAACATTCCTTATGACTTCTACCTGAAAATGATTTAACAGAGATGCACAAAACATGATTGATTTTCTCCAGGAAGAGAACAATTTCAGTATTAACTGTTGGATCATGCCCCTAAAGACATGTAACCGTGTGCAACGGGCCTAAAACTAATTACAAAAACACAGAGAAAAAAATAAATTGTCTGCCTGAACTGCAATATGTCAAATTTACTTTACCATCAACATTTTTCGCAGGGAACATAACATGCAATGTGTTGTCTACTAATACAGAAACTGAGGGCCCAAAAAGAAATATTTTAGCTTCCATCACTAAGATACCCACCCAACAATTTAGTAAAAGTGCCAGAAGAAGTCTACAACATTTGGGAACCACCAATTTAGTTGATCAAGGACTTTAATACACCATGTAAATAACAAAATAATACCAGTGAACTTTCTTTTTTTCTAATTCCACTTTTAGTTTCCTACTTTTCCTTCCCTAGTTTGCAAACCACGCGTTTGACCCGGTAAAAGCTTCACCTAAGCACCTACAGAGGCCAGGTAACATTTACAATCCAGCAAGTTCAGAAAATGACATAGAATCATGAGAACCTTTACCAGAACTGTGGAACTATATGAAGTGTTGTGTAAGTTCAGAAAACTGCATAAGATCATGAAAATTTTGAAAGTAATTACTGAAAGGTGTGATGGGACGGTAGAACTAGAAACATTCAATTATAGAGTTAGGCATGTGAGTGGGCGGGGTATTACCCAACCTGGGCCCACACCAAAATAAGACCCATTATCATTTTATTTATACCCGACCCATGAAATACCCATTGGGTCTTTGCCCAAGTTATACAATATACCCAAAAGATTGGGTATGGTCTGGGTCTTATGCAGTGCTTCTTGTGTTTTCTTCTTTCTTTTTCTTAATATTTAAAAAATTTCTAAATTTTAGATCAAACTCTAAAATAAAAATTTAACTATTCGAACTTTCAACATGTATAAATTAACTATCATTGTTTGTCCAAACGATTCACCAATATTAATAACTTACAAAAATGAATATTTAACTTCTCACTTAATGTCTTATCCAACTTGCACTCAATTTTGAGTTGATAATGTTTTCACAACTTCACTTCAAACTAATTTTGCTTATTTCATATGTCCATAAGTACTATAGTCGAGTACTGAATACGAAATTTAGATAAAGTATTTAATTGCTTGAGATTTATAGAATATATTAACAAAAATATGATTTGTCTTATTAGTTTTAATGTGAATTTCTTATGAGAAAAAATGTATTCGTGGAAGGGTGTTCATTTGGTGGTAACAAAATGTAGTGTCGTTAAGGGGTGCTACATTGGGACCACAAACATTGTAGGTACAGATATGACTTTATAAACAAAATCTGGATGAATTATAAAGGTCTTTTAATTAAATTTTGTGTGTGATCTTGATTTTCGTAACTACTTTATCATCTTAACTAAAATCAGTCTACATATTGCTAATAAGATCCATTTATTGCTAATAAGAGCCATTTAAATCTTTGACGTTTATAAAAAATTTAAAATGTATTCCTTCTCTCAATTTTAGAAACATAAGTTTTTGTGTATTATATAATCATAACATCACACTTCAAAGACAAGTATGCATAATTTCACCATTTTATTACATTTATCCAGCTCTAACTAAATGATACAGCAACAATACCTCAAAAGGATTCAGCACTTTACACCACTGATTCGGATCCTGAACTACAATCAGATCAAATCGAGTGATGTAGACTACCCAGGAAGAGTAAGACACCTCATCATGTTCCCTATCCTTTCAAACGGCAACTGCCTCTTCTATCTTATAGCAGAATTCACTTCCATTTTTTTGTGTCCACTCAAGGAAATCAATACAGGAAAAAAAATGTAAATAGAGGAAATCACATTCAGTAGCATGATTGTATTCTTAAGGTTAACTCAGATTATACAATTTAGTATGAAGAAAATACTCTATCGGGACTAGTTGACTAAAAACATTACGTAGAATAATCAACCACTATCTCATTGTACGGTATGTAGTTTTGTTTTCTTTCTAATGACTCTTACTTGATAGCCTGATGCCAACATATTTACAACTGAGTTCTTTCAACAAATAAGGAAAAACTAACAAGATCACACCCCAATCAACATGCTAGAAGAATTCGAAGATTAGAGCTCAATTATGAAGTAAAGATTACGTAAGTCAAAACTCTAATGAGATGACAAAACATGCATCTAAGAAGTAATAGCAACTGTCACTGTGATCCAATGGAAACTATGAGACACTTACATTTTTTTTTGCTTAAGAACCCTCATGGCCCTAGCTTTGACCGCCTCTTGAGCTGGACCTGGTCTGGTCTTTTTTATCTGCTCTCTGTATCTCGCTAGTTCAGCATCAAGTTTTTTTATCTTCTCATCCACAGTTTCACCTCTTTTATTGATCTGAAATAATCATAATTTGCATATATGACTTGATACACCATTTGAAAAAACATCAAACAAGGGCAATCAAAAACCTAGAAGACTATAGAAGCATAAACAACTGTACCAAGCAACCATTTTCCAAGCATTGTCGGGAATGACAAATCTTAAGAGTGAACATTTGGAAGATATAATTAAGGGATGGTACCAACTGTAATCAAGGTAAATTACTTTAGGATCAGTTAGCTTTTTGAGTTTCTCATTGAAGTAAATGAACACTAAATTGGTCTCAGCATTTAAAAGCCTAAATATTCCTGAAATCAACCATTAGTCATGCATGATGCATTGTCATGACTCGTAACTTTACCTATCATTTTGTACGTGTATCACTAATTCATCAATAAATCATCTTGGACATAAGACCTCCTCTGTTCACAGGATTACTCTGAAGGAACAGATTACTGACATACCAATAGTAAAACACACAATTTAAAAATTGTAAGGTCCTAAAACACATATCTATACATTATAAAATATGCTCTCAAACCCACAAAATAAAATCCTAAGACAAAAGGCAAATGGGCCGACTCTATTGCTAAATATTAAGGGGAAAAGAAAGAATCACAAGCAAACAAACACACAAAATCACAACTTAAAGCTGTAAGACAAAGGAACCTAAACTAGACAGAATCAGTCCAATTACGAACCCGATCGGAGGCATCTTGAACTGATGGAGGGGGTTCTTTATCTTTCTTCACCCCGAACACCCTCCTCATCTTTGCTTCGTATCAGAGAATCCCCTTCTTCTTCTTCGGGTGCGCGTTCTGCTTCTTTCCTATATACTTGCAATGAGAATTAGGGCTTCAAAATTGATCCAAAGTTCGTATCTATGCGTATGAAATCTGCAAGAAAGATAAATTCCTTGGACAGAGAGAGAATCAATGAAGTAAACTGCAGTTATTAATATTATATTTGGGAGAACAGGGCTAAAGGTTTAAGAACTTTCCAAGTAAATACTGCAATTTGATTTACAAGTTTCTCGGACCGCATGCGCACGTGCTCAGCACGTACCGGGATTTGGGCCACCCATCTCTCCGGGCCGGGTCGGGCTTGAGTCCAACGTGTGCACTATCTATACTGTTACACCTCGTTTGGTTCGTGTGATGGATTAAGTATGATGAGATTCAGTTGTACATAGAATGAATGATATTAATTTCATTAATCGTCATATGTTGTTTGGTTTGATGTATTTGTAATGTGTGATATTTCAAATAATAATATAAGTTGTGTTTGGTTGAAACAATTGCAAAGTATGATAAAACGTAGAAAAAGATGGTTGCGTTCGCAGGCGGACGGCAGCAGACCGGCGCGCGGACAGGAAGACGGCAGCAGACGCCCCAGCGCTCGCAAGCCGACGACAGCAGACAAGCGCTCACATAGGCAGTAGGCAGCAAACACCCCAACACACGTAGGTCGACGGCAGTAGACCGGTATGGACGCAGGCCGATGGCAGCAGACAAGCGCACACAAGCAAACCCCTGCCGATGTGCCCACGCGTGCCTAGGCCTACCACTGCCTACGGGCGCGTGCGCAGGCAGACGAGAGGAGACGCACGCATGCATAGGCAACATCTGGCCGACCCTGCAACCATGCACAGGTGTCACGGGCGTACTCTTTTGTCTCGTAGAGGAATATATTTTTCGCCTGTGCAGCGTCTCATGTTACACCCAACCTTCGACCAGCCTTCGCACATCTCAAAGTTAACCGGCTGTCCGTCACGTGTCTTAACACTGAAGTTCGCTAGCACGACATCTAAACGCACACCTGCGAGGCACCGCGTGCCCTTGCACTTGCCTATCCAAAATGCACATGTTTACCGAGGCTCTCGGCACGCCCGCCTTAGCGTCTCTTAGCGGCCGGCCCCAACTAGCTAGTCTGCCGCTATGTGTCTTGCCCACAATCTTGGAACCTGGCAACGCATTCCTTGATGGCAAGGAGCATCTTCGCTCCACCTCGGCATTACGGCGCTCCGCATGAGCCCACAACGCCCGTCTCATGCCCAACGCTCACTCGATGCATCCTCGGCGCACGCCTTCGTCGTGGCCGTCTTTTAGGCCTCCCCCGACATGCATTCTTGCGTTTCGGCTTGGGTTCATAATATACACACAATGCAGCGTCGCCCCACGACCGCTCATTTTAGCCAACGAACCCCCATGGATGGCTAGAACTCGATATCGCGTGCCATGAGTTGGATCACGAGGTCTTGGAGTGCTTGCCTCGATCACCCATTCGCACGAGAGGTGTTGCCCCTGATATCTCGCAACCCGGGGAGCAACCTTGGGCGTCACAAGGAGCCTCTCGGCCGCTTTTGCACCCAACGTAGGCCATCCTAGCTCTACGCTGCTCGTCATGTTCCCATGCCTTTCGGGGACTCTAAGCACTCCTTTGAGATGCCTAGAGCCGGCTCTTGAAGGCCCCCATTATGCCCCAAAGATGATGCTCATTTAGAGCACGGGGAGGGCTAGCTGGAGCTCACCACTGCATGCCCCCCTTATAATAGGCTTAAAAACATTTTCTCTTGTTCCATGAGTAGAGACTTGCAATGGCCGAGGAGTGCACTTTTTCTGGATCTCCCTCAACTGACATCTAAATAACGTGCTGATTGAACCGTAGCGTAGCCTACGAATTCCACATCATAACTCTAGAGTTTCAGCCCCATCAGATCATCCATCGCTGAAGAATTGCCCACGCAATACTCTGAAACTACAGTTTCGCCATTGCACTAGCAGACTCTGAACATCGTCGTCGTTTCCTACTCAAACAGAATCGTCTACCTCTGAAACATCTTGGAGGTACTCCTAACACTCCAATGATCTCGCCATTGAAATAGTTCTGCAACGGCCATGGATGACTATCGTGGGTCTTGCGGTCGGGCATATTTTCGGTCAGGTCCACAAGGACGTCGATGGCGATCAAGGCAATGGTCCCAAACGATGGGCGCCGCACACCGAGGCCACAGGCTAAAGACTGCCCGCCCACCGACCGAGGTACGTGTGTTGGATTTTTGTTATTTCACGCACGGCACGATCTCTTTTACGCAGCAGCAGGACTTGGTGTGGCACACGCATGTTCATCTGGCACATGACTGGTGGGGGTGCCTGTGAAAGGTGTGAGAGTGTGGGGCCACACATACTTGCCCTTGGGTCAAGCGCTGGGATGTGGTACTTGGACTCCGCCCGTCTCGATTGTACATGACGCGAGGGGGCAAGGATTTGGCCATTTTTTCAGGACTCGGGCAAAATAAGATAAATGAGGAGGGGGCCGGTGGTGCCGGGGCTCGCACTTCGGTTGCCTCCAGGCTGTTTCAATCTTTCAGAGAAAAGGGGGAGGAACCTGGAGGAAGGGGAAGGGACGAATCGAAACGAAAAGGGCTGAATCTCAACGAGTCATGGCAGCAAAACCACTCTGTCACTTACAATACCCCGTCGCAGATTGAAGTCGTCTGCAAAGGATTCTGCTCGCTGCTCGATGGGAATTGTACTTCAAAGTGGCCAATGCGGCTCGTAAGCCACAATGGCTTGGCCAACGACACGTGCCCTTGGGGGCCCGAGGGCCCCTATTGTGGGTCGGCAAGCGAATGGCGAGCGTATGTGTCGCTTCTAGCCCCTGATTCTGACTTAGAGGCGTTCAGTCATAATCCACGGTAGCTTTGCGCCAAGCTTTTCAACCAAGCACGATGACCAATTGTGTGAATCAACGGCTCCTCTCGTACTAGGTTGAATTATTATTGCGACACTGCCATCATTAGGGTAAAACTAACCTATCTCACGAGCTCACGTTCTCTATTGATGGGTGAACAATCCAACACTTGGTGGATTCTGCTTCACAATAATAGGAAGAACCGACTCCGAAGGATCAAAAAGCAACATCCCTATGAACGTTTGGCTGCCATAAGTCAATTATCCCTGTAGTAACTTTTTTGACACCTCTAGTTTCAAATTCTGAAGGTCTAAAGGATCGTTAGGCCACACTTTCACGGTTCATATTCGTACTGGAAATCAGAATCAAAGTAGTTTTTACCCTTCTGTTCCACACAAAATTCCTTTTCTCATTGAGCTCATATTAGGACACCTACGTTATCTTTTAACATATGTGCCGCTCCAGCCAAACTCCCCACCTGACAATATTTTCCTCCCGGATCGGTCCGTCGGGCGAGCCTTGGGTCCAAAAAGAGGGTCGATGAAGGTATTCTTTTTTAAGTTATTGCATTTTAACATTGTAATGTGTGAATAATTATAAAAGATAGAAAAATCTTCAAAACGTCACATGTTAATGATGTTGCTTTTTATTTTTAAAAATATTATCAAATAATATTGTAGCAGGTTTTGAGACGATGAATAAAACGTCATTGATCTAATTTATTTGAGCCTCGGTATAAGCAACGTTATCTGGAATAAAAAACAAGGACGTATAATAAATTTGCTTCGACTTTATAGCAAATTTTGCTACGGGTGCCCTTCCCAAAATAATTATATATAAATCAAATTTAGAGGGTATTTGACTCAGTTTTTAAGCTCCTCAAAATATTTTATAAGAGGTTTGAAAGCTTATAAATTTTAAATATTTGTTTGGCTATTTCTATTTTAAAAAGTTTATAAAATCTCAAAATAAGGTATTTTAGATCTTATAAGCTCCTTAAATGAAAAATTAACTTTTCTAATTTTTTTTAATCTTATAAATTACATAAAATTAATACACTATAGGACAAAAGTAACCCTATTCATACACTCTCTCACACACACTCTCTCAACACACCCACACACTCTCTCCTCTCTCTTTCTCTCTCTCACACACACACTCAAACATACACACTCCTCTCTCTTTCTCTCTCTCACACACACACTCAAACATACACACACTCAATTTTATTTTTTTTTTGGATTTTTCTAACATTCAAAAAAAAGAAAATACTTCATTATTTAAAAATAAATTATTATGGTTAAATAAAAATAAGATTGGTATTGATATTATATTTATTTAAAAATATAAATTCAAGACACCACAAATTGTACGACTAGAAATAATCATTGCATTAATAAAGAAAATATCAATTATATATCAATATTAATATTTGACTAGCATGAATGTACATATGTATTATTTCTATTCAAAAGTTAGGTAATAATTCCTCATTTTCTTTTTTATATTGCAAAAAATTTATCTATTAAACTTTTATTCGGAATTAAACTAATGCGTATTATTTATAAAAACGTTTTATTTTATTTTTTAAACAGAATATGTCAAAAAATAATAACTTATTTGATTCTAATGGTAACATATCCAAATTTAATTATTTTACCAATTAAAAATCTTATTATGATGTTTTCACATTTTATTTTATGTAAACAGTTTAAGAGCTTATTTTTAAAATAAGATCATAAAACATCTTATAAAATTGATGTAGGAACTTATAACATGTTTTGAAAAATAGGAGGCAAACCGTTGGAGGTGGGTGTGCAAGAAAGCAAACCATGTTAGGTTGCATCTATCTATTCTTGCCAAAAATGCTGGGGATGTATTCTTGGTTTGCAGGCTGATTAAAGAACAGTTCACCTATTTTGACCAGTGAAAGAACTGAGATAGACTATGGGCTTAAGCACAAACATTACAAGAAAAACAACACAGAGACTGCAGTCTGCAGCTGAATTCACATAATAAATTCTTCACCAGCACAAATTTGTATAAGATCAAGAGCTCACATTGAAGAAGGTCCTTTATATAGAAGGGAAGATAAAACACCAGAAAAATGTAAAGACATATGGAAAAAGGACCATTGTTTGTAACTTAAGTATCGAATTTGATGATAAAATGGAAAGGGCGAATCCTTCCCAGCTATTTGAGCTACGCCACATTTGATTTTAGACCAAGTGAGTTCCGTGTCTTTCCAACAAACAAGTCCTTAGATTTCATTATGCCAGGAAGGCGTCCGCCGACGGTCAAGCACATGAATTGTGCGATTCCTTCTCTTCTGCCAAGTGAAACAATTGCCACATCTGAAGCGGGCTTGTACGTAGACAGCTTTCTCGAATTTTCTCCCCTTATTAACTTCTTCAAGTTCTTAGCAGTCAGCATGGCGTGCGCCTGAGCTAGATATCCTTGTTTGAGCTCCTGTTAAGATAGTCGGAGGAAGTTCAGGAAACAAAGCAAACTAGTACTTCATTTCTCCACTATTTGTCGAAAAGAATACACCAAGGTACAACTGCCATCGACTTCATATCACGATAAAAGCAGGTATAACACCGACGCATGAAGTAAAGTTTCCACCAAATGGTGGTATACATGGATTGTGACCAAGCAGAAGACAAACCAGACCTCATAGATATGGTTTCACTTCCATGTATGAGTTCCTCCTAGATTCTATGTTTAAATTGACCTTGTGAACATACCAAGCCTAGGTAGTATTATGTAGGTTAAGTAAGTAACCTTTCCTTCCTTCTCCCAAAGTTATTCTTCCTATCAGGAAGGTTTTGAGGATAAGTGCATAAAAACCCCTTCAAGATTGCTAATATATCAAAAAAAGATTGAGAAATTTCAGTAATACGGTAGAGGGGGCAGTGAAAGTTTTCAGGACAGGGGTTCTTTATGCATAAACCTATGGAATGTCCCTGTAATTTCCTTTTTATAAAGGTTTATCAACGAGATTTACTCTTCCGAACTAAGACTATAAAACCTTTCATGTCTATCTTTCACGCAATTAATAAATCAATAACCAGTCCAAGGATAGTAGAACAAAATGAGTTAGAAGTTAATTGCTGGTTTAAGTTCTGCTATTTTGCTAGATGATGTAATAGCAATCATTGTTTACATTCAACAACGAGTATCATGCCCCAAAGCCCATATCCAACACATCCATAGTTTAGTTTGACGATATAATGTCTATATATGTAAAGCCATATAATGATAAAGAAGATAGACTTACAGGAACATCGGTGATGTCACCAATAGCAAAGATATTACCGTGACCCTTGACCCTTAATGTAGCATCAACCTTTAGCCTCCCATGATCATCTAAGCAGTCCTTCAGAATAGTCTCCTTTAGCCACGACGAACCAACAGGATTGCCAGCACAAAGGAAATGGCAATCAGCTATGATGGTCTCTCCACCTGATGTCTCATAAGTACCGTCTGATGCAGATTCCAAGTTGACAGACTGACCCAAGATGACTTCAACCTTCTTTGAAGTTAGCCAATCCAGTGCTTTTTTTCCCGCCTTTTCTCCGATAAATTCAAGTAACCTTGGTCCTTTATGCACCAGCGTTACCTTCTTATCAGGGAAGTCAACAACAATTTCACCTGCTAGTTCTACACCAGTGGGCCCCCCTCCAACGATCAAAATTGACTTCGCGGATTTTATCTTTTCATGCTCTGCAACCAGAAGAAAAGTCAGAAGCCAGCAAATATTGAGCAGCAATTCATTTGTGTTATTAAAATGAAGACTCTTAAAGTGCAAGATCTGAATTTCTTCTCCAGATACAGGTGATACCCCAGGCAAGTCAAGATTTAGCTGACCTAGGAAAGAGATCAAGGTGATTATGAAGGAGGCCAAATAATAAGGACTCGTAGTTGTTCATGTTTTTAAGGTGCAATTTTGGTGAGTATATTGCTGCTATGATTTCAGTTAGATCGCGTCCCAAGAATAGGGCCTACAGTAAGGATCCTACTTTTGGGGCGTGACAAGGTAGATGCGGAATCATTATCTACAGCTGTGTTATTCTATTTCTTCACCTGTTTGGTAGTAATTAAGTCTCTCGTCTTTTGTGTATCCACCGGAACTTGTATGACCAGTTGCAACCACAAGATAGTCATATGCAATTAGGCGGCCTTGTGCAGTCAGAACTTCATTTTCAGTGATGTTCGTCGCAGGAGATGCAATAACACGAGCTCTAGAAAGGTACTCCAAGTGATTAATCACTATTCTTTTTGCAAATGAGGGTTCAACCCTTGCTCGCAAACCTGCCCAAGGGAGTTCAAAGTATTCCTTCCTGCAATAAAGTTGAAAAATCAAAGAAACCAATATCAGAAATGTATTTTTAACTCATGAAAATGAGATCATAGAACACCCCACACTGTCCAGAGAATTACACAGCTATTCAAGCACAGCATATCAGTCACATGAAACCAAACAAACTGAGATGGCAGACCAGGGGTCATCTTCAACATGAAGCCAACTCTCCGTCCCTGGTGACTTCTAAATCCCCAGAGTAACCTTTGACTCTTCACCAGAGTCATCCCACAAGACCAATCATGGGTACAATACATCACGTTCCGACTTCAGTTCCATAAAACTGCTTGTAGTCCATTCTATTTTGAGGTGAACTATCAAGGCATAACCTGGCTTAAAAGTCAAATCTAACTGCAGTTCAAGTTTTAGACGTGCTTATGAAATATATTTCCACACGTTCAAGTATTAAACATGAAAGATTTCTCCCAAAATGCCATCTAACCTTGCATCCTAACCATTTAGAGCATTGAGAAGACAACTGAAACTAAGATTTGATACGGAATACTTTCCCTAGTCAGATAAATTTTCCCTCCCAAACTTCTGTGGCAGATAGTTCATACCCAACCAAGTAACCAGCATTCGTAAACCAGAATACACCGCCAGTTCAGAACACATTTTATGTCACCACAGTTGTTTCCATATCCAAATACAACTCAATTTCTAACACAATTCAATGATAAATGTTGGAGATTTATTCTATTCAACAAGAAACATGCAATAAAATTCAGTAATTTAGCAACTTCAGCCTCTAGATAAATTATTCCTACAAGCCACAAGACATTAGCATCGATACCACCGGATCCCACGATACTTATAGGCTAGACTCTATAGATGATTACCCTGCATTCATCTCACCTGCTAAACTCATAACATTCACAGCCCACCCCATCTCTATAAACAAAATTTTGATAAGCTGAAACTATTTGGTAAGCAAAATCCACAATCCAATAAAGTAAATCACAACTGAAACACATAAATTAACCACAAAACACAAAAGGGCGGCCATTAAACTTAATTCCGTATCACCATAACAAAACATCAGCCGAGATATATATACAAAGAGAAAATCAACGAAAGCTTACGAATCAATGAGAAAAACATCCGCATGATCTTGAAGGGTTTTGGCGACAAGAGAGCCGGCCACTCCGCCTCCAATCACCACCACTCTCTTCTTCTCTCCGCTGAATCCGTCCATTAATCAAGAACCCCTTCCCGTATCTTCAGAAAAATACGAAGAACAAAAATCCTAGAATCAAACCCAAAACCCTTAGCCCCACAAACAAACTAAGACTAACAAAGACGACCAAAACCAAGAACCCTTCTTTCTCTTCCCTCAAACAAAAAATCAACGCAAAAAACCCAAAACCCACCAACTCTCAAACAAGATAGAGCGGAAAACACGATCAACAAAGAAGCAAAAAAAAGCCCAAACCTGTTTGTACGTTGAAATGTATATCTGTAAAGTGAGAGAGATATTCGCCCTCTTTATATATAATAAAATAAAAATTGCTAGAAGAATCTATCTAAAGCAAGAGAAAACAGTTGAAATTCCTGACTATTTCCTCCGAGATGAATTGGAGACAGCCAGTCTGGACGCAGAGAGAAGAATGGTTGTGGTTGTTCATCGTTTACTCAATTAAAAATTTCATAGGCGACGAAACCGCGGGTTGCGCGGGGGAGTCAGGTCAACGCTGTTGAACACAATTTTAAAATACGACAATGCAATAATACCAACAACATATATTTTCTTATTAAATAAATGCATTAGAAAATGTCATTTTTGCTGCTGATAATTCATAGCATTCAAAAAAAGAATAGAAAAAAATAGCAAGAAATCCGTTTTTAATATTGTAAATGAGTAAATTATTCTTTTATAAAAAAAAATAGTAATTTGCTCATTTGAAATACCATAGAAAAGTAAATTGCATTAAACCCAGAGTGAATATCCCTCGTGCAATGAGACACTAATTGTGTCGCCTATCATATTACTTAACATCGTTTGTTGATGTGGTAGTAAATTGAATGAGGAGTATAATGAAAAAATTATCATTGACATGCATTGCTTCCCGAGTCAGATATTCATAGTGCGAGAATTTCTTAGAGAGAGAGTAATGACTTGTCTTGTCAATGAATAATGAAGTGAAGTCGATCTAAAAAATAATATACGGAGTATTTATAATTGTGTTGTTAGTTTTATAGTGTGATAGGATGTATGTGTTTATCGTATGGCCCGTATGTACAAATAATTTTTATATCCTTGTAAATAAACAAATATTACTAATATATACATCATTTTGTGAAAATGAAACCCCTTGTCTGGATGACTGGTGATGCTAACACGCGATTCCTTATAAATTACAAGCAAAGAACTCGCACAATTTCTAGTCCCAAACCATTCTTTTGAAATATTAATGATGTTGACTTACGTTCCACATCAATCCCAGACGGGAGAGTTCATACGGGTTACAAACCTCAGCACCTCCTTCCTAACGATACAACTTTTCAATGACACGCTCGTAAAATTTCAACTAAAATAAACAATAACTCATTGTAAATATATTAAATTTGGGGTAAATGCATTTTTTATCCTCGAATATAGTAACTAATGCAATTTTAGTTTTCAAACAATTTAAGATTGTAATTTTGATCCTCAAACTTTAATTTTTTTTTGCACTTTTGGTCCTTCCTTAATTTTTCATTAAACTTAACGGAAACTTCATTCAAAATAAAAAAAAAAAAGAAAAAATGCTATTTTTCTCTCATTTTATGCTGTTTTTCAAGTTGTAATCCATACCCATTTTTTTCATTTTTCTTCAAACTTTAAAAGACAATAAACCAAAAAAGATAAATTTAAACAACAAATTTTTTAAATAATCTTAACAAAAAAGTGTGAATAAATTTTAGAATAGTTATTTATTTTTTAATTTATTTTATTTTAAAATTTGAAAAAAAATAGAAAATAAATCCATCGAATTACAATTCAAAAAATACTACAAAATAGGAGGAAAATAATAATATTTTTTTCATTTTAAATGAAATTACAGTTAAGTTTAACTGAAAAGTTAACGAAATGACAAAAAATACCAAAAATATTAAAGATTGAGTACCAAAATTACAATTTTAAATTGTTTAAAAACCAAATATTTACATTAATCATTATATTTGAGGACCAAAATTAAATTCAGTACAAAAAAAAAAAAAAACAATAAATCATGGAAAAGAACATCGATCAGGTCGCATATATCACCCTTTCACATTAATCATGATTTTCCTTTATTTAATTGTGTGACTTTGCAATCAAAATTAAAGTATGAACAATCATGTATACGCCCCATTGGCGTCATGCATGACCATGCTATGCTATCATATTCCATTTATATATATATATATATATATATATATAAAATAATACCACGACAACTTGAATTATTACAACACACTTGAGACTTTTTAAGTATTGATGCCACGTGATTCATCTACTCACGTCATGGAATGCCTTTGCTTTTAAACCCTAATTAAGTTGTATGATTAACTATAGTTAATGTCGCGATTTAAAATACATAATCGTAGTGAATAGTTATCGATCATAGTCCCACACGTGATTTTTGCATGTGACGGTTACGATGTCTGCTGTAACTGAAATGTTGTGGATAATTAAGTTTGTGCACCGATTTATTAAGAATGGTTAGTAATAGGTAATAGTGAATTTCCGCAGAGTGTTATTGATGTCGTTTCGCGTTCGATCGGTGCCCCCATGTATTTGCGGAATATTGTTCGCTCTGCTTTGATTTAAATTTTACAATTTTGTCCTGAAAAAGCATATTCTTACTTAGGGAAAGAAGCCTCGGGACTTATAAAAGATCGAACTCGTCATCTATAACTGGTGTGGCACGTTTTTGTCTACATTAGTCGTTAATTTATATTTTAAAAAAAATAACAATTCTAATTTATATTTAAGTGTAATTATAATTTTGTTAATTGAAAAAATATCTTTTTAAAAGAGATAATATGAAATAACTTTTTTTTTCATTAGATTTTATGTGAAAGATAAAAATATGTTTGAATTAGTATGTTTTATGACATATTTTTTTTATTGAAAAAACGTGATAGAATGAAATATATTTGAATCGGAATATTTTGTAATTTTTTAGGGATAATACACTCCCTCAAAAAATTAGTGTATTTACACGTAGACCCTTTATGATTTGAGAAATTACATTTAGTACCCCTAGTGTTTGTTTATGTCTAATGAATAAGTATCCCCATCAGTCCATATTCATTGAATTTTTTTATATTACTAAAAAAATAGGAAGAAATCTATATTTACCTTCGATTAACTTATTACAGACTTACAACAGGTCGAATAGATTCTTTTATGACCAAATTACTCGCATACATCTTCATGATTTAATGCATGTGAGAAGGTATATCTTCATCGATTTAAGGCTAGTTTAGTCCGCAAAAAACTATTTGACCTGCAAATCCAATTTTTTTTGTTAATGTCAGCAAATTCAGTTAATTTTGACTATCGATGTGACTTATTTGTTAGACTGAAAAACACATCGGGAATGCTAAATGTAATTTTTCAAATTACAAGAAATTTATGTGCAATTATATCAAACCTCAAGAAAGAAGAGTGTAATTATTCTTTTTTTTCTTACCAAGTACATGATATAATAAAAATATGTCTGGACCAAGATTTTTAATGATAATTTATCGTACAAAAATAATGATAGAAGGAAAATGTGTTCGCATCCGGATATTCTGTGATATTTTTTTATCGAAAAAAAAAAACATAATATTTTACATGAAAATAGATGATATGGAAAGAACTTTGCAGAATTGTATGAAATTGGAAGTAGACCTTTCACAGTGGAAAAATAAACACGTCTAGAATAGCTTAGTTCATGCTTCCCACATCGATATTTCACAAACAAAGTCAAATTAAACATCGAATAGTCTACCAACTGAATCTTGTACATATCCAAATTAACTAATTAATATATTATTTTTATATTAGACTACCTCAAGAATATTCTTTTTCTTTCTAGAAAGCTCCAAAGAAGAAATAAACAAAAACTCGATACAAAAATTAGGTGCGACGTACCATCACTAAAATATTTATTTTATTAAAATTTTAATATAAAATATATTTTAGACCCAATAATATTGGAACGGGCAACCGTTCTCGTGTTGCATCTCTTTTTAAGAAAAAGCCAAAAGTTGTGTGTACAAAAGTCAAACCAATTGCTTTAAGAAGGGTCTAGGCTCTATTATAGTCTATTTTTATTATGATTACTCTCCCTTTACTAATATATTAATTGATTGGGGGTAAATATTGCATTTTATGTTCTACAAATTAGTTTTTTCAGCAATTCTGGTTCTATATATATATATATATATATATAATTTAGCACATCGTATCTCATAATTTTAAAAAATTACAACTCTAATCCTAAACTTTAATTTCGTTAAATTTATACTAAAATAACTTTAATTCTCCTCAACGTGCTATTTTCTGAAGAAATTTAATGAAATTAAACCTTGCGACAAAAAACATAAATTCTTGGGAGTTATGGGTTGTAATATGGTGAGCTAAAAAATAATAGGATCAAAATCGCAAAAAGACTAACTTGTGGGATAGACTATAATTTTCTAATAACTGGGATTGACTATTTAAGTTGTGGTTGGGCCTTCATGTGGCGAGGGGACGTTTAGCCTACAACGGTTCTGTGGGCCTGAGCATCCTTCATCGTTGAGTGGGGCTGTTTGGGCCTCCTCTTGGCCAATCAATTTTTAGGGGTATAAAATATAATAATGATATGATGATGATAATATAATAATAATAATAATAATAATAATTGAGATGGACTTATGGTAAAACTATTTTTGCTGTAAATACATAGGATGAACCAAAAATTAAAAATTGAGAACGATGAACCAAAAAAGAAAAGGCTAAAAATCTCATAAGTTAAATAAAATGCAATTTTTTATCGGATGAAAAAAATAAAAGGTAATAATAATTCGTATTATATAATTTGATGAAGAGTTCTGAAAAAAAAAGGAATAAAGTGCATAATTTTTTTGGATTATAGGACTAAATATATTTAGCCTGTAAAGTTCGGGACTAAATGTGAAATTTTCCTATTGTATGGGATGAGAAGTGTAATTTTGCCAAACATATAAATTACTTTTAAGGATAAATATCACTTTTAGTTCCTTAACTATGTCACTTATCCATATTTGGTCCCTCTTTTTTCTTTCTCATCAGATTTAGTCCCTTAAATTTATAGATTCCATTAATTTTTGTCCCTTTCGTTATCTATTCGTTAGCTTTAATGGATTTGTCAAGAAAAAAAAATTGCTACAAAAATGACTAGGAATCAGGACTTAGCATGAAGGAATGGGTAGCCTCACCACTCTACCAAGTACATACACTTCTTAGATATTTTACTAAATGAAATATTTTTTATAATAATGTAAAATAAAAAAATATTTAAAAGTCATCTAAAAAATCATGCTAAAATTTTTTAAAATCGACCAATATTAATCGTTGTCATCCGATATATCCTGATAATAAAAATTAAAATATAACCAACTAAAATATCACAAAAATCAAATAATGTCATAGATTTTTTATGGGTTTTGATTTATGATATTGTTTGGTATTTGTATTATTTTGGTTAGGTATATTTTAATTTTTGTTATTAGGTTATATAGAATGACAATGATTCGTGTTGGTTGATTTTAAGATTTTTTTAACATGATTTTGAGATGCTTTTTAACATATTTTTTATTTTATAATTATGTTTAAAAAATATTTCATTTAGTAAAATGGATAAGTGTTGTATTTAGTGGAGTGGTGAGGCTATTCACTCTTTCATGTTAGGTCATGATTTCAAATCCTTTTGGCAGTGTAATTTTTTTTTTTTTTTTTTACAAATCCGTTAAAACTAACGATAGAGAGTGGTAGGGACCAAAATTTATGGAATCTATAAATTTGAGGGACTAAGTCTGATGAGGAGGAAATATGAGGGACCAAATGTGCATAAGTGATATAATTGAGGGACCGAAAGTGATATTTACCCTTACTTTTAACATTATAAATAATTATAATAAATAAATATTTTTTTTAATCATGTGTAGACAAATTAAATTTGTGCCCGATAAAATTGCACCACGTGGAAAATAATATAATAAATATCAATTTTTATTTACATTTTGAGCATTTAATCAAATTTAATTCCTAAAGTAAATAATTAATTAATCGATATTAATATTTATTTTCCGTCCAATCAGATGACGCCATGTGGTAAATATGAAAAAGTTTTCCACCCTACCGCTATAAATAAGAGTATTTTCCAACAACTCAAACGCACACAGAATTGAAGAGACAATCAAAGATACAAGAAAGAAAGCATTCAAGAAGTCTCAAATCCTCTCAAGTAAAAGTCAAGAAAATCCATGATGTTTCAAGTAAAGTCAAGGCGTTCGTCACGAAAATCACTCAAAGTCAACATTTGATTCGTGAAGAAGTCGAAGGACCTGCGAATTAATATTGTCAAGATACATAACCAGCTTGGTGGAAGATCAAAGCGTCAAATCTACCAAAAAATATTCAAATCCAAGTCAAATATTCCAAATTTATAACGTTCAATACGAGAATAAGTCAAAAGAATCATATATTAACGTTATTGAAGATTCGAGCCAACATTGAAGGAGATGGAACCGTCAAGTTCCACCTTCGAAGTTGCCAAAATTGAAGATCACATTTTAAAGCAAAGAATCAGATGTTCCAAGTAGAGATTTTGTATTCACGAAATATTTGATTAAATCCAAAAATCATTTGTAATATCTTTCTTGTTTCAATAAATTCAAAAACACACAATTTGCTTTACACCATGGTTATACAAAACTTAGGTATTGACATCAATATTTTTTATGGTTTTAACTGTGGTTATAATAGTATTTGATTATGACTAATATTTTGGTCTCGCTTACAAAAATAATTATTAATAATCATTATACAATTGTTATCAAAAGCATTTATCACATATTTTATTTTTGAATCATGATAATTATTCATAACAAATACGAATGAAAACATATAGAAACAACTCTTCATCAAATTATATCATATGTATGATTTTTACCTTTTTATTTTTTCATCCCATAAAAAATTGCATTTTGTTTAACTTATGAGATTTTTAGCCTTTTCTTTTTTGGTTCATCATTCTCAATTTTCAATTTTTGGTTCATCCTATGTATTTACACCAAAAATATTTTTACCATAAGTCCATCTCAATTATTATTATCATCATCATCACCATCATCATTATTATATTTGGTATCTCTAAAAATTGATTGGCCCAAGAGGGAGCCCAAACAACCCCACTCAAGGATGAAGGATGCTCAGGCCCACAGTTAGGTCCAAACTTAAGAGCCTCCTTAGGCCGCCACAAGGGCATCCACGCCAGCCAACATCAAAGGATTCCCCATGTGGTCAGAATGGATTTAGTTACCTCAGTGAGGACACATGGCGATTCTAGCCAAGAATAAATCTTACCTAACCTAAGATCTCGTGATTCTGACTAAGTGAGGCGCCTCCTTAACAGCTTGCTAAATATTCAAGGATGCCTTCATCCGTAGAGGACATGCCTATCCGTAGAAGACCTCATTAACCCTAAAGAAGGTGGGATGCAGGCGATAACTACCTCTCAAGTCCATGGGGATCTGACGTTATCCTAATAGATGGATGAGACTATCTATAAATTTCAAACCCCCCCATCGAAGAAGGGTGTTTTTTTCAACTACACTTGCACACAAGAAAGCCAACACTCTACTATATTTATATTGCTTTATTGCTCTACTATTCTCGATTTCTTATTCACATACTCACTTGAGTATTGGAGTAATAACGAATTTTTTACAGGTTCCCGTGCTAGAATTTGCAAACCGCAACCTAAAGATCTTGAGTTGGACCATTTTTAAAATGAGTATTTTTTTTGCCACATCAATTGGCAACATCCCTAGGAACATAGATTTAGGATGTGATCATGGATGCTTCCAATGTCATAACTGAAAGGCGGGAAAGACCGACCAACAGGTTGTGGACAACAAAACCCTCTAGGTTATTGGCACACCCCATCACCTCTACCTCACAAAGGTACACAAAAATCGATCCCACTGATCCTATCGATCCTGCCCCTATTAGCTCTTCGTTTGACACCTATTTTCGAGAGGCTATTACCATTCCATTCAATATGCTATAGGAGATGATTGCGTCGGCTGCCTTCAATGGAACCTCCAGCCTCTTCAGTCCTTTTACCTAACATGGACACCACAACCAATCGCCCCATGAATGAGTTGGGAACCCTATCACAAAACCCCCTCCTAGAGTGGAAATAAAACACCCACTCCAGTAGAAGGAAATCCATGATTACTAGAAAACACATGTGGACCAACTTTAGTATGGGCTCTAGAAAGTGCAAAAAAGCTTGTTCAAGGGCCCCCTTAAAGGAGCAATAAGGTATCCCCTTCAATGAAGGGGTCATGGTAGATGAACTCTCAGCCAACTGTCGAACCCCAAATATGGAGCAGTATGATGGGTCTATAGACCCCTAGGAGCACTTCTCCCCCTTTGAGTATGCCGCCATCTTCCATCGATATGCCAATGGGGTCAAGTATCGTGCATTTGTGACCATCTTCACTCGTCCACAATAATAGTTTAACCAACTGCCCTTGGATTCCATTCTGTCGTTCAAGGAGTTTCCCTCCATGTTCCTCTACTATTTGCCAGCAACAAGCGACACTGAATGAACCATAAGCCTCTTCTTGGTTTAGCAGAGGGAGGCAGAGTCCCTAGGGAAATATTTCTAGACCCTGTTCGAGAGAAAAAAAGGGTCATCCGAAGGATCACAAGTGGATCTGTTAAGGAAGACTCACACAGAGTGGTCGAAGGGCTCTCTATCGTAGAGTGGGAGCAATGTAAACGCTCTTATCATTTTGTTTGTTCCCATGGAAAGACATGGGCTACTTTTTTATACTCTCGAAACTCTAAAAATATAATCTTCATTGTTCTATTTGTAAAGTTTCATTTAATTCATTAATACTCTTTGTTTATTTTTTTCAAAATTTATTTTAAATCCTTTTTGAATTTATTATCATCCAAATTTATTATTGTAAGCTTGTTCGTTAAATTATTATTTAAGTTTATTATATAACCTTAACTATTATTTTTTCTTAGTTATGATTTTTTGTGTGATTTAATTTATTATTTATTTATTTTATAATACAACCATACATGTAAGTAATTGTTCAAAATAAAACCTCTATCTCATAAAAGAATAAAAACAAAATAGGCACAATTGGGACTGATACAGGCCTAGTTCGGTCCTGGTTCGACTCTCAGTCCGGTGATTCATAGACTGGGTCTGAATTTGTAAATGGAGCAATTGGGGTCCATTTAAAGACCTAGGACCGATCATGAACATTAGTGGATTGGTCTTGACCTGCGCTTTTCCGGATTGGTCTGTGCCGGTCCTGAGTTGGCCCATCTTACTATGCATTTTGGGAACAATTAGTTAAACCCCTGTAGTTAGGTTGCACATAGGTTGGTAGCCATAGTTTGAAATGTTTCAAGTCAATGACCTCAAAATTGGGTATCGGAGTCCTATAAAGACTTGCACTAAGTATTGCGTTCACAGGGTAAGTGTCGCATTTCATCAACAACAGATGTGAGTTATCTATACAATTTTAGTGGGTTAGTTGGCAAAGTAGCCGAAAGACTAAACTGACTCACGTGAATCATCATATGGAAGCATTGGAGGGTTAACCGATATGACTGGAATTATCTCTTTGGATAGTACAGAATTAGTCCTCGAACTTGAAAAATCATGACAATCGCATGTATATGAAGACTGTTTGATTTGGTGGTAGGTGACTTCGTCTTTTGATATGATCATTACACGCCTTGTCTAGTGCAGTTGAAGTATATAGTGAGAATGGTGGATTTCAAAAGAGAATTTATCTCTTGTCAGTATTTGACAGAATGTCTCATATGCACTTTGAGATTGTTCAAATGCTTTAAGTCTTTAGTCAAAGTGATTAATCTAGTAGGGAAGGTTCTCTAGTTAAGATTAATAGAGTAAACACATCTCGAATATGAAGCATAGTTGTCTAGTTAATGATTGAAATCGACGTTCAATTTTATGCTGTAAACTAAAACTAAGAGCGATCGACGGCATGACCTACTTGTATGAACTTAGAGCCTAAATATTAGGACCGTTGCTAGACAGCTACCCATGGTAACGAGCATTTTTTGTTATTTAGATAAAAAAATAATAATTAATTAAATTTGAGTTAATTAATCCATTATGCTGGTCACAAACCTAAATCTATCTGAAGGTGAATCTAAAGAGTCACACACAAACAATTATGGAAATATTGAAATTAATTTTGGAAGAAATAAATAAATTTGATTTGATTAAATTAATCATGGAGAAAAAGAAATGATTGGGATAATTTAATTGGATCATTCATTTCAGATAATTCATTGGATGAATGACACAATAATTTAATTGATTGGAATGTTTGAATTGGGCTTAACCTTTTAAATTAATTGAATTGATTTAAATCAGGCTTGGACTAATTAACGTAGATGGGTTTGTCTAATCAGTAAATTCATTAATTGATAGAGATGAGCTAGAAATAATTAGTTGGACTAATTATAATTTTTTATTTGACTAATAAATCGAATTTATTAATTAAATGTATTTGGGTCTGTGCATATTTAATTGAATTAAATATTCACATGAACTTCTATTAAATATTTTATTTAATTAGATTAAACCATAAAACCCAATAGATTAAATCTTAATTTAATTTATTGGACAAATTAAACAAACTTGGTCCGAGTGCACAAAATCTTAGCCGTCTTTTGGAGAAGACTAAGTCATAAAGGAGTTGAAACTCCTCATCATATACAACTATCAATTTCCTCTCTAACCCGAAAAATCTCTTGGTTTTCTCTCTCCACACACAAGGACGAAAGTTCCCTTTCCCATTCTCCTGTTTTCAGTTCTCCTTTAAGAATATTCAAATTGACAATTAGAAAAGATCGTTCACACTAATTAATAGTGTAAAATAGTTTCAATTTTTCTTCACCGATCTAATTCTTTTTAACAAAAGGATTAGATCTGCTTTCAAAGTGTGATATGAACTAGTTTTAGAGGGATTCTACACTCGAACCTTCTAAGTGAACAATCCGAAGATTCGGAACAAAACTTGAAATCCAACAGAAAATCGAAGAAAACGTATTTTCCGTGGTTATTTTTCTGTTCCCATTATTTAATTTGAAAAAATTATAATTAATAATTAATATATTTATTTTACATTTATCACTATTAATTGAGCGTAAAATTTATTTTTCTTACAATTACATATTCATTTTTAAAATATATTTTCTTTTCAGAAATATGACAAAATTTATCTACCCTTTTTTTCTCCAGAAAGTATTCAAAATTTGCTTAAGCATTTTTTTATATTTATTTTATAATATATATATATATATAAGTAATTGGTGATATTATTATTATTCATAGAGGCCTTATTTACTGGGTAATATTAGCATGGGTATCTGGCCTTATCTATACTAATAGCTTGTTTACATAATTTTTGTATGGCACGGTCCTATGCTGCAATATTTGCTGGATTCCAATTCGGCTTGCAAGGGTGGGATATCCCTTTCTGCTTGGAAGGCCCCTTCATTTTTTCTTGCTTAATTTACCCCCAATATGGTTACGTCCAATTACCATATAGTCGCCCTTTTTCAACCAAATTACATCAATCTGCACACTTGCATTAATTATCCTGACTTTTCGTCTCTACCTCGAAAACTTAAATTAGGTGAAACTAACCCCTTCTCCTCCGTTATCATTCTTTTCGAATTGAGATAAGTGAAACAATGACTGTACAGATACTATTTGTGTTACTATTGATACACTCCTATGTAGTGATTTGAGTTGTATGGACAATGCGAGGACTAATAAAAATATTAAATAATACCATTATAAATATTTAATTAGATATTATAATAATAAATATTTATTGGTATATAATTTTTAATCATTAATTCAAAAGGAAGATGAGAAAAAAAATTGAGATTATATTTGTTATAAATTGTTGTCTTATTTGTGGATACAAATGTAATTTTTGTATTTTTAGCCCATTTGTCCAAAAATAATAAATATATTGCTAATTAATCATATCCCAATTATTCTTATTTTCATCCTAATTTAAAAAGTAAACATGGGCGGTGGTGGATTAGTTACGATTCTTCCACGTGGTCGCACCCCCCCACCCCATATGTCGAGGGTCAGCGCGTGGGGTTTACCGTCTCTTTTTTTCCTTTGATGGAGCGTGGGGTAACCTTTTGATGAGGTTGGCATTATATATTTATTACTACCTATATATATCAATTACATTGGAGTCCCTACAATTATGTTTAATTATACAAACAACTTTCTATCCTTTTGAAAACTTATAAATATGGCTGCTATAAATGTACTTTAAGGGGTATTTTATAAAATTTGCTGTTGAAAATGGGGTTAAATGTAATTTATTTTTTCATGATATGTAAAATAAACAAATACCCAATGTAGAAAAAGAATTAACAAATCATCCATCTGTGTTTCAATAAATGAAGCAAAAACTCCCTTATTAATGATTTAGATATGGGGTAGTTTGCTTCAATTTTTAAAATACAGGGGGTAATTTACTAATTTATTTTTTATAAAGAATTTTTTGCCCATTTCTTATATCACGGGAGGGGAAATTGCATTTTCTTAGGTGTGTAGTTGTAATTATAACTGCAACTTCAGAAAATATACTTGTAATTTTGTAAATGGTAGGGAGTTTTTGTATAATTAAACTTAATCTCAGGGATGTTCATGTAATTCATACTAAATTTTAGAATAATTAAAAAATGAATTTATTTCTGTAGTGCGTGTATTTATCTTATTTAATTTCTTAATCATATTTATATATATAATATAATAAAAAAGACATGTTGCGTATAATACTTAAAAAATTATTTTTTAATTTACTACTTAAATAATATCTTTTATTTTTTATTTAAATTTAGAGACAGCGTACCGTAATTATCTTTATTCGAAAGACTGGATCATTTTTCTAAGTAAATTTAGTCAGTAAAATAATTCAAATTTATTTTTATGTTTAATATACTTTTGTGTTTTATATTTATTAATTACTTTACTTTTAAATTTTTTATTATTCATTTTTAAACTTTACAATTTAAATAATTTATTATTTTATTTTTGCATAATAGAGAAGAGATTTTACTTTTAAGAGAAAACGATTGAGAGATCAAGACATGAAAGCATAGGAGATTTGTCCGCACTTGATTTGGTCAAATCAGAATCAATCATGGTAATTGTAATGCACTTGTCTTGTGATTGGTGTACAATGCAGAAAAAATAACTAATCACACATCAAGTGTGATATATTTGCTCTGTGATTGATTTGATTTAACCAAATTTGATTCGAATAAAATTTTTTCCATATAAATTACGTCGATATTCTCCAAAACGAGGTCTAGTTACGTAAACAAACTCTATTGTTTGTAAAACTATAAGTACATTCCTTAATAGCCCGTCGGTATAAATTACCTCAACATGGTGTTCGTATAAGTTCGTCCATGAACGGGTGCTGATTTAAAAACATTAGTCAGGGTGAATTACATCGATACTTTCCCGAGTTATACCTAATTATATAAATAAATTCTACTATTTGCAAAATTACAAGTACATTCCTTAAGAGGGTGTCGGTGCAAATTACCTCGAGGGTTGTTCGTACAAGTTTGTCTCCGAACAGGTGCCGACTTGAATTGCATTTACGACATCAATTACGGTAGCTTATATCGAGATTTTTCATATCTAATTATATAAATAAATTCTAATATTTGTAAATTTGCAAGTACACTCCTTAATGAGGGAGGATGGCAGTATAACAACAATTAGGTTAAATTACATTCAAAGTTAGGTCTATTCATGTGAAAAGCTTCTAATTTTACGAAATAGGGATAACTACACTCCACTCCACTATCGTGAGATTTGGAAAATTATTTAGTATCTCTAAGATTTACTTTCGTCTAACAAATAAATCTTTCTATTATTCAATATTCATCGAATTTGTTGATATTAATAAAAAAAAAATCTATATTTAACTTCAATTGATTGATTGTAGGTCAAAAAGATTTTTTTATGACTAAGTTATCCTCATACGTCTTCATGCATGATATATTTTCACCGTTATAAGGATAATTTAATTGAAAATAAATTATTTGACTTATACGAGATCTAATAAATCAATTCAATGTAAATATTAATTGTTATTCAAAAAATTAAATAAAAAATTTTAAATGTATTAAATATAATTTTTCAATTTGTATTTAGAACCAACGAGAAAACGCAACTACAGCGAGTTAGAGTGACGCGCGAAGGAAAAGCGCTATTAGAGAGTGGCAATCGAGTTCAGATGTGACGCGAACGACCCACTGATTCGTGATTCACCCACTGTGAGCAGATTCAGATTCAAGCAGCAAAGTTTTGGAAAAGATGGCTGTGGATGGGGTGAGATTGGAGCAAAGGCATGGCAAAGCGAGGGTTAGAGTTGGGAGAGTTTGGAGAGAGCCGTGCGGACGGCATCATTTCGTCGAATGGAATGTGAGCATCAGCCTTCTCTCCGATTGTCTCCCGGCCTACACTGATGGCAACAACTCCGATATCGTCGCCACAGATACCATGAAAAACACGGTAAAAAAGTGTTTCTGGACTTGGTGATTACTGAGTAATTTTTTTATTTATCGCTGATAATGGATTTTTGTTAATGGTTTTGTTGTTTTTATCTGATGCAGTTGAATTGATTCTTCAATCTGCTTGAACTTTTTCTTATGTCAAAGAATAGGAGGAAATCGAACCCTCCTATATCCTTGCTGTTTAACTTGTTTAAGCTAATTGTTTGAGCAGTCGTTTGTTGCTGGCATCTCATTATCTATCAGAAATGTTGATTGGTTCTGAATCTAATTATTGGATGATTTTTACGTCATGATTTATTGGTTTGAAGTTATTTAATGTTATGCTAGTTGTGTAGGTGTGTACATTAAATTCTTTTCCCCGTAAATTCCTATGCTGTGACTGTGAGTAGATAATGACCTCGGATTATAATTTGACTAAAAAACTTAAGGTAGTGAACTTAGAACTGGAAAAACTATGATTCGCAGAAACTCATACATAGCTTTGTTTTTTTTTTTTCCTTTTTCTGGGAAACTCATATATAGCTTTGTTTTTTTCTTTTTGTGGAAACTCATACATAGCTTAGTGATGCCAGTTTCCTGTTTCTCTGAGTACAATGGTTACAGGGCGTGACTGATGTAGTTGATATAATTAGTCAAGTTTTAACAAAGATTACTGCTTTTTCTCGGGGGGGGGGGGGATGAAAGTAAGAATAAAAAATAAACTAAGATATAAATTGAACAATAAAACTTAGGATAAGATAAGCACTTTAGATCTAACAATACACTACAAATAGTTTTACCAAAAAGACTTAGAATAAACTTTGAACAAAAATAGACGAATATTAGTAATTTACAAACTAATGGAATAAAAACTTCAGAGTATTAAAAAATTAAAGAATCCAAAACTTGATTAATATAATTAAGTTAAATAAATAAATTAAAATTTCATAGCATGTTATGTATTGTAGTTTTATTTAATCTAAAAAATAGGCTCAGCTTGGACTGGCCCGCTAGGCCTGGCACAGGCCCAGCCCCTACTGGGTCGAGCTGGTCCTGGTACTAATACGTAGGACCGGTCGACTAAAAACCAACGGGCCAATCCTGTCCAAGGCCCGGCCCATTATGCAACTTGACCTACACTCTGTTATAATTGGGTGAGGCCTGTATGAATTTCCTGGCACAACTATCTTTCAGGTGATTAATTTCTTCTATGTTTTTCTAATTTTCTCAATATACATATTTTTTAATCTGTCAACAACAGCATAATTGTTGGACGAAAGTTATTTACATATAGTTTGCTATTATGCTCCAAACTGGTTTAGCATTTGTTGTAAGCTGCTTCTAGATGTATTTTACACAATTCTGATATCTTAGAGTGTGCACATGAGACTCCCTGGAGAAAAAAGTTAACATAATGGTTTCACAATCTGTTAGCTTGTGGTTGTGCAATTTAATGATCCAAAACAGTTTCATGTCTATGAGTAGACCGATGATAAGTAGAATCATGTTTCTAGTTGTTTGTTGCTCACACGGTTGTGTTGCAGGTGTATGTGAAAGCTAAAGAATGCAATCAACCTCTTTCATCAGAGGAATTTGCCATTGTACTTGGCAAGCACTTTACATCCTTTTATCAGCAGGTAATAGTTTGAGAGGTTTATGAACAATGCCAACTATGCCGTTGTGCGAGTCTTACCTACGTCAGTTAATGCTTAAGAATAAGGTTTCTTTGAGCTTGTAACCTCTGTGATTGAGTTGAAATCAAGCATGATTTTGGAACATATGACCCACATAATAAATGGGCTTCATTGCATCTGACATACATTAAATGATAATGTTATGTCAGAATGATTTCATAAATATCTAGTAACTTAGCCACAAGGAAAAGAAAAAATTATGTTTCGTGGATTTATTGAACTGCCTTAATATAAGAATCTCGTCTCTGAATTTATTTTTCCTGCTTTTCTTTTAATATGTTTATCATTGTTAGTAACATGCAAAGATTAAATCCTCAATGATGCAAGCTATTGAAGTGAGCTTTGTTTTCCCTATTGGTGAGGATTCCAGTAAATAATTTAATACGACGCACATATAGAGCTTGTTTTTGTTGGTTTTCTACAGTCTACCATTATTAGTTCTATGCGTGTCATTGTGACATCTATAGTTTGAGATAGCTTTTTCGATATAGTTATGAGAATTACGAAAATTTTCTGGTTTGATATAAGTTATGATGTTAGCAACCCTTTTGTTGATGTATTTGGCTTCGTGTTGGATATTGTCATGCTAAACTATTTTCATTCATACAACTAGTGTTTCAAAGTAACAAATAGAACTTCAGTTTACTGCTACTAGAGGCATGTTACCCATGGGTTGACGAACTGTGTAACTTCTCAATGAGCAATACGATCAAAAAGCATTTGATCTCATTACTTTTTTCAGGTTACTGCTGCTATAATTAATATAATTGAGAAGCCATGGGAGCGCATTTGCATAGATGGTCAACCACATGAACATGGTGAGTTGATGTGGTGCACATTGATTTCTGCATTTTTCCCTAGGGAAGGATCCAAATGAAAGTGCTCAACTTGGTGAATGTGCTCATATTCATGACACTTGTTCTCTTGGGGAAGCCCTTCCTCTAGCCATTAATCAAGCTCAAATAAACTTAGCCATTAATCAAGCAAACTTGATGAACGTTGCTCATAATGATCACTTTTGATTAAAGTTTTCTGATCAATCATTCTGAGGACTGGTCTGGAATGATAATCTTCAATGTGCTTCTGGGATTTCATTTCTGCTATAATCATTTTGGCTATTGGGGGGCAGAGGGCAATAGGTTATCTATGATTTTCTTTAGTAATTTTTGTCTAATGTCTCTTCTCAAGGTTTCAAGCTTGGATCTGAGAAGCACACAACTGAAGTGATAGTGAAGAAGTCTGGCGCACTGCAGATTGTTTCTGGTATTGAAGGATTGGCAGTGCTGAAGACAACACAAGTGAGTTGAAGCTAAACTGTGTCTGAGTTGAGTGGGCCGGAGAGTTGTTTTGTGCCCCCAATACAACCCGACCAACCAGAATTTTCTGGATATTCTCATTAGCCTCATATAAATAGAGGACTTTGCGTCATGTCAAATATGTGGTTTACTCAATGTAGTCAAAGTGATCAAGTGCCATCCATCCTGTTTTCGTCGTGTTAGAAATTCAAACATGAACTTCAAAGCTTTTATGTCATCAAGTAACAAGCATTTGAATGATTTTTTTCACCCCTGAACTCTTAAGCTTCTCAACTCCCGAAGCAGGACCCCATTCTTCCCACCATGTCGTTTTTTAAGTCTTTCCGGTTTTTCTATGCATTAATTATTTGGATACCCTAACATCTATTATACTTTTCCGAGTTAGAATAAGCACTTTCTTTTACCTGCTTATACTGCTATAAATAGCAACATGCTAATCCTTGCCTGTGGCCCCATGTACTTCAGTGGCCACTGGAATGAATGGGATGACAACTGTTTACATATCATCATATAATTTACCTGATTCATATCCTTGAATGTTGAACCTTGTAGAAAATTAGCAGTAAAACTATTGGCTAAAGATAGCATATAGGTCCCCCTCGCCACCATGCTGGTGATGAGAGCTGAAGTTTTGAAATGTCTCCACTGTGTGGGTTTACTTGGTGTCTTTGCCCATAAATTGCAAATTGACATGGTACAGCTTTTGTTAACCAATTAATATCATCATTGCCTTCATTTATAATTGAAATCATGCTTGCCTTTTATTTGAAGCTGTTTATGTATTGGACTTCACATATCTGAAAGTTGGTTGTTTCAATTACTCGTGAAACTTATTATGAGTTCTTTTGATTCATAACTATATATTTTGGATACCATATTTGAGGTCCTTTTCATACCTCCTAAAAAGGCAAGTTTTAGAAATTTTGGCTTGTTTTTCCTTAAAAGATTGTCCAACTCAACGAGTTACTAATTCATGTCATCTTGAAGAATAAAGCACACGATTGATTTGTCAAATAGAGAATGGAAGAAAAATTGTTTCTGGAGTTGTAAGCATGAAGAATTTATTGTACATCTTTCAATGGAAAAATTTCCATTCATACAGAATGCAAGTGATAATTCTTTGCCGTACTCCTTTGACTCTTGAATCTGTCAGAATAATCTTCCTATTTGTCTCTCTCACTGGATTTTACATTGTGACAGTCTGGTTTTGAAGGATTCATCAGGGATAAGTACACAATATTGCCTGAAACACGAGAGAGGATGCTGGCAACAGAGGTCACTGCATTTTGGAGGTATATTTTATGCGTGAGTTCGTGTACAAAACAAAAACAGTAATTTTGGGAATTCAAATCAGGAACTTATAAGCAATTGTACTTGTACTATATTTTTTCAGATGGTGATCAGATTTCTTGTCTCTCAAAGTTACAGTATGTGCTCATGTTTGTTTCTGATGTAGGTACCCTTTTGAGACTCTTGCAAGTATCCCTGCAAAAGAATTATACTTCACGGAGAAATATATGGATGTGAAAAAGGTTTTGATTGAAACTTTCTTTGGTCCTATTAAAGGAGGAGTATATAGTCCATCTGTTCAAAGTACTCTCTATTACATGGCAAAGGCCGTGCTTGCCAGGTAACTGTAATTTCTCTCTGGATCTGGGAGAGACATAACAATGACCTCCTTCTGGGAACACTTCAATCTAGAGTCCCCCTTCTGAGCATCCTTGATATCATTGCTTATTCTGGTTTCTGTGGTTACATAAAAACACGTATTTGCCTACCATTTTTTGACTCTTTGCTAATTGCATTTCAGGGTTCCTGATGTGTCATCAGTTAAGTTGAAAATGCCAAATCTTCACTTTCTTCCAGTCAACTTATCAAGCAAAGATAATCCAGTAATTGTAAAGGTATGTTTCCCACCTTATTGTTATAATCTATATACTATAAAATAGAATTTTATAAACATTGAGAATATCCAAAGTAAGGGCCATGTGTGACTGACTTTGATAACCTTATTGAAGTCAATATTGTCACCTAAGAAATTAAACATACCTTTATTGTACTAAATTTGGATGAATATATAATTACCCATCTTTATCCTAAGACATCATTTAAGTTGACACTCCTTGAATCTGGAAAGAGATATGTGATTTGCTTGCTCTGAATATGATTGGCTAAAGAACCCACCCATAATTCTTGTTCTTTTACCTTAGGAGTCGAGAGCATCTGGTTTTCTTCCAACTACATCATACACATTCTTCTAATGAATTCTTGTTTTTAGAGTTTTCTAAAGCATGGATCAAAAACGTTTTTGTCTTTAAACTAGAGAACTCCATGTAGTTAGTCAAATCCTTGACGGAAGTACGGATGGCCAACCACTTGTGAAATACTTCACAAACGTCGTTAATGTGTAGTTGTTGAACTATATATATTATGCTGAATCATATATACATTTTGATGATTATTACAGTTTGAAGATGATGTATATTTACCAACGGATGAACCACATGGATCGATCGAAGCCACCCTCAGTCGCATTCACTCAAAGATGTGAAACCTGCTGCCCTGTTACTGTAGAAAGAACTTTCCTGCCATTGTCAAGGGGAACTATTATCAAATTGCGGTCTTTTCCCTTTAAGCTCGCGATGCGTTGATAATCTTTTGAAACCCACACCTCTTTCGTAGTGTTTCTCATGGGATAATCAACTGTGCGTAGCCTTCTTCTGATCTTTGTATTCACTGTAGAATTTCGTGAAGGTGGGTTTCGTTTCTGTGTGTGCTATTAATAATTTGCGTCTTCCCTGCAGCATGTAGATTGATTTTCTTTGGATAATAGTTTATAGGGGACGTTTGTATTTTAGATTGAACTATATACGAAGGTGTACTACTCCTTACATGTCTTTTAAATCTATCTATACTATATATAAAAGTATAATCCTCGTGTGTTTGTTCCTATTGTGAAAAGACGTTTATATTTTTAAATAATGCTTTAAATAATAAATTAAAATTAGTTTTAAAAGATAAAATTTTATCAAAAGAATGACTAAGAGTCCTGATTGCTCTAAATTATTTGGACATTAATAATATATATTCAATTAAAATTAATAAATAGACAAACATTATTTCTACATGATTAGTCTTTAGCAGTTATTTTTAAAAATTAAAAATATTAATTTAGGCACAGTAAAATTTAAAATGAACGTATTAAAATAATATATAAAATACTAATATAAACTTAAAAAATGATATATATATGAAATAATAAATAAAATTAGAAATACTTTTAAAAATTTAAAATGAGTTAATTCTAACTAATTGATTTTAGAAACAATTATATTTTTGGTTTCATATGATAGGTTTTCTTCTTAATTTAGTCCTATTTATCATAATTTTCTCATATTGTATCTTGAAAGTTGAAAGTTTCTCAATTTTAGTTGTCATGTGCATTTTCTGGCCAATAGTTGTTAGCAATTTTTTGGACATTTTCTCGTCAATTATTGGACAAAAAATGTTATTGGACAAAAAATGCAAGTGAAAACTAATATTGTTGGACAAAAACTGCACGTGAGTACTAACGTTAAGAAAATTTTCAACTTATGAAATGCAATTTTTTCAAAAAATCTGTAACGAATGTGATTAAATTGAAAAAAAGCTCTAACATATGCAACCAAAAATACGATTTTTCCTCGATTTGATTCTAATACGAACAGTAGAAATTTATTTTGAAATTATACTTTTAATTTTTATCATAATATGCTAGAGGTAAAAATAATACTAATAGTGCGAGTCTCTTATTGTGAAAAAATATTTATACACTTAATGGGATATTCCTTGGAATTTTGATACTTTCATAATATATTAGTGATCACATAATTGTATCAATATTATGTCGTACTAACGTTTCACATAATATATATTTACAGTCATTCTAAAATTTTACTCATTATTAAAATATATTAGTTTTCAACTTCTCTTCAACAAAATAAATAAACCAAAAATAAAAATAGAACATAATCAATCAATGAAAAAAAACAGAATATAAGTTGACTATTTTGCCCTTAGAAGATACGATCCAACGAATTATCCCTATCACAATGTATCACGAGGAGTACTTTGCATAGAATTTTTTTTTAATTGAATTTGGTCAACTATGAACTAGTTATACGGCAAATATAATACATTTATCACGTAATTGGTGCACTATTTAAGAAGATTACATGTCAAATACATCATACTTATTGTATGATTTATTGTGCTTTGACAGAATCTGATTTAAATAAAATTTTTTATTGTACATATATACAAATTTGGATTCTTAAATGTGACCGATTCATCATTCTACGAATCTAATTTCCCCTATTTGTAGTGGCACTAACTCCATGTCGACAACTTATAAATTTAGGGACAAAAGTGAGGAAAAAAATCTAAACTTGTTATTTTATCCTTAATTATAATATGATCATAGGGATCAATTTGAGACAAAGCTAAAATTTCGGGATGTTAACGTTAAGAAATAAACTTGAGAAATTAGAGTGATTCTAAAATAAACAAATAATATTGTAACACACTTAATTTGCTAGGAAAGATCCTAAATATTTACTAAGAAAAAGAATTACTATGGCATAGTAAAATTTAAAATGAATAGTATATGAGTAACATGTAAATACTAATCCAAACTTCAAACAATAAAAATATAATATAGAATAAATATATTCAATTTTATTAAATTAAAAATATTATTGAAAATTTAAATCAAGTGGTTTCTGACTAACTGATTTTATTTTAATATTAATATTAGATAATTATTTTTAGCTTGTAAATTTTTTTCATTGTATAATCGATGTATCATTTTGAGAATACTAATAAGTATAACTTATGATTAAAACAATCCAAAGTAAGGAGCTTTGACTAATTATTTTTATTTTACTATTGAATTTTTTAATATTATTCTTTTTATTCTTATATTAATTGATTTGATACAAGATAACAAAATATGATCACTAGTGAATACGAAATACAAAATTTTAATTTTGAAAATTATTTTTTATTTACTAGTAGCAATTAAATTTAGAAAGTAAATCACAAATAATAAAAGTAAATAGTTTTCTTAAACTAAAATAATTATTATCAATTTATTTTAAAAACATAATTGTATAATACTAATGTTTCAGTGACAGAAACATAAATAATATAATGAATTTAATATTTTTGTGACTAACTATAAATTATATATTTAACTTTATGAATATATTCATAAATATATTTATGAATATATTTATACACGTACATAAACAATTATATTTTTAAAAAAGTATAGTTTTTGTTTAAAGCACTTTAAAAACATAATTAGTTTGCAAACACCTCCAGGAACTTTGATTTTATGGATAGTAATAAGAAATTGTTATGTGAATAAAGTTTGCATTTAGATGGCAATGGTTCTGCTCAGAATCCCAAGAAGGAAAATTCATCAAGTACAAAAAATTCTTGGAATAGGAAAAAGACCTTGAGTAGAAATGATTATTCTTCCTACTCCAGTAGTCCAACACAAGTCTTGCACTACTGGAGAGGGGGAGGGGGAGTGATGATGCCTATGTCGATATTTTTCAAGCCAAAGTCCAAATATGGCCTAATTCCAAAAAGTCGAGCCCCAATTCACTCAGCCCAGCAGGCCCAAACCTTGTTGTCCGTCCGATACAATTCCCCAGCAGCAAGGCCTCCAACCTTTTCTTACCGTTCAGATTCATGAGTCAGAGCTCATAAATGAAACCTAACCAACAAGCTCAAACGCCAAATACCAAGGTTGCCACGTCAGCTAAATTCTACACATTAAGGGCAACGTCACCTCAAAAGAGCGTCAGCTAAGACCCCATATTATGTTGGAATCGGTTGCTGGAAGCAACAAGTAACTAATTTCCTACATTCATAGTTGACTAAGGCATATTCAAATAGTCATATTCTTAGATGATAATTTCAAATCAGAGATAGGTATTATCATTTCGAAGTTGACATTCTAAGGATTCTGATGATATCCAGCTTGCCCCTAACTAATCAACTTGGGATCTCTCTTGAATTTCTCTAAATAGAGACCTAAGCTTAGTCAACAGGTAAGTGTCTTCTTATTCAGCATACTTTCCCCCTCGAACAATAAGGCTATGCACGACTTGCTATTTTTCTGCACTCTACACTCATATTTCTACTTCCAACTTCTTGTTCAAGCACTCCGAACTTCATTACACCAATTATTTTATCTCATGTTATCTAAATTTTATCTTATTTTATTCTGTCAAAATCATTTATAGATGTAAGTATTCGAGTGCTAATTGCTCTCTTTCAGGTTAGTCCTCAGATAATCATAAAACTTTTGTGAAGATATCCTTTGATTCTTATGGTACTACTGGACCCTGATACACATCAATATATATATATGAAAAATAAATATTTATATTTAATTTATACTTACATATTGATTTGGCTTACATTCGATCAATGCCACCGTTGCATAATATATTGTCTGCTTTGATTTCGTATAAGTTTAACGATTTTGCCCTTAGAAGGGCCTCGTTAGAGATAACGCCTTGAGGATTATAAACCGCTCAAACTTCTCATCCACAAGTTTACAACTATTATGGGATACTTGCCTACATAACCTCTTACTTATAATTTCTTTTGATGATAGATATATGTTCTGAAATTCCTGAATAAATTAAATCCGAAAGAGAAAGCACGTGTGGTAGATAATGTGAATTCTTCTATTTCTCCATTTCTTTGTTTTTTTTTTTGTATTTTTAAATAAAATTTATTTAGGTATGACTCAAACGCACAACTTCATAGTTGTGAGACCTCCACTTCACAACTTAAGCAAGACTTCAATGATCTATTTTTCTATTTCCAACCAATATGGAAATGTAACTGTAACCCCATGTTATTCATCTCATCTTTTCTCAATTTAATGAGCAAAATTGAAGTGGAATGAGTCTGGTTGAGGTAAGATTTTATTTAAAATATTTGATTGGATGTGGGATAAAAGCATCTTGACCATAGTTGATGCGATGCACAAATAGTATTAGAAAAAAATAATGATTACACTACAAGAAAAATGATCAATAATTAACAAAAAAAATTGATGCTAAAATCAGCGTCAAACTGATTAGCAAGTAAAATTTTTGTTACTAATCTCATTATTTAATATTTTTTATAAACAGTTTATTGCTAAATTTATTAGTAAGTAAATTTATTGTATTAGATAATATAGATCAGCAACGAGAGTTTTACTTCTAATTATCTCGACGTTAATTTTTTTCCTTGCTATTGAACAATTTTCTTGTAGTGTTATAGATGGTGATGTGATAATCTTTTTTTTTTTTTAAATGGTGAAATATATTTAATTTTTTTTAGATGAAAAAATTATGTTTACAACCAAATACTACCTTAATATTATGGAATGGAGTGAGATATGATACATATATCTCTACATAAAATCCAAGCTAAAAATTTTATTTGTTAAAATATGAAATCAAAATAGTTTAAATATTAACTAATATTTCTTTTATACACTTAACTGTAAATTGCACGTTTTATCCTATTTATTCCCTATTAAATAAATAAATAGATAAATAAATTTTATTAGTATTATTTCCTAAAAAGATAGTTTCAATCATTATTATTGCTAGGAATTTGTGGTACACCTTATATGTACGTGAAGTTTATGACACTATTTATTTATATAAAAAATTTTATGTCTGCAAAAATAATTACAAGACAAGAAATACTATGGACCAAATGAGATTTTATTAATTTAAATGGAAAGTGGATACAATCTCTGGTTTAAAGATAATCCTCTAATTCTTTGCTCACTATGAGGATCAAGGGCTTGAAACTTATTCTTGAATGTGAATATGTAATCTCCTTCGAATTTGTCGAGCAAACTCCGTGTCGTTTTGAAATTTGGTATCAAGGCTTAAATATTTGATGCCGAGGAATACATGGAACCTTTGCGATTGCAGAGTTTCTTTGTGGCAGAGAGTTTTGGACATTGGTGTTTTGATTTGTTGTGTCTTCTGTGTTGTATGTAGGGACTTGTCTTGAATGTTGTATGTCATTTTATTTCGGCGGTGGATGACCCTTTTTATAGGCATGACTGGGGCTATAGTAGCTTGGGCTCACATCTGTTGAGCTTAAACCTCGTAGCTTTTGACATGGACTCATTAGATTTGATCAAATTAACTACTCTAAAATAAAAGAATAATTTATACATATCTTGGATCAATTTGAAAAATACATAAGACCCAAATCTAGTATGAACACTTATACAGATTTGTTGTCTTGAAAATATAAAAAGCTCAAATTTATTATGGACTTTAATTTGAAATCAATTATTAGCCAATTTATTTTGAATTTTTAATTAATAACTTTATTCTAAAATTTTAATGTCAATATAATTTAAGACAAAACCTTCTCAAAAATTTATTATTTAATTAAGTATATACAATATACTAAGTTAATACTAATTTATAAAAAAAAATATGCTAAAAAAATGCATGAAAATAGAAAAAAATAATTGAAATACCAATTCACCCCTTCTAATTATGTATAGTATAGATACAGATTACTCTTGCATAATTTAGTTTGCAATCTTAGTACACACAAAGGTGTAAATTGAAGATTTCACCTAGTCAGTGTGCAAAATGACGAGATAGTTGGATATTTGGGGGGTGATTAAGGTATTTTATTGAAAAGAAGGGGTCGGAATGCAAAGAAATGGAATTTGTTTGTTCTCCTCTCTCCCCGTCGACGAAACTGGAAGAACCACTTCTGATTCATTCTTCTTCTTCTCCTCCGACCCCGACCCAGATTTTTCCCTACTTCCAGTACTCTCTATCTCTCAATCTAGATTAACACGCATATATATATATGTGTGTGTGTATTTTTGTACGTAATTCTTGCCGTATATGACCTCAGAAATTTGTAGTTAGGGTGTAAGGATGGATGCAGATGAAAACCAAGAAGCCCAGATCCCAAAACCCACTAGGATTCCCGTTTCATCTTTTTCAATGAAACCCTTTTGTTTTCTCTCGATCTTGATACTGTTCTTAGCCATCTCATTGGGCGTAATAACCAGAACAACCCTCTTCAGGGTGTACCTTCTAAAAGCAACCATTTCTCCCCACCCTAATGTTTTTCAAGAATTGTTGAAATTTCTCCGGTTTACTGTGGTTGAACACAAGGAAATTACTGAGACCCCTTACTGTATCCTATGGATGGCCCCTTTTCTTTCAGGTGGTGGGTATAGCTCAGAAGCCTGGTCTTACATCTTAGCACTGAACAGTTACATTAGGAAGCAAAAGAACCCATTTTTTAAATTGAGAATTGAGCAGCATGGTGATCAAGAGAATGTTGAGTTCTGGGAGGGTTTGCCTTCGGAGATGAGAATCTTGGCTCTCGAGCTTCATCAGACTCAGTGTAGATTGGATCAGACTATTGTGGTTTGTCATAGTGAACCTGGTGCTTGGTATCCCCCTCTGTTTGAGACCTTTCCTTGCCCGCCGACTGGTTATGGTCGGTTTAAGGTTGTCATTGGGAGGACCATGTTTGAGACTGATAGAGTGAATTTGGAGCATGTGAGGAGGTGTAATAGAATGGATCATGTTTGGGTTCCTACTGATTTCCATGTTAATACATTTAGGCAAAGTGGGATTGATCCAATCAAGGTTAGGAAGGTTGTTCAGCCTGTTGATTTGGAGTTCTTCGATCCGTTTAAGGTTGAGCCGTTGGACTTGGCTTCAATAGGCAGTCTTGTATTAGGATTGGATAAATCAAATTTGAGAAAACAGTTTGTTTTCTTGAGTGTTTTCAAATGGGAATATAGAAAGGGGTGGGATGTGCTGTTGAGGTCTTATTTGCAGGAGTTCTCTGGAGTTGATGATGTTGCTTTGTATTTATTGACTAACGCATACCACACGGACAGAGATTTTGCTAACAAGATTGTTGAGTATGTTGAGGATTCTGATCTGGAGAAGCCTGCTAATGGTTGGGCTCCAATTTATGTGATTGATGGTCATATAGCTCAGATTGATCTACCAGGATTGTATGTGTCAGCTAATGTGTTCGTTCTGCCATCTAGAGGGGAAGGTTGGGGTCGTCCAATCGTTGAGGCGATGGCAATGTCACTGCCGGTGATCACCACAAACTGGTCAGGGCCGACTGAGTATTTGACTGACGAGAATAGCTATCCACTGCCGGTTGAGGGAATGACTGAAGTGAAAGAAGGACCATTTAAGGGGCATTTGTGGGCTGAACCTTCCGCTGATAAGCTGCAACTTCTGATGAGGCACGTAATGAGCAATCACGATGAAGCTAAAACTAAAGGAATGAAGGCCAGGCTTGACATGATGAGAAGGTTCTCCCCTGAAATTGTCGCTGAGGACATCATCAGTCATTTACAACAAGTTCTAGTCAGTATTCCTTGAGCCTTCCGAGTTTGGTTTCTTAAAAGAAGAAAGAGGGAACAAAACAGCTGGACCATGAGAATTCACGTCACTCATGCACGTGCTGCCGATCTTTTGGCCTACAACAATTTGGCTGACTTAAACTGAACTGGCTTCTTAGCCGATATCTTGCTCGCAGCCTGATTAAACTATGGGAGCTGATAGTTAGATTACCTTTTATCATTTGAATTGGTTTTTGCATATTGTTTATGCAGACTGATTTTCTTTGGATGAAAAAGATGTTACAATGTGAGGTATTATTGGGACTCACTCAGGCAGAAATGGGTTTTTGTAGGAATTGGTAACTCGAGCAATATTGTACCACTTTGTAGTTGAGATTCTGTCACTCAGATGCTAATGTTATATACGCGGGATTGATGCATAAAACCACTCTTTCATTTTCTCTTTGAATTTCTTCATGACCATCTGCTGGAACAATTTGTCTATGGCCCGGAAATCTGTATATAACTCATAAAATCTAATACATCCGAGGTTGAGAAATAGACAAGGTTTGTGTGATGAGAACAACTTTTCTAATAAGCTTGTTGGTCCATTTACTTCCGAATCCTGAAAGCCGAGGATGGCAAGAGACATCGGTAATGTTTGATTCTATTTTCTTTTTGTTTAATTTTATCCAAAAGGCAGTACAAGATTGATTGAATATTTGGTTTGTGATACTTGAGGTGGTTATATCAAGTGGTAAGTGGCGTGTAACTCTTGGAGATGGAGAAAAGATGGAAAGATACTAAGAAAAGATCCCGCAAACACTTGGAATCACTCCCCTCGAAAGTAAGAGGTGGGGAGTGTCGACCACCAGAAGCATCCTCAACCACTGAAGGATGGATCCTCGCCTCTCACTAGAACCCTTACTATGGGGAGGGCGAACTCACGAGGAGTTTTCAGAAGGATTTTCCCCAGAAGCTTTGAATCAACGCACTTGCTCCAAAGAAATCTTTTTTCCCTACAAGAGATAACAAATATATGAGAAATCATAAGTCACAATCATAAAAGAAATGGATCAATGTAAGAAAGGAAAAATACCATAAGATAAATGACCCATCAAGTCGTAAACTCGGTCAAACAACCCAGCCTCGATAAAGGACTTTTTGAGATCGTGGAAGGAAGAGGAGAATCAAACGACAGAGCACAAAGACCCCAATTAGAGTCATGGATATACAAACATTGCACCTTCTAAGAAAAGTAAGGTGAGGAGGAGGCCCCGACCATCGAGCGGAAGCATACCGATTGCCTAGGCCCAAGCGGTCGAGGCACCCACCTCGATCAACCTGCTGGTTGAGGCCATGTCCTCGACCAGCCTGCGTCACGGCCTTCTCGGCCACTTTGGCCAAGGCAGGCTTCACTAGACCTATGAAAGGATCTTATCCTACTCGATTGATTATTGACCCACATTGATGCTATTGGAGATATTATGAGAAGCTAATGACTAAACAAAGTACGAGCAGAAAAGAAAAAAGAAAAGTGGAATCAAAAGAACAATTTCAAGAAATTGAAGAGTAACTTTCCTGTTAGACATTCGAAGGACGACCGTTTGCTACGATAATTTATTATTAATCATCACTACAAAAAGATATAAAATTACCGAGAAAAGAAATCAAGTCATAATTTTAATACTATCACTAATTATATATATTCAGTGACATTAATTTTTATTTCGTCACAATAATATATTTCATAATTTTAATAATTATTATTATTTTGTAAAAATGGGTATCAGCAAAAATTAGTGACAAAAGGTGGTGTATAATTAAAGTTGTCACCAAATACAATTAATATACATATGTTGTGACGATCTAATAACAATAATTACTTGTTTTTACTATATTTTATAGTTACTATATATGTGTCATTGATTATATACAGTGATAATTTTATATACGATTCTTGTCACTAATAATTATAGAGTGACAATATAAAAATTATTGTTACTTAATATATATTTTATAGTGACAATTTTAAAATTATCACTTGATTTCTTGTCACTAATATCATATTTTTGTGTAATGCATGGAAAGTAGAACGTTATATTCTTGTAGCGATTGTAGCACAAATTGTATTTGGTCACATCATCACTACGAAAAAATAAATTATTCTCTATATAAATTGCAACGACTTTAAAATTACAGTAAATTAACACTATGTACCTCGATTAGACAAAATCGTTGCGAAACTGAAGTTTGATCATAGTTAATCAATATTTTCTATGTTTTTAGCCATGGTGAAAACAATTTACTCGGGTTTTAACTATACTAATTTTTTTCTAGTCTTACTTGCAGAAACAATGAATAATAGTCGTTGTATAGTCATGACTAATTAGTATTTTTCATAATTTTTTATTTTGATATTGGTAATTAACCATGAAAAAAAAAATTATTTCACCTCTAATGAATTTATAACATATTCATATAATTATCATTATACATGTGTACGCACTAGAAGAATTATAACATTTAACTACGATTAATTGTCATGGTTAATAACAAATAACCACAAAAAATAGTCATTGACTACAGCTACGCAACGATTGTTGGTCATATGTTTTGTGATGGTGGCTATAACAAATATTTTAACTATGGCTCTTATCCATGGAAAATAATTTTTTTTTTATAATGGAAAGCTAGTTTTTTGCATAAATTTTATTTAATTGTAGTTAATAATAATTATTTACCATAGTTTTTAATCATACCCACTAATATTATAGCTAATAATAATATTTTTTTCTAGTGACGTACTCATTAATTATAAAACTAGTGTGTGCAGTTAACTTAAATATATGTGCATAATTAAAATTTAAAATAATAATTAGTAAATTCAGTAATAAATTAATTACTGTAAATTCAAACATCATAATTAATCTTTTTATAGAAGCGATAATTAAATGATTATATCAGTGTTTCAACAAACTGAGTAATCGAGTATACATTGGTTCAATCGATACACCGATATAACTAAGAACTATGAAATAAATTCCAGTAAACTCATATAAAGTACGTAGACAAATACGCGTATGTCCGGTGGGACTCGAACACATGATGTCAAACTTGTTCATGAGACCTCAATTTCAAGTAGTGTTGTATCTATTATTCCATCAACATATACACACTCTGATGTGTAAAAAATCTTTTCTTAGATAAAATAATGGCGTGATCTTTATACACGTGGCGTGTATATATTAATTAAAATAAAAGATCCAGCATGATTAGCAGTAGGAATCCGATATGCTCAGCCTGAACCACTAGACTAATACATCGTCATTGATAATTATTTCATAATCAATTATGCAAACGTCGGATCAAACTGCGCGGTAATAGCAACATAAATCAATGGCATTGCTCAAGAAATTGCCTATAATAATGCCACAAAATTGGGTCTTGAAGAAGGAACTCAAAGAAGGCAAAAAATCAGATTCTTGACTGGATGAACAAAGAACATTTGCTGGCGACTTTACTGCACTAACTAAAAATAGATGAGTTTTGGATGAACATTCCAACACACTCTCCACGTAAAGCTGACTCATCTTTCTTAGTTTGCTTCTGAAATTTTGGCTAAGGACTTGTGATTTTTCAGTATAAAAACTGTGCATGTTCAGCCCTCTAATCCCACAACACAAACAGAGAACAGCACTTTTTTTCTGTTGTTTGGAGTGAAGATGACTGTCTTGATTGAGCACCCTGAGTTTGGTACAACCATTTGTTTTCATCAGCTCCCGTTCAGTCTTTCGATGATCGGTCGTAGCAACCGATCATGGAATGCTGTTTTACTTGTTTCTTGTGATGTTTTTCATGTTAATTCGTCCTGAATATGTTTATGGTTTGATTGTTATTTCTGATAAGGGATCGAAGAAAAGGAACGTAGAACGGTTGCTGACAGCGATGAATTGGTTCTGGATGAAGGATTCGTAGTGCCTGCTAACAATTCATACGGATATTCTTTCAGGTCTTATTTTTTCTTAGTCTTATTTTGTCCGATCATCAGTCTAATGTAAGATCCAAATTAAGTATGTCTAGTTTTCCTACATTGCAAAATCTTGAATGTTCGATGCCTAATTTCAACAGGGATTATGATGCTGAAAGCGAGAGAAAAGAGAGGGTAGAGGAACTCTACCGGCTCAGCCACATCAACCAAACATACGACTTTGTAAGAAAACAAGACAAGAAATCAAGGATGTTTTCTTTCACAGGATTGAATGCAAACTTGTCCCTCTACAAAACGTTAATAAGCAAATTAATCTCTGTGGATTAAGAAAAAGGGCAATCCGTCTCATGTAGGAGGCAACGAGCTTCTTTCTTAAGAATTCAGGGATCTGTTGGGTGTTCTGTTTTCTCTAGTTCAAGATTGCGTTTCATAATGGACTATGAAAAGCTGATGGATAATTTTGTGCAGGTGAAGAGAATGAGGGAGGCATATAGCTCGTTGGATCGGGTTGAAATGAGCATTTGGGAATGCTGCGAACTCCTGAATGAGGTCGTGGACGATAGTGATCCCGACTTGGATGCGCCTCAGATTCAGCATTTGTTGCAAAGCGCTGAGGCCGTTCGGAAAGACTATCCTGATCAAGATTGGCTGCACTTGACGGCCCTCATTCACGGTACTTAAGCTTGCATTTGAACCATAAACTTTAAAATGATTAACAATATTAACTGACCTTATAGTAATTTTTTTTTTGTTGAAGATCTTGGGAAAGTTCTTCTTCTACCTAGCTTTGGAGGTCTCCCACAGTGGGCTGTTGTTGGTGACACATTTCCTCTAGGTTGTGCGTTCGATCCATCTGTTGTTCATTATGAGGTCTGTCCTCTCATCAAGTTCCGACTGACTGCATATGTTTTTCAAATAGACTACATGAAAATAATGTTAGAAAAAATGAAATTCTCAAAATTGCAGCACTTCAAAAGCAACCCTGATCACAACAATCCAGCTTACAACACCAAGTTGGGAGTTTATAAAGAGGGATGTGGACTTGAAAACATTTTGATGTCGTGGGGGCACGACGACTACATGTACTTGGTAAACTTTTTTACTAAAAAATTTATGAAATTGTGTGGTAATTTTAGAATATATCTCCTCTTATTGCACTTGACATAGGCTTGTTATTGGGTAAGGAATCTACCCGGTCTATAGCCTAAAGAGACTTACTATGTTTAGTGTATGGATTTAGACTCGAGGGTTTTAATAGGTTTTGAACCCCAAGAACATTCTATCTTAACCTGATTTTTTGAAATGAATTGGGGTAGAATTTTACTTTACTGATTGATAGGCCTAGCCTGGATTTTGATGTATATAGCTTCTTCATCAATAAGAATGAGATTAAACTCAGCTACAAATATGGTTTATGCAGGTGGCTAAGGAAAATAAGACGACTCTTCCATCAGCTGCATTGTTCATTATTCGGTATCATTCATTTTATGGTAAGGATTTGTATGTATATGTATCTTTTTCATTATTTTGAATTAAGCTCCTGATATTTCAACATATTACGCAAAAAGCCCTTGATTTTAGAGAATTATATAGACAAGTAGATATCTCCCAGCCATCCATTCTTCAGAATGATATTTATAATGTAAGACCAAATAACATAATGTATTAGTGTAAATTTTTACAATTATGGGCTTTTATGTAATATGGCGAAATTTTAAGGGGTGTCTAAGTAATTTTCTTTATATCTTACCCTTGCTCCATATCTTTGGTTAAGCATTGCACACATCAGGAGCATACAAGTACCTAATGAATGAAGAGGATGCTGAAAATCTCAAGTGGCTGCAAATATTCAAGTTAATAGCTATTTCCTTGATTTTTTCTTTTTTGCATTTTGGTCCTGTAACTTCTTTTTTTTGGATTTTTAACCCATTTTTCCACGTATTCTTTGTACATGTAGCAAATATGATCTCTATAGCAAAAGCACAATCAGGGTAGATGTTGACAAAGTGAAGCCATACTATACCTCCCTCATTCAGAAGGTAAAAACTTAGCCCTTGTTTTCTTTTGTGTTCGTTTTCAGTTTTTAATATTTTTTCCAAAAAATAAAAAATAAAAATTCAAATATATGTTTTTTTATATGAATTTCCATTAAAAATCTTCTCGATATAATTATAATGAACTATGAATGTGATTCTTACATATATTACTCTTATGAATGTGCAGTACTTCCCTCCGAAGCTAAAATGGTGAAAAATTCGTACTATCGTAAAGAAGAAAAACGAGTCGAAAATGTTGGCCGGGATGGCGAATTATTGTGTTCTTCTTATGTGAAGCAAGTATTGGTGTGTTTTCTTATTGATATGGCGATGTGAATGAGGTTTTCAGTCTCCTATACGAGTAGAGATGCATTTATGTTTGTGTGAATTAATGAACTTTATTTCTCTTGTATTTGTGAAGAAGTAGTTGTTTAGCAATGCTCAAATAACTTATATATATTTTTTAAAGGGTAAATGCTATATTTGGTTTCTTGAATTTTTGTTTAGAATTATTTCAGTCCCTCAACTTTATTTTTTTATTTTAGTATTTTTGGATTTTAATTTTTGTTTTATTATGGCCCCTCTTATCATTTTTTTCGATGAAAATGTGGTTAAATTTTGAGTTTTTTGGAGAATAAAATGGTCAATATTAAATTTAATTTTCTCACTTTAATCTGTTAAATTTGTAAAATTGTCAAATTAGTCCTTTTATTTAAGTGAAAAAACAACTCTTTTATTTTTTGTATGTTGAATATGATGTAATTGTTTTATGTGAATAATAAAAATTTTGAATGCTTGTGAATATTATAATGACATATTACTTGACTTAAAATAAGTACTCTCTCTTTTTTTTTTTTTGCATTTTTAGTAGTTAAAAAATAAAAAAATATGGATAAGTTTTATAAAATATATCTAATATGAAAATATAAAATTTGATTAAACTTCATATATCTAATATGAAGATAAACTATAAAACAAATCTTAACAATATTTATAAAATCTTTAGATTTGAACTTGGTGGATTTCATATATATAGGAATTCATTCTAACAAGTTTTTTTAAATATATAGAAGAAATTCTGTAAAAGAAAATTCTCATAAAATGAGTCGTATACACATATATGAAATTCACTCACTCCACAGCTTTTATTTTTGTAAAATAAGCAACAATACTGAGGTTACCTTGCGCAATTGATGTAGGTACAACCATCCTATCTGATGTAGGTAAGCATCCCGCATTAGTTGCAGATGAGACCCACTTTTTCCCCTTCAAAAGAGTATCATTCCTGGATGTTGTAACCTTAACAAATCCGAATTGCCTGTACATCTCTCTGATTTGAGACACACATTTCAGAATCTGTTGCTAGCTAGACTACTTTATCAAATGTAGGTTTTATGAAATACATATGATAGCTGAAATCAAAACCAAGCAAGGCCATGAAAGAGGAGGTTATGATTTTGGGAATTTTAGAAAGAATTTTCATTAATTGATGGCAGCAAAATTGAGAGAGCTCTCCTTTTAAATACATTCAGGCATCAAATATTTATCTGCCAACCACCTAATCGCCTCATCCCAAAAAATGAGCAATTTCTATCTCCACATTGTTCGCTAAATTTAACAAATCAAACTTGAACAAAAGTTTTTGTTCTGTAAGCTTTCAAGTTCAATTCGATTAGTGCGAAAATACTAGTACAGAATTAACAATTATCAAATTCCTCAAACTCGATTCATTTTTTATCCAATTAAATCTCGTACGGGTACTATTAGAACAATTATCAAACCAAATTCAAACTCAATATTTATTCAAAAAAGCTTGAACAATAATGTGTGAAAGGTCTACTTGAGTCATTTACAGCTCAATTGCTAACCAAATTAATAATACCTAACTTCATCGTTCCTCCCAGTATCTCAGGAGCCTCATTGCTATTGCTGACAGAATCAACAACCAAACGCCTGACTTATTTAACAAGTATACATCAATTGTCCAGACCTGGGCAACTGCAATATCTTTTTTTTCCCCCTCCAGTTGTTTGAGCATAGAATTAGGCTTAATTGGAGAAAGAAAATTGGTGGAGAAGGTTTCCATCCAAAGGTTAATCCTGCTCGCACAGCGAATGTTTACTTCCCGGAGCTCATTGATGAGAACAAAATAAGTTTTCAAACAGCAACCAAGTTTCAAACACTATGCAGAAGCCGGTATAGTATTCAAGTAGTTGCCTCGTATTATCCTGATTCAAGATTACAAAACCAGAAATTGCAAGTTTAAGAGAATTATTTCAGTATAGACGTGCATTGTTTGCAGAAGATGTTGTCAATGCTGGAGGCATCAACATCTATAGGGTCCGGCCTTTTCTGCATGCATCAGTTTAAGTGATAGGTGGCGCTGATACAATCTAAATTGCTAGACCCGAAATATCTGTAGAAAACTTGAGTTATCTACTGAAGATGTGGAGAGAAAACCTTCAAAACTTCCTGGTATACAGGCTTCTTGAAATCCACTGCCTGCAAAGGGAAAGATTGAGGGAACGATGAAAATTCAGATGCAACAGAATAGAGAAGAAGTATTCACAGTTTTGCAGGATGAGGAAGAAAGCTGACATGATCAACTATTTCTTGGGGTGACATCCATGACCATTGTCCAAACTCGGCTTTTTCAGTCCCATCACCCAAAAGATTGACTTCTTCGTCCTTTCCAGTAAATTTTAGAAGAAACCTGAAGTTATGCACACGATGTATCAGAGCGGTAAAGGATATTTGGCCAAACAAAAAATGGAAGTATCGCTTAGACATGAAAGTATCAATGCAAATATTATCGAGTTTAACCAAAAAACATATACAGACAAATGGCTTGAACCCATCAGCGCCATGAGTAAGCTACAATTAAATAACAAAGCAGAAGGTTCAACAAAATATCTGCATGTAACTCAACAGTAGCTAATATCTGCATGTAACTCATAACTTTCCAGTACAAGACCCTCACTAGAGTAGTTTGGTAGGATTTCCAACAGAAATTTCATCCGTCTACATATAATAAACAAATGATGCTGTAGCCAGATTCGTGCCACACTTAATTCAACCACAGTGATGATCTTCAATGAGCACACATTCTTACAACACAATTTGAAGACCACTGTGATTGAAAATACGAAGAATCATGAATGCTCTTCCACTACTACCAACAAAAATCCCCATATTGTTATTAACCTCAACACCATTCCAAAGTTAATTTAGAATAACACCATCTCTTATCTTTCAAAAATGATTACCACCGCACATGCATCTCCATGCCCACAACCAATCTGAAAACATTATTTCATAGCCAAAAAGAACTATCCAAAGCACATAATGACAATTTCTTATTACGAATTCGAATAACTATCCAGGTTGTCCTGTCCGTTCAGTAATAAAAGTCATCAACGAGTAACAGATCTTTTGATTTAACCTGATTTTTATATAGACAGGGACTCCGAAAAGCCTCCCCCACCTCGGGGTGGTTTTAGTATAAAAAAAAAAAAAAAAAAAAACAACCAGTAACAGATCTAATTTCAAACCTTGAACCAGCATTAGGAGCCACAATATAGTTGCAGAAGAATATAAAGGGAACATGAATAATTAGAGGTCATGCCCTGATTACATGAACATCAGAAGAAACTAATTCCACATAAATGAGTAAAAAACCAGTAACAGATCTAATTTCAAACCTTGAACCAGCATTAGGAGCCACAATATAGTTGCAGAAGATTATAAAGGGAACATGAATAATTAGAGGTCATGCCCTGATTACATGAACATCAGAAGAAACTAATTCCACATAAATGAGTTCTCACTTTTTCCCCCTTATTTTCTGTCTTCAAGCAAATACCATGCAGATGCAGTTTTTATTTGTTTTACTTCCCTAGTTTGAAGCATATGTTTTTGTTTTCAATTAGCAACCACAATGGGAATATGAATCATTCTAGTGCTAATCCAGGACTTGAATGAAGTGGGTAAGTGGATTATGTTTCAATAAAAGGTAAGGGCATTCACATAAGAGATTGCTATGGATAGTGACATGATTTCTAATACATACGTGTTATTAATCTCATTTGAGAAGTCATAAAAGTTTAGGAACTTTAAGTCAAAGAGACAATGAGGGTTTTTGCTTTTATCTACAATAGGAAGTAAAATAAATATAACTATTTGAAGATCGAGTTAAGAACTTGAACTAGGAGAAATAGATGAATAGAAAGACAATCATATAATACTTATTAATTAACTTGGAGAAAAGATATTCAAGACATTAATGAGGTCAGACAGAGACTCACATTAAATAAGTATAAGATAAAGCTCCTATCACAAGTACAATGACATGGACCTAGCATCTAGAACAAGCCCATTTTGATAACATGTCCATTTGGTCAGTGCACCAGAAGGAGGTCCACGTCAACGAAATCAAGAAGGAAAGAAAGCCACAATTTATATAACAAAAAATCACAGATGTAAAGAAATGAGAAAGCAGAAGTCCAACCACTTCTGAGCTTGACCCTTCCAGTCTGAACCCCATTGCCGCTTGAGTTTTTCCCTGACATCTGGTGGGAAATCATATGTCAACCAATATGGCACCTGCAGAAAATATCTTTCAGATGAAAACATAATAATACAGGTCCGCAAAGCCACAATAGCACTCCAGAATATGAAATCTCTGTAGGTTTTGGCAACACGAAAAAGAAAATCCAACTACTACATGATGACCAATAACCATTTCGTTACAGCTTAAAACATATATTGTTTGTTGTTAATAAAAAAATTTAACGAGATTTTCAGTTAAAATCCTAAAGATTTAATTACAAGATAACAGCCTCCTTTATGCAATACACAGAGTTTTAGATGATCCTAGAACTTCCAGTGGACAGCCTGAACTGTAATACCAACGGAAAGATATATTCTTTTACACATCTCAGATGCAAGTAGTGCTTTTCCATTATTATCTACAAAAGGGTTGTCCACTACTCACCACAGAATTTAAGGGAAACACATCAGGCATGGACATAAACATATGAATTACAATGGCTATCAGTATCCACATGAAATGGCAGATTACTCCCTCAATGCAGTAGTATGATTCCGGAGTGCAATAAAGTACTTCCAGAAGCTTAGTAATAACAAATTAATTTTCCAAAAGCACAACTTGTGTTTTTGAAGTCTTAGCAAGAAGCTCTTGGTACTTTCCCCTCCCAATTTCTCCACTCCTCTCAAGGTTCAATATAGTAAATCATTCTAAAGTTCAACCAACCTCCATTCTTCCGTCAACTCATCAAATCTTTTCTTGAAAACCCTTTTGCTTACATCTAGGACTTCTCCATCACATTTTTTATTAATTAGAGATTTTAACACAAGACAATGAGTAAACGGGTACATAACAACAAAGAAACACAGAGTTTGATGAAATGGTAATCACGTAATTGTAAAAAGAAGCAATAAGACATTTGTTTTTCCTTACGAAATGTGTGTTTCACAGGTTACCAGTACAGTTTTTACTTTTAATAATTGTGGGGTTCCCAGCACTGAAGTTGAATTAATAGAAAAAGTAGGCAATTTTCACTCCCTCATGAATGAAGCAAGAGAATTCAGCTCAAACTTTAGAAAACCTATTGAGAGCAACCCAACAGACAGAAATGCAAAAGGAGTAAAATTTTCATTCAAACCTCAGCAACAATATCAGCTGACGTAACACCAGTCTCTTCTCTTAATTCCCTGATGGCAGCATTTCGGGGATCCTCGCTTTCATCAATTCCACCCTACAAAATCATAACACACTTCAACATTGTTCGGAAAAATATCAAATAACATAGGAAGAATATGCCCCTTATACATACATAAGCAAGGAGAAGGCAAGAATACCTCGAGCATTCTCAGAATAACTCAATTTAATCTCAAGTTCATATCAATAAAACAAACTGCACTCATAAAAAGAACCAATGTGGCCTTCAGATAACCAGTAGAAAGTTTCTTGATTATGGTTTTTCATTACGACACTCGAATACAACAGAACCCTTCTTATGTACAGCAGGCAAAAATGCAGTTTATCCACCAAAATTTCAAGAATCCAATAACAACAACCCAATAATATCAAACCTGAGGCATTTGCCAAGCATCTGGTATGTCAAGCCTTGAAGCAGCAAAGATCTAACACGAAACCCAAATGCACAGATAATCATCACTACCCAGAAACATAAAAACCGAATACATACAAACATAAATGCGCAAAGAGACAAAAAACCCCACCTTCTTAGAGGGGTTAATAAGACAAATTCCCACATTTCTTCGGTAACCTTCTGGTGGGCTATCCATGGATGATGATGACAGTGAAGAGAATGGAGCTGGGAGTGAGCGCGCAGTGAATTTCTGGAATCTTGAAGGGCAGTTTGGGAAGAGAAGGTTAGCTGTATTTATACGCTGCAACGGAGAATTCAAATGAATAAAAGATCGGCACAAAGCCATCAGCACAGTGGCACATAGCCGCTGTGGTTGTTTCTCCGAATTTTGCTGCGTCTGCTGGAGAATATCAAATGTCCATAATGTCCCTTTCTCATACTCTTTATCACCGGAATGGAATTTTTCTTCTTTTTTTTTTTTTTAATTCAACTACAAAAACAATTTTACATATTATTATTTACCTACTTATACTATTTATTAAAGTTCAATACCTTAAAATACTTTTGGTAGGCAAAATATAATTTAATTAAAGTACCCCCCACTTATTTTCTTTTTTTAACTTAAATATAACTTATAGGCCTATAAGTGTGATTTTATTTAAAATATAACAACTACCAGTATCTAATTTTGTATTATTTCTTTCAAAAAATTGATATAAATTTAATTCTTATGCTGTTGTGATAAATAAAGTATTGTGTTTAATACATTTTTTTAATATTGATTAATTATTTAATTAAATAAATATAATATAAAATTAAATTATGCACTCACATCAGGTGTGTTTCGATTGATTTTTTTTATATTTAAACTGGCATTATGCCATCCCTCATTGCCCATATTATGTATTTGTATTCTGATATAGATTCCAAAAGCTACAATGAGAGTATCATTAGAATAATCCCTCCACTCCTTACTTATTTCCAAATAGCAACTTGATTTATTGGTTTGTTTTGAAAGATGGCTTCTGTTCTTTTAGAAAACAGTGGGAGATGTTTAAGGTAATTTGGGTGAGTGTTTAAGCTCCTTTCCTTATTACTCCAAATGCTTTGGATAATCTCTTAAAGATGTCATAGAACTGGCAAAACATATATAATTTGGTTAGGGCTAAGCTGAAGAGAGTTCCAGCAATGCTCACTGACGCTCAAGTTAGTGTCATGTTTACGGTCTCTATATAGGTGTCAATAGTTGGGGTAGCAAAAACTGTATCTGAGCTTAGAGAGACAATATTTTAATAGTTTTATGCAGTGGTCCGTGCATACCGAAGTAAAAAGTGACAAATGGTGGTCCCAACAGACAAGGTAGTCGTTCTGTCAGGCAATCACGCATGTTCTTAGTGTCGTGTTTACGATCTCTATGTAGGTGTGAATAGTCGGGGTAGCAAAAGTTGTACATGAGTATAGAGAGACAATATTAATAGTTTTACGGTGTACAGTGGTCCGTGCATACCGAAGTAAAACAGTGACAAATAGTGTTCCCAGCAGACAAGGTAGTTGTTCTGTCAGGCAAGCACGCATGTTCTTAGTGTCATGTTTACGGTCTCTATGTAGGTGTGAATCGTTGGGGTAGCAAAAGTTGTACCTGAGCTTAGAGAGACAATATTAATAGTTTTACGGTGTGCAGTGGTTCGTGCATACCGAAGTAAAACATTGACAAATGGTGCTCCCAGCAGACAAGGTAGTTGTTCTGTCAGGCAAACACGTATGTTTTTTTCACCAAGTACAGAGGTCCCGTGGATTCCTTGGGTACTTAAGAAATATTAACAAGTGAAGAGCCTTTTTCCAGGACCTTGAATGTATGATTCCGAAAGGTCTCTTTAGAAGTCCTCTACAATGATACCATTCATATGAAGGTCTCTGTTACTCTTAAATGCCTCTAGTGTATTTTCATAAATATTCCCACATCAGAAGTTCCCCCGTTATCAAGTTTTGAGGAAGCGAAGCTTGGTAAATGGATTCGAGATGACCTTCAAGCCTTAGCAAATATCCCATCAATTTTTCTGAAGGTCTGCAAAGATTTTTGAACTTTAAATAATTTGACGTTCGAATATCGATTCTGTCATCTGAAATTTGGATTTCAGAACCTGATATATAAGTCTTATAACTATAGCATGCCTACTAATCGTGTCCTTACATTTGTGAGCTGTTGTTACTCACTGCAAGTTTGTGGCTAACAAGAGGCAATATACCTTTATTAAACCCACGCTTATCATAATAGGTTTTAAATACTGGTGCTTAACTGCAAAGTAACCCTTTGTCTTTTTTGTCAACTTTTTCGTTTTTGCTGAATAACCTTGCTTGTTCCAAATAACTCTAACTCTTGAAATTTTACCAGGTTCGTGTTCCAAATTTTTACATAAATTTATAAGTAATAAAATAGATTGCATAATGTATATTATGCTATAAATATACCAAAATATAGTATGAAATTTTATTTTATTATTATAAATATAAACTACTAATTAGTTTAGAAAATCATACTGAACAATTTAAAATTATAGAAAAGTATCCATTATCTGGAATAATACAATTAAAATATATAAAAATATTTTATAGTTGAGATTGATATATGTTCACAATCTGTAATAAATTTATATATTTATAAATGTTAGTATTACATTGATGTAACTATCATCTTAAATTGTTGAACAACATCGGGCCGTCAAAATTCGGATCAAACAGTTAAATATGATCAAACTTACAGAAAAATATGTTTGGTAAAGTTTTAAACTTATTGGATATACGGATGTCGAGATATCGTACTCGTAACATAAGTGTAATCATTCAAGATAGTGTATCATGGAATCAGACAATGTGATTTTAATCATACCATCTAATATGATCTATTGGACACAGTTTTATATATATTTAAATTTGGTATAAATTGGGTGCCCGAATTTTAAGATATCGTAAATAAAATAATAATTAAAATAATTAAAATTGTTCAACCATCATCATCATCATCATTATCATCATCATTATTATCATTATTATTATTATTATTATTATTATTATTATTATTATTATTATTATTATTAGATTAATTCATAGGAATCACTAAATTTCAATATAAATTTATAAATAATAAAATAGATTGCATAATATATAGTATGTATCTTGATATAAATATAAAACTCAAAAATAGATAAAAAAAATCATACGTGAATTACTTGTCAATTTAAAAAAAGTATAATACAATAGAAATATATATTAAAATATAACATAAAATTTATATATGTCATATTAAATAATAATTTGAATTATAAAAAAATTTCCTAATATTGAATTCCATCACTCGGAGTAGGTGATTTGACAGTTTGGGATGGTACAAAATATCCCTCTAAAACAAGAGATACACTACATTTATAGGTATGGTCAACATGTGACCAATTAGGCCGAGTTTCACCATGATTATGTCACTGTTGTCGTACGACGGGAAAATTATCTGCATACTAAGATACTACGTCAGTATTCAGAAGACAAACCCTTCGTTCTTGAGTATTACATGGATCGCTGTGACCTATAACATGACACTTCAATTTAATAAGAATACTAGATTGATTTTCTAGAAGAGAATGACATTCTACAAATAGAAAAAAAAAATCCATCAATAATTTAATTTCTGGACCTTAGGTGAAGAAATTTGAAATCAAAGTGGATTGATTGATGAATTAATTTATACTTAATATATAATTACCATTTACCAATATTAGTCTAACTCATGATTTAATAAGAACTAATCAAGATATGTGTCCAGTTCACCAGACAAAAATGATCTGATATAAAATCATCACGAACCAGAGAAAATGGGCTAAGTTCATTGCTGAAATTTAGGGTACTTGCAATAGCTTTTACTTTATGGTGAAAATAAGTTGTAAGTTAAGTAGTAGTGAAAATTAAGGCGATTTATTTGGCAAGAACGGAATCGACGGAGGTATCAATAGTTGGTTCGCGATGCAGTGTCCTGTGCTCGAATTATTCTTGATGGGTTTAGACTCCATATACTTAGTGTTGAACTACCTCATGGCATTAGTACTATCGCCTTGTAGTATGGAGGATACCATGGCCTACTTAAATTGCCATTTAATTTGTACATTATGTACTTTTCCTTAATGAAATTTACCATTACCGAAAAAAGAAAATTAAGGTGTTTGAAAACAAAAGTGAAAAAGTGGAAAAAAGCTAAAGTCAAAGTTTTGAGAAAACAACTTAATATTAACAATTTTACCAATACTCTGTAGAAGTCAGTAAAAACGGAGTTAATTATAGCTTTTGATTTAAATCGTGATAGTTTATAAACAACAGTGTAAATCAACTTAATATTTATAATTTTACCAATAAAATACAGAAACTGTACGAAACTAGAAAAGGGATTATCTCTCAGCAATCGAAGAGTATTGATGCCGATTTGAACTTTGAGGGTTCTAATCCCCCAAATTGTACTTTGAAAATATTGATAGAAATGAAATCAAATGCTTTTACTTAAAATATAAAAAGAAAATAATAGAAATGGAAAACTAAATTAATGTGGAGACTATTAGCTACTTCCATTATGTCATGACCCATAAATGTCAATTTATGCATATACAAACAATTACTCAGATTTAAATGTAGATCCCATGTACATATATATTCATATATGTTAACTGCAAATCTAACTTAAATTATATATATTTCAATTTCTTAATTTAATACTTTAGTACATTGGCATTATAAATTTAATATTATTGTTAGAAATAATTATATTTACACACCTTTGTCTATAAACAGAAACAATCTCTATTTTTTATGTAGTCACATAAACTATCTATGACTGGAAAAAAATTGGATAATTTGAGTAATAATTTGACGTTTCAAGACGGTGTATGTGTAATTCTTTTAAAAAAAGGGGTAATTTGTGTAAATGATGCTGGCATTTTTTGAGGATTTATATTTGATTTTTCAAAAGATAAAGATGATTTGTATAAATAGACCATAGATCAAGGAGCGGAAATACGATGACCCCTTATTATTATTATTATTATTATTATTATTATTGTGTAGTAAGTGGAAAGATTGTGAGGTGAAAAATGGCAACTATATTCTGATGAGAAAAAGATAATAAGAATAAATCAATAAAAAATATATCAATAAGATGTAATTCAATTGGCGAAATTGAGGTCCCATGTGTTGAATTATACCAAGATATAATACTGTCATATTTTAATAGTAGTTATGTGTATATTTTAATAGCAGTTATTGATTAATTATTGATATTTGATATTAATAATTAGTATATTAATTATTATAATTATTAGTAATTAAAATTATAATGTAGTGTTAATCAATTTACAGAAAAAAGAAAAAAAAAAAAGAAAGATAAGTGGAATTTTGGGGGTAAAAAAGGCTTTTGACATATATAGAAGAACACCCTGTCAAAGGCAAAGACTTCACATCTGTCCAAAACCATTGGCAACTAACTGTAGGCCACCTCATCATTCACCAACTTTTTTATATTCTCCTCTGCCCCCTCAACTTTATACTTATTCTATTTGTGCCCCTATCTATTGCAAAATGAAAATTAAATCCGGTCCTACTTGGTTTTATGATTTTTCAATCTTGGAGAGGATTATTATTATTTTCTTTGTAAAACTAAAAGCATTTTTTTGATATTATTTAATTAATTTGATAGTGGGAAAAATAAATTATGTGTCATTTTATTAGTTTCCATCTCATCTAAAATTAATAATATTAACTATACAATAATTGGTTAATTTGAAACGAAGAATTGCAATAATAAAAAAAACTAATAAATTATGAGCGCAATTTTTACCGATAAATTGAAAATTAATATTAATATTTACATATAGATCGAAAAGATGGTGTAATCTTGTTCCGAAAAACGAGTAATCTGGATATAATATTTTTTTTTCTTAATGGTACTAATAAAAATGAAGCAAAATAGAAAAAAAAATTTAAAATTCAATTAGATTTTTTTTTGAACAAAAAATTTGAATTAGATTATTGTGTTTGAAATTATATGATTTTACAAATATCAGGAGGATTTTGTAATCTCGAAATAAATATCAAAATATTTAATTTTTGTAAATTTGATATAAATGTGTGAAAAAGAAATAAATATCAAAGTTTTAATAAATATTGAAAATATTTTGAATTTTGTGGATTTTTTGGACTCGACGAAAACATTAATTTCTTCATAGATTGCATAATCGAATCTTTTGAGGCTTTTTTTTTTTAATTCTTTGAAATTGAATATTTTTTGTTGATAAACTAATTTATGAATACAATTTTTATTTATTTATACATGTAATAATAAAATAATTATGCATTTTTAAGAAATTAGAATTAATTTATACTTTTTCCGAATTGATAATAATAAATAATTAATCTTATTATTCTAATTACTTGTAAAATGGGATGGAAACCTAATATATAAAATAATTATACTTCTTCAACTGTTATTATTAAACAAAAATAAATAAAAATGGAGAGTTTTAGTCAGTAGTTCAAAGTATAGTCCCTAAAAACTAAATAACCATAAATTGGGGGGCTCTTATCTAATTTTCGAAAATACTTTTCCTACACCAAATGCTCTCTCTTCCTCTCTCTCTCTCTCTCTTGACTATTTTCTCCGTGTTTTCTCTCTCTAGTCTTTCCTTCAGAACCAGACAGGGATTTGGAGAGAGGAAAGAAATGGGAATTCCGGCGAGACGTGGTGGTGGTGGAGGTGGCGGAGGAGTGGTGGGGGTCGATATGCTGAGTGACAGAGCAGCACAGATGAGAGAGGCTCTGGTGAAGAGCCAGTCAATCACGGACAATATGGTCTCGATTTTGGGCTCCTTTGACCACCGCCTCTCCGCCCTTGAAACCGCCATGCGCCCGACCCAGGTATAAGTTTTTCCTTTTCTCTTTTGCTTCCCCAGCTTATTGTATGCTGAAGTTTGCTCTTCAGTTTTATATGGGATGTGGGGATGTTATGGTTTTGAGAGAACAGCTGTGATTTATCGTGGAGGCAAATAAATTCGTGATTTTTTTAGCTGGTGTAAGCAGAGGGAGAGAAGTTCAAAATTTCTGGATCTGTTCTCTTCTGTTACGTCTTTCTCCCTGTTTCCCCCTGTTTGGTGGAAGCTGGCATTTCCTTTCCCCCTTCCGAGGGGATGCTTCTAAGAACCTCATTTTACTTGGAAGATGGCAAGAATAATGGAAATTGAACTAGAAAGAAGATCTGTGCCATTTGTAGAATAGGGGGACTATGTGAAATCGTTGATCTGAGTTCTTTTAGTATATTAGCCCTTATATCTAAAGTTACATGACGCAAAATTTGAATGTTCTTTCTTCTGGTGTTTTTAACTGTCATTTCTTATTTTCTGATTCTTCGGTATCTGTTCTTATTATTCTAATAGATATTCTCATTTATATTTGCATTTGCCTCTTCAATGTCGTCAATATGAGTTGGATGATCAATTTTATAACAAAATTGTGATTTTTTCTCCGTGATCTTTCGTTGCCAAGTTTTATCGCAAAACTGTTGAAAACTTCGCGCGAAAGAAATGCAGCTGCGGTCATGCGAGCTCGTCATTATTTATCTGTTTTATTCTACTTATAGTCTCATGCCACTGAGTGCTCTGTCCATTGCATATGCTATTTCCTATTTGGAATGCCCACAAACAATTTCCTGTTTCATGATAATTTTCTTCCGTGAATTACCCTCTTTTTGAAGTATTGATGTGGCACCTCAAATCCAGTCAAAATGGGACTGTAAAATTGCGATGGTGGGAGTCTCATTTAACGGAATAGTAGAGAATGCATCAAGTTCTCTCATTTGCAGCTTTGCTTTGTTAATTTTCAAATTCATAAGAAGTTTAATAGATCAACCAACATAGTAAACACTTTCAAGCTCAAGTGAGTTGGAAATATAACTCGGTAATGTTTACTATTTAGAACTTTAATCGGATTGGTCTTAGCTGTTTTCTTGATTTACTTTGGAAAACTATGAGAAATGAACTGAAGTAATTACTGACCTTTGGTTTTTTAACGATTAATCACTAATAACAAGTGGAGGGACTTCTTGATGCGGTTCGTCACAATCCTTATGACTCAACATGTGATTTCTATTTAGCGTCCTAATTTTTTCAACTTGTTGGGAAGTCTTTTAGTTTTTTTTTTTTTTTTTAATTTCTAGCCATTTGACTTCTGCATTATGATATTTTCTTTGAGTTGCATCTCTTTTCATTTCTTAATTGGTGATCAATCTACTTTTGTAGATTAGAACACATGCGATTCGGAGGGCTCATGAAAACATTGATAAAACTCTGAAGGCTGCTGAGGTCATATTATCACAATTTGACATTTCTCGCCAGGTAAGATTCCACTGAATGCCTTACATTTTGTTGTTTGCTTGAACTTAGTTCTGTTCCAAGGGAGAAAAAGTGATCATCTCTGAATAAACATAAAATTAGGAGTTTTTATTTAATATAAATTATCATTAACTTCTTCTAACAATCTAATTGACATTTTGGCGTATCTATCCACCACTTCTGGATAAATCTTTACTAGCCTTCTTCGTTCATATCGAAATCAAAATGGAGCTTCCAGTTCTCGACTCTAATGGAAGACCACTGGCTCATACGTCATTTGTATATTTGCTTAAATTATTGAAATTATTGCTAAGAGATGTGAGGTTATTATTGAAAGTATTGCTGAATTTGCCACAAAAGAATGTTAATTTGCTTAGATAAATGTTCAAATGGTTAAATAAGTGGTGAAATTGGTAAAATATTGCTAACTTACTGAAGTGTGAATTGGATTAAATACTTGCTGATTTCTGCGAGCTATATATATATATTTGTTAGTTTCTGTCTTGTTTTTGTTTGACGCTACTATGCTACAAATATATAAGTATTTACACAATTATCCACCTTGCATTGGTAAGGCGTGCGCCGTGCCATGGCTCCAGGGAACTTTTCCGCTGTGGTTAGCCATGAGCTTTCAATACCTGTGTGGTCCACTTTTCCTGTATTGAATCTAAGCTCTTTTAGGTCACTGGATGATTGTAAAGATAACCTCTATTTGTTGCATATTAATATTATTAGATTATAATTAATTTAATTGAATATAAGAAATTGAGTTAGTGCAATTCATTGATATAATTTGGAATAGATATTACAATCCAATTATTTAAATATGTTACATGAGCAAGTTTTAGAAAGATATGAAAAAAATTGTTTTCTAGATATATGGGAAACTTACAGTAAACCACTAAATGATATGGCCAAATCAAATAGAAATAATGAAATATAGAATGGAAATCTTACTCCAAATACCTTTGCTAATGGATTGCTTCTTTCATATCTAAGCATGAACTTCGGGCATGGGCTTGATACTGACATAGGTTTTTGGTCGAGCAGGATTTAGAACTAATCAGTTGCTTTAATTTCAGGGAGGTAGCCTATATTTAGAAATTTTGTGAGGTTTAAAATGCAATGATCTGTTTTGTACTTGCTTTTGTTCTTTCTCTGCTATTTAGGAACCTGAATGATTACTTGGGTAGCATCATATTCTGTCAATTCTATATTTTTCGTTTGTTGACATCTTTGTTGTCTATTTTCTGTAGGCTGAAGCAAAAATACTTAAAGGGCCACATGAGGACCTAGAGAGTTATCTTCAAGCAATTGATCAGCTAAGGAAAAACATTCAATTTTTCAGCAACAACAAAAGCTTCAAGAGTAGTGATGGAGTGCTCAACCACACGAATAATTTACTTGCCAAAGCTATATCAAAGCTGGAAGAGGAGTTCAAACAACTTTTGTCGTCTTACAGGTTTGTTTTCATTCTTTTGTGCATGCTATGCTTGTCATATACTCTTTTCCTTTGCGTGAAAGTACATGTTGGTTGAGCTCACACTCCATACATGTCTTTGTGATAATGGGTTATGGTGCTGATCAGCTCTAACTTAACATGGTCACATGCTAATGACAAATTATTTGCATTATTCCTTATTAATTTGAGGCTAGAATACATTTTTATGTATGCTTATTATTGCAATATCTGGAGATGAGAAAATAGACTTGGTCATTGGTTATACAGGAGGCACTGTAATTAGTATATACCTAGATATATTTATATAGGACATACTTTATGCGAAAGGATTAATTTGTAACTGGCAGCTTGACTGTAGTATACAAAAAGTAGCTTAATCAAGTGACTGATATGTCATCAAGTCTACAATTGATTATGGGAGTGTTTTTTTCAGCTTTTGGCTCCCAAAAGCACTTTTGAAGTGTTTTAGATGCCAACTTCTGCCTCTGAAATGGCTAAAAAAAGCGCTTTTAGACCAAAAGTTAGAAGCACTTGGTGATGCTTTTAGCTGCTTTGGTTTTTTTGTAAATGTATTCAACTTTAACTTTTACTACTATACCCTTATTATAATAATCTTAATTCAACTTTACCGTTTTTAACTTATTTTTAAAAATTAATTGTATATTTAAAGTTGATATTGGAGTTTTCAAATATTTTGATAATAATTAAATTTAAATTTTCACATATTTACTATTTTAAAATTTTTATATTTATTTGCTTTATCATCTAATTACATTATTTCGTTCACATATTAATTTGATTAATTAATAAAGTATAATATATATATATTTGCAATCATGCAAGTTAATCAACTATTATATTACCTAGTGGGAATATTATTAAATTAAATATATATGTTAATATTTTTAAAAAATTAAATATGAAATATACTAATTGAAATAAAGTTTATTATTTATTGTGAAAAAATAATTATTATTGACAAACGACAAGTGAAATAATAAGAAAAATAGTATCTTTTTAATAGGGGCAAAACGGACTTTAATCAATTAAGTTTATTTTAGAAATGATTTTTCTCCAAACACTATCCAATTCAACTTTATCTGCTTTTCACTTTTTTTTACAAACAATACCCACTTTTGATTCTACTACAACTTTCAACTTTTTCTCTACTAAAATCACTTCTCTAAAAGTAGAAGCTTTTGCAAACACTCCCTATGCACCCTAAAATCAATATTGCTTTGGAGCATTATCACTTTAAAGTTCTTAAAATGCATATGAACGGCTGCTGGATAATTTCATTAAAGACAAGTAAACTCTCTTTTCTAAAAGTGTTCTTAGATGACATGTAGAATTCTCTATTGACAAATATGTCATACCTTATGGGGGATAGGTTTGTGATTTAACATGCTTTCCCCACTTTTAGTTATGATTTAATGAAGTCCATTCCTTTGGCCCCTTGTTATATTCATGTTTTAGATTATGTTTTGATGGTTGTTCCTCTAAGCTTACTCATTATAATGACCCAAGAATATGGACTATGCACTCTCATGTTACTTTTATGTAGTCTAAGTTGAATTTTCATATTTTCAGCAAAGCTGTGGAACCGGAACGACTTTTTGAGTGCCTCCCCAATTCTATGCGGCCATCATCAGGATCACCCGGAGATTCTAGCAGCAAACTTCCATCATCAAATAGTCATTCTGATCAAAACAATAGTGCAGAAAACTCTGTATATACTACACCAACACTAATTCCACCTCGAATTTTGCCTTTGTTGCATGATTTAGCGCAACAGATGGTTCAAGCTGGAAACCAACAGCAGTTACAGAAAATATACAGGTAGATTATTATCTCGATTTTTTGCTCAGGAGTTGTGTGGTGGCAAAAGTTTTGCTTTGTGTTCTCTATAAGAACATTTTTCCCTACATAAGTAACTTTAGAATCATTAGATGGTTTAAGATTAACTTTCAGATGTTCAGACTTTCTTGGAATTACCTGACCTTAATTGGATTCTACCACTCTTAACGTTTGTAAGATTTGGCATTTAAGGTTTTATCTTGATTGATCTAGTTGCCTCTAGCCATTGACATGTAAGCACGATCAGGATTTTGAAATGCTAGAAGGAAGTTAGTTGGTCACTCTTTCTGTAGGCATACATTTGCTTGTATTCTTCTTCTGGACTAGTAACTTAATGTATCCTCTTTCTTGCAACGAGAGGTCCAAGAGCAGCTTGTCAGTTGTAATTGATCCCTAGCCAGCCATCTTTACCTATAGGTGTCATTGAACACTATATTTGATATGCCTATTGTGCTTCTCTGGCGAGAGGTTGCCATCATATTCTCTGTAGTGGTCCTTTGAAGGCACTATGCTGCTTTGGCAAATATATGTATTTTAGAAAGCTGTTGTCTAATGAAATCAGAATCTCTTTTACATTTTAGAGCAGATTCTCTTCTACTTTTTCGCTGGGAAATTTTATGGAACTCATAAAAAAGATTGGACCCCAATAACACCATATACATATTATGACATGTAACACCAAAACAACCTTGTCTTTTAGGGCTTGGCAATGTTCTTCATTATTGTTCACTTTGTCTAGTTTAAAGAATCACGCTCCTGGTCCAAGACTAGTGTATGAACACATGCCAAGTCATTTTCATGTGTAGATTTCGCACAGATATTGAAGGGAAGTGTAAACTATGTGTGTCACTAAACCAAAAATTTGGATTTTCAGTACTCAGTTTTGGCTCGCTTAGACCTAATATGGGTGATGCTGAATCAGTTAATGACTTTGTAGGACTCCTCTTGTTAGATTTGTTTATGCTACCCCAGATATTGATTTTTCATTGCCTGTCCTGCTTCATTTTGGAAAATTATACTTGCTGTTATTATTTGAAGAAAGTTTTTTCTCGTTGAGTCTGGGGTGTGATAAGAATTCTAAAATCTGTGAGGATCACTAGACCATAATGTTAGCTGGAATATTGCACAGGAATCTTTGCTCTGCATAGTGAACCATGTGTGTCAAATATACGTTACATAGTGAATTAAATTTTGACGAGAAACTTCAATCCTCAAGTACTCTGGAATTTGAGTAACTTTCTTCTCCAAAATTTCACTATCTTCAAGAGTTAGAAACCTGTAGAGCCTCCAGTAGTTAACTGGAAGGTAAGGGTCATAACCTTTGGTTTGAGAGGTTCATCTATGGTGCGGAAGCTGAACTCTTTACAGCTTTCTGAACCTGTATAATCTTTTGTGGCTGGCTAATAGCATTTAAATTTTCATATCAGCATCTAGCTAGGAGCTTTCCCATGTATGTTTTGCAATCATCTCCACTAACCAAATTGTTGGGGATAGGCCAAGCTGCTGCTAATACATGTGGGGAAGTCAGTATATATCTGTCTGCATAAAATTCTTGCTTTTTTTCAATATGATAATACGTATTGTTTACTATTTAGGGATACCCGTTCTCCAGTTTTGGAAGAAAGCCTTCGCAAATTAGGAGTAGAAAAGCTTAGCAAAGATGATGTTCAAAAGATGCAATGGGAAGTTTTGGAAGCTAAGATTGGGAATTGGATTCATTTTATGCGAATTGCTGTAAGTTCTCTTGTCAATCAAGCGTCTGCTTGTTTGATCAAATTTGGTTTTCTAATTAATCATGCTCAAACAGGTCAAGTTGTTGTTTGCTGGAGAACGTAAAGTTTGTGATCAAATTTTTGAGGGCTTTGATCCTCTCATGGATCAATGCTTTGCTGAAGTTACTGCTGGGAGTGTTGCAGTGCTACTTAGCTTTGGAGATGCTATTGCCAAAAGCAAGCGATCCCCTGAAAAGTTATTTGTGCTTTTAGATATGTATGAAATCATGAGAGAGCTTCACTCAGAGGTAAGGAACAACTTGTTGAAATTATATTGTTGACAATTGGTTCGTGATCGCAAGCCAGTGGCAGGTTGTCACTGAAATCTCACTCCAGGAATTACTTTGCTTAGTTAAGATTGGCATGTATCTTTTTTTCTTCCCTTCCCACCAAAGCTTCCTCTGTCTGGTGCTTTTACTTTATTTACGATGGAGTGCTTACAGTTCACTTGCTCAGCATCCTGCAGCGGATTATAGTTGCTTCCTACAAATTATGATGATTTTTGTTTTCAAGTATTGGTTCTGAATCTCAATTTATAGTTTGGTCATCCATGTATAGCATAGTTGTACCCCTCTTATCAGTTGAGATTATTTTACTTTCTAGTTAGTTTATAGTTGACAGTTGGAAGATCCCCCTTTGTTGTGCTTCTTTGAATTTGTTGGCATCTAGTACTGACAATTTTATCACCATCATATACTTAACAACTCTATTTGATCTCCCATTTCATTTTTCTTGACTTGTATCTAAGGCTTCATAACATTACATGACCTGAAATGAAATGTTAATGAGTCAAGCTAACAAAAGCTGCATCTTGGCAGATAGAAGCTCTTTTTAGAGGTAAAGCTTGCAATGATATTAGAGAATCTGCCTTGGGATTGACAAAAAGGCTTGCCCAAACTGCACAAGAGACTTTTGGTGACTTTGAAGAAGCAGTTGAAAAGGATGCTACTAAAACTGCTGTTGCAGATGGGACTGTCCACCCTCTGACAAGCTACGTGATTAACTATGTGAAATTCTTGTTTGAGTAAGTGAAACTTACTTTACCCTTGTCCTATAAACCAGTATAACAAATATACCTGGTCTTCGATTTTGTTTGCGAAAAATAGGAAGGTTGATAATTTAAATGGGCACACTCCCAAGGTTAAGTTGTATAAGCTATGTATGACATTATTTAGTCATAGTAAAGTATGAAGAAGATGCCATTTGTTAAAGTGTATTTTTCTTCAACAGCAAATCTGAATCTAGTACAAAAATGTAAATCATGACATGATCCACTTACTTGTTGAAAACAAAACAAGCTATTAATTGTCGAGGGTGTACCTTTATATTTGTTAAGTTTTACTTACAAAAGACCGATTTTATTGCAATACTTCGGTAATTGCTGTATGATCCATTCTCAATCCATTTAAATTGCATCCAAAATCTTTATTAGCCATGCACTTTGTCCGGCTGTCTTTGTCCTTTTTCTGGTTGAAGTATTTTCTCGCATCTTTAGTTACCAAGCTCCAAGAGAAAATACATAAAGATTGGTTCAAAGCTACATATGCAAATTACCATTCATTTCCCAATAGATTTTAACTGAAATATTACGGAACTTGCTCTATATATGCAATTAAATATTCTTTAGCTTACCTCCAGCTGTAAGAATGCAATTTTCTCTTTATTGATTGAAAAAGCTAAGTATTCAATATGCAAATGCTCATTGTGTTCTTTATCATTTTCCAGCTACCAATCAACATTGAAGCAACTTTTCCAAGAATTTGAAAATGGAGATGGTTCAAATTCTCAGCTGGCTGCTGTTACAATGCGAATCATGCAGGCTCTTCAAACCAACTTGGATGGGAAATCTAAACAATATAGAGATGCCTCTCTGACTCACCTGTTTCTCATGAATAACATTCATTATATGGTCAGATCAGTCCGCAGGTTTTCTATCTGTCTCATTTTTATCTCTAGATCTTTGCCTCATTGCGAGCTAGTTTCTGTTTGCTAAATTGTTGGTTTTTGCTGCTTCCTTTAAGATCTGAAGCCAAAGATTTGTTAGGGGATGATTGGGTTCAGAGACATCGGAGAATTGTGCAGCAACATGCAAATCAGTATAAGAGGATTGCTTGGGCAAAGGTTTGTTGTTTTCCTTTTCATGATGCACATTAGTTAATCAGGAACTGATTATCTATAGCTCCCACTAATCCCAACGTAGGGATGTTATGTACCCTCCCAGAATAGATTGATGGTAGCTTAAAGGGGTCCTTGGCTAAGCTTAGTTGATATCTTATAAGCTCCTACATCTTAAAATATGTTTTAAAAGGTTAAAGATGTTGAATCTTATTTTGAAAATAAGATTTCGAAGTGTTTGGATAAATAAGATGTCATAGCTTATAAGATGTTAGAGTGTTTGACATAATAAGGTCTTTCTAGTCTAAGAATGACCAAAAAAGTCATCAACTATTACAATATAAAATCATATAAATAGAGAATTTTGATTTGGAGTGAAAAACGTCAATTGTATGACGAGTACAGGTGAAATACTAACAAACATATGAGTGTGTTTTTGTTTATTGGATGTTAAAGGTTAAAGAGATTATAAGATGTTTTAAAAAAGTTAGGTGGAGTTAACTTTTATTTTAAGAGCTTATAAGATTCAAAATATGTTTTTTTAAGATCTTATAGATGGGTTTCAAGAGTTTATAAGCTCTCAAACATTTTATAACATGTTTTAAGGAGCTTATAAGCTCAGCCAAACACCCCCTAAATGATATATCTCGTTGGCTGATATTTCATTTGATTGGTGGTCTATCCAATCCTGCGGACCTATTATGTGTGTTCAAGCTTACATCTCTTCGTCTGATCCCTAAATGCTTGGGAAATTTGCATAACTATATTTCAAAGGGGAGTTGGGGACCGACCAGCACTTCAAGTACTTGATGAAAATGGTGCATCAGAGTCACCTGCTAGATTGATTTTTTTTCTTTTTTTTTTTTTATTAATTTGTTAGTGGAAAGTGAGGCTCATATTTGCTGGGCTCCAGATCGTTAGGATAGAAATACGTATTATAGTAGTTTAAATCTCGTTTACTGTTATTTTAAAGTTTTTTCTTTTTAATTTCTGTGTTGCTGCTAATATGTATTATAGTAGTTTAAATCTCTTTTACTGTTATTTTAAAGTTTTTTCTTTTTAATTTCTGTGTTGCTGCTAATTGTCAAATAAAATATCGACCACTTTATGTGGAACTTGCTGACAGGTCTCAGAGAATCTACCACATTGTAATCCATTTCAAATTGTAACTCTATTTGCCTTTTTCTTCCACAGATTCTTCAGTGCCTTTCGGTTCAAGGCCTGACATCATCTGGAGGTGGTAGTGCTGTTAGTGCTGATGGAGGAAATAGTAGTGGAGTTTCTAGAGCAATCATCAAGGACAGGTGCCTTTGACTTGTTAATTCCTGGAAATGTTTGCTAATCGTTTTCTTGAATTTCTTAACTAACTTATTGCGGTGTATTCTGTAGATTGAAGACATTTAATATCCAATTTGAAGAGCTTCATCAAAGACAATCTCAGTGGACTGTTCCAGACACGGAGCTTCGGGAATCTCTGAGGCTTGCTGTTGCTGAAGTTTTGCTTCCAGCATACCGATCTTTCATTAAACGTTTTGGGTAGGTGCTCAGGTCCCTTTCAACAATTACCGACATAAATTTTCTGTGTTCTTGTACAGTAAGTACCTCCAAAAGTTACAAACTGCACACATGGAGATTCAACTCTGTTCCAGATAACAATTATCATAGCACATAACGGTTTCTCTAAGTGAAATCAAACTTAATTCATGAGTCATCAAATATATTTTGTGCGAGAGTATGATGCGGTTTTGACATTTGACAGGCCATTGGTTGAGAACGGTAAGAACCCCCAGAAGTACATTAGATACACGCCAGAGGATCTCGAACACATGCTTGGTGAATTTTTTGAGGGCAAGACATTGAATGAGCCAAAACGTTAGATTTTGATTCAGCTCTACTCTTCACCATAGGCTTTTCGGTCCTTGGATCTTATCATCACCTTCAGATGCATTAGAGCCCAATTTCTACCCGTGGATTGACAGGTGTTCTTGCTGTGCAACCTATACAAAATGTTGCGGTCGCATACAATAACAGAGGAATAAGGTAAAAAGAAGATGTAGGGTTGTCTTGGAAGCATCATGTCAATAATATGGATCCTTGTATATCCTTGTGTTGTTTTTCCCATGTCTATTATCAAGAATTTGAAGCTGTTTACTTGTGTTGTAGTATTGTACAGTGAAGTGTTTTGACAGATCACCTGTTCTTTGGTGGAGAATGATTTTTCAAAGTTACTAGCTATTATCTTCATATGTGAAATTCATAGCCTAAAACTATTGTTAGATTGGAGGAGTGGGTGGTGAAAACCAAACCACGAGTTCTCGTGGCAATTGAATTTGCCAGAACTTTGGTTAAGTGGGAAATGACTTGATGTTATATGTGTCCGTTATCGTTCAAGTTCATACATTACATAGTCCTTTGGTTTATAAACTGTATTCATTGATTGGTTTTGTTTGTTGGAAATCTGTTTATATTGTCTTTGGATTGATGGATTGGAGTTAAGGATTTCAAATTCATAATAATTTCATTTTCCCTTTTTTTTGGTGATTCTATGTTGCATTGTATTTCAAATCATTTCATCATTCTCATTTTGAGTTATATTTAGGAGAATTGTCCTATTTTATTGAAGCTAAAAGGAATTTCTCATTCTCACTCTGTTAATTTTCTGCCAAAAGGAACCTTAGTTTTAGGCTGATTCACAATATGATTTACAGAATCCTCCGTATAAGGAACATGATGCCATGGAAAAATAAATCTTACCTTCTCTCATGAATCTATTTCTAGGAAAGTATAATAATTAATATACAAATTGCCTATCATTAATTTAATTACACTCTAATACTCGGACATCTTCTTGTAAACTTTGGAGAGTATTTTGTCAATTGAATCTGACAAGCTAGGAGATTTGTGAGAGCTCCTTAAATACAGAGCTAGAGGAAGAAAACCAACCGACTCCCTAAACGTCAACCTCCAGCTGGAGAAGAAAAAAATCTATGAACGACAAGCAAAAGCGTGAACCAGAAAGTGTGACTTCAAACTAAGCAAAAATAGAGTTACTCTGCTGCGATTGGTGGTGAAGAAGAGGGGCATGTTTCAGTATCCCCCTCAAGCAACCAAGCAAATAGAAGTGGAAACAACTTCCTCAACACATCCTCAAGCTGCAGCTACCAGAAATGTGAGAAGGAAGGACAAGTCCTTCTTTCTATCTGTCTCGAACTAAGTGGCAGTCGATTTTCAAGTGTTTGGAGCGTTCGTGGAAGACGTGATTGACAACAATGTGAACTGCAACTTGATTGTCGTAGTAAAGAGGAATGGGAGTGGGAATGGAGATTTTTAAATCCTTTAATAAGAACGAAATTAATTGCAGAGCACAAACAACAACCTCAGACTTCTGTATTCTGCCTCTGTTGTAGAACGTGCGACAATAGGTTGCTTCTTGGTCTTCCAGAAAATCAAGGCGTTGCCCAAAAAAATGCAGTAGCTAGTCAGTGATTTGCGTGAATCAACGCAGCTTGTCCAGTCAGCATCACAGTTTGCTGTGAGCTCGAACAGATTATATGATGGAAAGAAAAGTCCCTCATCCGGGCAACCTTTTAAGTAACAAACCAGATGCAGTGCTACATCCATATGAACCTGATGATAAATACATAGTTTACCATGCTTTACTGGTGATTATACCTTCTTTTTTTAGCTAAAATACTCCTAATCACACATATTTATTGCTTTTCCAGCTCAAAAGATTTAATGAGGAGTAAAGATGGCAAATCGAGCTAAAAACAAAAATTTATGGCAATCAAGACTGAAGGAATAAATCCTAACAGATTTGCTGATCCGACTAGGCCTGCCAAGCTTAATGCTCCGGTCAACTCTGAAGAAAAAACGAAAGATGTGATTTAGGTGGAAGAAAAAGAAATGATTGTCTTATGATTTTGGAAAGAATTTCTTGGATATTTGGTTGATGTAAAAAAATAATTTACAAACTTAATTCAATCAAATATAAATAAATTATATAATAAATACAATTTATTTATTAAATAATTTATATTAAAAAATATTAATCATATAATAAATATATTAATTGGGTTGGATCGAATTTAATTTGTATAAAGAGGAAGCATAATTACTTATAAGAAAGGAGAAGTCGAGAAGAACAAGAGCTGCACACTTTTGACAAAAGCCAAGTGGCTGACCAGCCTGCAAATGGACAGAACTATGCCACGTGGCGTCACGACAAGCCTCAAGACCATTCTCCGCCACCACCACCACCACTCCTCCTCCTCCTCTGCGTCTGCATTCTCTCCATTCCCACTTCTTCTTCATCACTATTACTCTCTCTCATCATCCACAACCCTTCTTCTCTCATCCCTCAATTCCGACATGCAAAACAAATACCCACAAGGTAAACTTAATTGCTTTGCCTTTCTTTGATTTTAAATGTCTTTTTCTTGGTTATATATTTCAATTTTGACTGTTTCTGTGTATTTTAAGTCGAATGTTTCTTAGTTGAGTTTTATGTTATTTGTTGGGTTTTGGTGGTGAAGAGAGCGGGGAGGCTGTAGAGGATCATACCAGGAAAGGGTACAACACGGAAGCTTGTGAGTACAAACAGCCAAAACGTGTATCAGATCATATCATCCCTCATATTCTCAACCTGTGAGTACCATTCTCTTATTTATTTTATTTAAATTTCTTTTCTGTTTTTGGCTTTTTTGTGAAGTGGGTCTTGAATTTTATGACAACATCCAATGCTCATTTGCTTGATAGGCTGCTAACTTGTCTTAATTGAGGATGCTAGGGAATATCTATAGTTTGATTCTTGATTGATTGAACTAACTAGTGTATGGACTATAAGTTGTGGGGGATTCTTAGACAGTTTAAAGCAATATTTTCTTTGAATTTTTTTTTTTTTCATATTTTGGTATTATTATAAACTAGAATAATATGCTTTAGGATGGGAGTGAAGTAGTAGGTTTTTGGAACAAGCCCGGAAATAGTAAAAAGGTACAAACAACGAGACGCCCTAAACTTAAAACGGGCAATGCAATCTCCTGATGTAGGAAACAGTGAGCTTCTTTTTTAACGTGTTGTCATTCTTTTTGTTTTAGAGACACGGTAACAATTATTTCTTATACAATACTATTATTAGCTACGTAGTTTAAATATATATTGATAATCGTGAAGCAAAAATTCCACAACGGCTTGACACGTGAATGTAGGAATTCGTAAACTCAGGTCCTCCCCTTGCCATTGGATTAGCATCTCATTGGGTCCGGTTGAAGTTTCTAGTTTGCCGCATCACAATTTTTTGTTCATTTTTTTACAAACGCACCCATCATAGACTAACGCACTCATCCAAGTTTGAATCCCAGAGACCAATCCATTGGGCTGTCCTTTAGAGCCGTAGGGTTGGTTTGATGGTTTATGGGGTGATAGCCAATTTGACTGGTTGCTATGAGGATTTTCTATTGTAAAGCTAATACCGTTGTGTTACGGTCATTCAAGCTACACTAATAAAAAACGAAGCTTGACTTGTTCCGGTTCCATGTGCATTTAGGATTTGTTTGAAATAGTTTAATTTAGTTAAATGCTTATCAATTTTCTGCTGAAAATAAGTTGAAAAAAGTACTTTCGATTTTCAATTCATGATTTTGAATGGTTTAAACTAAACTAATTTAGGCAAAAGTTACAATCTTCTTCCCACCAACTTTTGTGACTTATTACTAAAATTATAAATATTACGTTTTTTTTTTTTTTTTTTTTTTTTTGTATAATGTTCCATCTTTAACTTTTTTCAACTTTTTTCTTTTGTTTTCTAGCACTCAACTTTCATTATATTTAAGCAACCAAGAATATTCTGATTTAGGGTTAATTATACTTAGACCTGTTTGAAAATACCAAATTACACTTTTCCCAAAAAAAATTCAAAATTACACTTAGACCCTATTATGTTTACTCATGGCCCCCTTCCATTAGGGTTGAAAGAAAAATATTGACGTTAACAAAAAAATTCATAAAATTTCAATGTTGTCCCTCATTTAACATCCCCATATATATATTTTTGTACTTATAAGCGGATAAATGTATCACATATACACAGAGTGAGGATAACATTATTGCGTTTTTCCCTTATAAGTACAAAATTATAACATGAGAATGTTTAAAAATGGAGATTTATGTAATTTTTGCTAACTTCATCATTTTTTGTCCAAACCATAACAAAAGGGGTCAGGGGTTAACGATGAATTTTAGGAGGGGGCGTAAGTTTGATTTTGATTTTTTTTAGAGAAAGTATAATTTTACATTTTAGAGGGAGTCTCAATGTAGTTAACCCTCTGATTTATTGTAATTCGTCATCAGATTGTCTTACATGTGAGACGGGATTTTAACATATTAGAAGACTAATTCCAACACAATTCTTTCTAAATGAATATTCTGTTGAGATTACATGCTATTATATTGTAATCAAATGAGAGCAAAAAAAACTTTCACAAAATCATAAGTTCGATGTTTTTTTTTCTTAAGCGATGAACTATTATTAATTGGAATAATTTGATTACAATCATTCCTATTAAATCTCAATAGCTAACAAACAAAATTACAACAGTCATACCTGATCAACAATATCAGATAAATGAAATCTAAACAATACCTACTATTACTGAATATTAATACCTAACAAACACAATTACGACAATCATACCCTAATCAACAATATCAGATAAATGAAATCTAAACAACACCTACTATTACAGTAGACAACACCTACTTTGCAGTAGAACAACATCCAACGCATATAGTGGGGTTCGGACCGATGACCCTTAAAGTTATTGGGCCTCAGCTTCACCAATTGAGCGAGGCCTCATTGACCACAAGTACAATGTTAATCAACAAACTTTTCTTCCTTTAAATTAAGATTACGTGCTAATTATACGTATAATTGGTTTCAATACTTTGGTTTTGATGATTTCAGTTATGCATCACGGGCAACACCTCAAGATTTTGAAATGTACGCGCCACACGCAACCTTTGAAGATCCGCTAATGTGTGCGCATGGGTAAGCTTTACTACTCAATAACGGCTTCTTACTATGAAAATACACTATCAATGAGGAATCCCATCTTGATTTGGAAACTGAAAAGTATATGTTGAAGTCATCGTTGTTTCATACTCTACGCAGAGTTGAGGAGATGTGTTGATCATCCCTATGTTTCATACTCAGTTCAGAATTGCACTGATCATCCCTATTTTCTGTGTTGCTTGCAGGGTAAACCAGATTAAGTCAGCATTCTATTCGCTTGCCAAGGTATCATGTTTTATTTTCTAGTCCATCCCATGTTTATGATTTTGTCCTAGTCGATTGAATGTTGACCTATGTCAAAAGATGTGTCTGTACATTATCGTTGTTTGAAACTAAAGATTCTATAATACGTGAGGAGGGTTAAATTGAACGGATCCTTTGGCGAAAACACTAGTATAGCCAAAGAACCCCATGAATAAAATAGATGGCTGCTTGACCCCCTGAACTCTTAGAGAAAGGGCATGTATGGATTGGATTTTCTATTCCAAATTATATTGCATTTTCTACTCTATTTAACATTACAAGCTACGTGAATAAAATCTTTTATTAAATAAAATTAATCACGTAATCTTGCTATATGTGGCTTGCAATATAATATGGAATAGAAAAATCTAATCCGAGCAACGGGACCCCTGATATGGGAGGCAATCAGCTTCTTCTATAAAATGTAAGTGAATCGCATTGTTTTTCTTTTATTAGCTTAAATTTATGGAGGTTTTTGCCTATTAGTATTTTTCATGAGGGGTAAAATGCAATTAACTCTATCTTAATTAGGAAGTGTTCTTGTTTTCTAAATTTGTCTCTTGGACAATCAGAAAATAAGTATGCTTTATCTTTAACTTTAATTTATAAAAAATGATTTTAAATCTATTAAATCAGTCTTGTGTTAGAGCATCCCTAAAAATAAATTGGAACCAATAAATTTGGGACAGAAACCACATTAAATTTCTACTTTATGGCATTATTGAGTTATTGTGTGGGGGAAATTGCAGTTTCATCCCATAACTTAAAATTCGTATATTTTTAGTCTTAATGTTTACAGTATTCTCGAAAATAGTCTCATAACTTTAAAAAAATTCCCATTTTCAGTCATATTCCAATCAACTTTTAGAAAATTGACGGAAAAAATTACATAAAAGTCAGGTGGCTGGTACCCTCTATTCCGAAAAGATAAGGGTCATGTGACTTGTACATGTTTTTCCCCGTCAATTTCCTAATGGAAGTTGGCAGCAGGACTAAAAATGAGAAACTTTGCAACTTATGGAACTATTTTTGTGAATTCTTTGAGCAATGTGATTGAAAATGTACTGGACCTAAATTATAGGAGAAAAGAAATGCAATTTCCCCTATCGTGTTATGAAGAGTTGCTACTCAGAAAGAAGTTCTAGGAACATAATTTTTCTGCCTTATGTTCCAAATTTCTCTTTTATTTACTTCAGGTCTTTAGTGAATCAAGAATCGTGAGCTACAGTATCGAAGAAAATGTAATTTCACCAGGGAAGGCGGAGGTGAAAAATCGAACTATCATTTTATGTTTCCGTTTCTATGTGATAACACAATTTTGCATTTTTGTTTTTGGACTATGTTTCACCTCGTTTTTCACATTCTTTTAATGGACGTTCGGTCATCCAGATACTGATAGACAACAAACAATACTACAAGTTCCTGGGAAGGGATATAGACTTGACATCACTCATCAAACTGTACACCGAGGATGGAAAGATTGTTCGTCATGAAGATCGGTATAAATGCATATCACATCCTGTCTATTCCATTACTTCCCCACTCTTCATTTTGATGTGTTTGAAATTCAGACAGTTCAGAAATGACATTATTAGACCAAATTATTTTCAAGTTTAGAGGGCTTTCTTAAGACATTTTATAGTTGTTTCAAAGTTTATTAAGTTGGTATATAAGTTTTCTCAAAATGTGAGCTTATACCCTATTCTGGAAAAAGCTAACGAGTTTCTAGCTTAATTTTAAGATTGGATCGAACTGCTTCAATTTTAGTCATATTAGTTACAAATTTGTCATCAATAACATGTTATAAGTTCCATAATCTTATTTTATTTAAATACTTCAAAAGCTTATCTTCTAAAATAAAATCTAACGTCTTATAAGGTATATGCATTTATAATATTTTTAAACCCTGATATCCTCTTAATTCATCCAAGATTCGAGTAGGTTCTTTCCTAGATAAATTTTGATGGCTTGAAACAACACATATATAGTTTTAGTTTGCTCTTGTGAATCTGGTAATTGAAGGTGATGCAGACGGGACATCTCGCTCAATATTTGCTGAATCTGTAACAGGTGGGACAAGAAACCTTTATGGAATAGAGAGACGGTAAAGGCACCGTTGGTCGGGCACATCATCGAGGCGAGTAAACGGGCGTCCATGTTTGCGACCCATGCTTTGATGAGGTTTGGAAAGGACCCAACTACATAAACTATGCAAACTCCCTTCACCCTTGAACTAGTGTTGTTTGTTTCTAGGCCTTATCATAATCTTCTATAGTTTTGTGATATGTTGAATGAAGTATGTGAGAGTAGCCCCTCGGGGTGTACACAGTTGTCGGGCAGAGCTACTTTGGTTGTGGTGTAACCTTAGGGTTGCATTTTAAGGACATTCAAGTATCGATGTAGCAAATTTAGTCTATTATGTTTTAGATTTTGTGTAATTTTATTCTATTGTCCATCGGAAAACTCTATTTTTCGTTGGAACTTGATCATGTGGGGGCTCAAGTGACCAAGAAATTGTATATATTGTATATATATTATATATATTTGTATCTTAAGATGCACGTGGACTGAGTTGGACTAAACCAATTAAGAATTGATTGAATCAATAAAAGAATAGATTGGTTCTGCTCAGGTCCACTTGGGACCGGGTCAGTCCCAAGACTCAATATTGGGGACCAGTCCAACATAGTGGCCCAGGACCACTTGGTCCTGGACCGGACCCGAGTCGGGCTTGTTGGGTCTTTTTATTTTTTGAAGTTTATTATATATTCAAAACTACTAATTTTTTTATATATAAATTTTTGTGTGATTTAATTTATTATTTATTTATTTTAAAAGACAATTATAATTTTAATTAATTCTTTATAAGAAAAACTCAACATCACAAAAATAAATAAACAAGCATATCGGGATTGATGCGGGCCTGGTCTGGGTTTGGGCCGATCCATGGGCTGAGCCCGAGTTTAAAAATGAACCCAATTGGGTTGTATTAAGATGCACATGTATGAATTAAAAATGGGTTGTATTGAAAATAGGTTGGTTCGGATATAATTGAATTCAGTACAGAAAAGATATAATTTATATGGAATTTTTAAACTACGTACCATTAAATTTTGTCTACAAATTTTTAGCAAGTTATATATGTAAGATATCAAATATAATATTATTAGACTTTATCAATGACTTTTTTAAAAATATTGCACTAGCCGAAAGAAGCAATATGGGCGTTCACAATTTGGTCAACTGCGCTAACCAAATAAAATTAAAAACTCTTTTTTTTTTAATAAAAATTTATTAGTTGATTCTATTTTTTATTTTAGTGTTGATTTACCATACTGTACTAAATAGTAAAATACTATTTATATTTTTTATTTAACTTTTATACACAATTTTTTATATTACTTTTGTTATTTAATATTTTAAAAAAAATAACATAAATAAATTAATAATATATTGTCCTGTGTAACCAACGCTTATCCAGTGTGGTCATCATCTAGATAATAGCACGCCACAGTATAAATGTAGTCCTTCGATCATTATGCTATGGTGGTGGCTCGCACATATGATGGGGACCATGAAACAAACCTCTATGGTGCAGTCTAAAATGTTTTATGTTGATGAATCGGTTGAGGCAAAGCGTCAACCATGATTACTTAGAGGTTTTCAATAAGTGATGTGTTCATATGATGATTGTTGAGTTTGATAGACAGAGACGTATGACGTTTGGAACTTCAGTTGATGCTTGAAAGAGTTATCAAGTTTACTGAACTAACTTATAAGAGATGTCATATGGAAGCCTTGAGGGACGGAGCGGTACGATTTGATACTCCTTTGTTATGATAGTGCATTAAGTAGTTCTTTACTAGAGGGTCCCTAGTAGCCTTATGCATAGGATTGCTATGATTTGATTGTGACTGACACAGCTATGGTTTCTCCAATAGTTATCAAAAAGCAATATTTCAGACACAGTCAGAGCATACATGTAGATTGGTGAGTTTTAAGATAGGATCCGTCGCTTATCATGTGATGACGAGAATTCTTATGTTCTCTATATTGCGTTCTAAAAAATTCGTGCCCACTGTCATTGATCATATAAGAAAGTGGTTTCCTATGTTGATAAATGAGAAGTATAAAGTGTAGAGTAGATATATGCAATTGACATAGATGGGAAGCTATTGCGATTCCATGTCCTAAACTTTGATCGAGAGATTGACTTGATAAAATGACTGTATTTGCATAGACATCGTAACTTACAGTTCATGTAAATTTACTTATTCTTTAGTATTATGGACCACATGCTAGGCGGCTTACCATTGTGGCCAATTAATTAACTTGCATATGATACAAATCCAAATCTAGCTAAGTAGTGAACCTAAAAGTCACGCACAAATGCTTGTGACGAATTAATTAAAAATTAATTTGGGCTTGTAAAATCAATTAATTGGATTAATTGATTAGTACTTGTTTTTAATTATTCTATTAAGTATCATGGGCCTAATCAAGCATGGATTCAATTGATTGGAAATCAATTGATTTTCACTTGGCCCGATTGACAACCTGCGAGTCAATTCAGTCAGCAAAAAACCTTGTCAATTAGTCTACTAAAATTGTACGGATAATCTACATCTACTGTTGATTAAAACTACACTCATCCAATGAATACAATATTTACTGCAAGTATCAATTGAACTCTCGATGCTTTGTCTCAAGGTTTTCAACTAGGAATGTTTCAAGTCAACCATCAGAAGTTGGTTTTGTAGCTGTCATCCAACGCACAACCTAACTACAAGGGTTATTCAACTGTGTGTTGGCATTTGTTATGACGTTAAAGCAATTCAACGTATTCATAAGCATAACAGACGCATGGTGCCAAAGATAAACACTTACTATATGCATCATGTTAATATTACACTATTAAAGATTGCTAATTTAAAACCACCATTCTAATTGACTTTTCAGTTACCTATTCTAACAACACATAGTTTTGGTGTCCCCTTAAACTAGCTTCCTCTCAACTCGTTCCGCTTGATGGTTGGTTTCACCATTGTCTTAAGATATCATGAAATTTACCTTTCCAACGAAAATTTTTTGTTTAAAAAGTTAGAGCCAGGTCTTTTTCACTTCTACCCTCGCAATGGGATGCGCTTCCTTCTTGCACCCAGCACCCCCAAGAACTTGAAGGTGAATTATTTTTTTGTTGTGCCTCCAATTTGGTAGGATTTCCCCCATAGATTGCTAGTAAACCTCGCCTCAGTTGAGAGATTTTCCACCCAAAGTAGAAGTGATGAATAGGCCTTCCTTGAAAGGTTAAACACCAATTCTTATGATTGTAAGGGGTTGGTGGATGAGAGACTCTTTTTCCATTTTTGTTCAAGTCCTTGGGAGGTTCCCTTAGAGACACCATTGGGTATATTTTGTTGTCCTTTTGATGTTATAGCTTGATATTATGGGACGTTTGTAATTCATGTTTTGGTGTTTTATGCAGAAATCGTGATATTCAAGAACCTCCTCATGGAGCGTAATAAGGGAAGTCCTGACAGCCTCATCTTGTTAATGCCTCCTCAATCGGGCTTTTGGGGAATCCTTGCTTGGAGCTAATCAATAGGGAAACGTCCTGCCGAATCCTCTAGGCGCCTCAAAGAGGTGATGCGAGGCTCGGGTCAGCCTATTGCCGCGGTACCCATCCGAGTGGCTACCTGCTCGACTTCTAGACCTGTCTCCTCCCATAAAGCCAACGGATTCCTCTCCCGCCGTCTGCACCATGTCCTAAAATGGAATGTCTATATAACTAACTCCTTTTATAGGAGCGGGAGGGGGAGACCTCGCTTTCTCAGGACTTGTTCCAGGTATAATGCTGCCAATAGATAGGTGGTTGGTAGAATAGGTGACCAAAAGTCAATTACATTGGTGGTTTTGGAATCTGTTCTAGATGATTTCTTTCCAACTGTAATATTGAATTATAAGTAAAATTTATTCTCTACAGCACTATTTTGTTCTGTAAACTTCTTATGTAAATTGTTTTACTGCTTTACATCACAACAAAAGCCCACAGACACCTAGGTTCATGAGGTTCTCTTCTACCAAGGGGTGTAGAGGCAACCTTAGAAGATTTATAGTCATTTGGAATAAAGGAACAAGATTTAATGGCCCGAAGATTAGAAGCAGTTAAAGTAGTGGAACTACCCAAACAGACACAATCAGAACTTATGGTTTACTTATGAAATAGATCTACATTCTCGTACTAAGAACTTGGGGTTCTTGAACCACAACAACTGAAGCCGTATTTTCCTTAGCAAGAACAGAGGCAATTTCCTCAAGATCAGATCTAAGTCTAAGAGGGAAATCACTCAGAGTCCTCTCCGCATAATGGCAGAAGGAAAGAGAATCATGAACCTAGAGAATTTTTTGGAACAAAAATATGTGTGGGATAGAAAGAAAACCTTCAGAGAAGAACATGAATGTTGGAGGAAAAGAGGACAGGTTGCTTTACAGTTAAGTTGTGCTATTTAAAGCTTACTATGATAAGTGCAGGAATTGAAACAGGCACGTCATCTCTTATTGGCCACAATCCGACTGAACTGCAGTAGTTGTTAGGCTTTATGTCACTTTGATAAGAAGTTAAGATTTATTCTAAGTCCCAAGGTATTTCAAGACCTATGAGACTCTAAAGTACTTCCAGCACTTGAAGGTCATGTTATACTTACTTAACAACTGCCACACTCTTGTAAGTTGATAAGGGGAGGAACTTCTGATGTAGGAATATATACTAGACACATTAGAGACCTTCACAGATTGGAAGATATTACCCACGTGTGTCAAGAGACCTTTAAAAGGGTATTTTGAAGACCTTATGGTTGAGTCTGTTTCCTCATTTAATCTGTTTGATTATCTAAGGTATCCGGGGACCTTCGTAGTTAGTGAAAACGATAGTTATCATTCCCTAACAAAAGTATCATCTTGTCGCCATGGACCAAAGCCTGTCACTATTCAGAACTGGATATGTACAATCCACTACATTCCGTTGATCATATTTTAGAGATAGAGTACACGTGAAATTGTACAATCTATCAGTATCTATAAACATTTGCTCTCCTGTATCAGATACAACTTTTGCTACTCCCACTCTTTACGCTCTTTCTCTCAGAGATCTTGAATTCTCGCTGACTTGAGTGCTGTAGAGCTATTGTCGGATCCCTTTTCGGCCTGTCTTTAATGCTTGTCGTTTTGTAAGATTTACTCCACATTTAAGAACATATTCGGAGCATTTGGTATAGTAAAGATCTTGAATACTTACTATAAAATATTCAGATCCCTTGTTGTATTTTCTTAGTACAACAATAATATAGATAGATAGATTATATACATCGATTGTAATTTCTGATTGTCTCTTGTGCGTCGATGCCGACAGATATTACCTAAATAATAATTTATTAATTGATTATAGATTGTCAAATGCTGATGATTTTTTTCTTGCTCACTCATTTTTTCTGATTTATTAATTACTCGTTAACTAGTTCTCGATGATTAATATTTTTGATGCAGTGTTTAATACATTACCAAAAAAAATATATTTTCAATATTATAAATTAAAAAAATATAATAAATTAATATTATCTATTACAATCAATCAAACAAATGAATGTCATGAAAATTTAAATTTTAACACCCCGGTATTAGTTGAAGTGACAGTCGTAGTTGATGAGATCAGCAAAGAGCTCAACTCCATGATTGCTCTGTTTCTTTGTACAGTTTAGTGTAGTCGTGTTTCAATGTAGTGGACTATTCTAATTATTTCTTATAGTGCATGAAACAAAGTCGTATTTTCTTCTAGTAATGCAATAAATTTGCTGGGAGAAATGTATATTTTAATTGATTTTTACGGCCCCATGTAGATATGTAATGTGCTCTCCAGACAACAAACTTTTAACCCCTAAACTAATCTCTCATTAATCATAATTAGTGGGTAATGGCTCAAAGTAATTAATTGTACGAATTATATAATAATTATCTTTATTAATTGCTCATTAGTGGGTTGGCAGACAAAATCATCGTACCAAGTATGCATACATTTTACACATGCAAGAAGAGCACTAGACATCTCATCCAAAGGCTATATTTTGAATACCCAATCAACCATGAATTGACCTCCTTTTTCATAAAAGATAATTGCCAAATATTAACTTTAATTATCTAACTTTTTAAGGATTGAGAATAGTTAGTGTAAGGATTATTTGTGTTCCTAACAACGACAAAATTGCATTCTTTTGTCCTATATATATATATATATATATATATAAGTTAATGAGGTAGAATTATATTTTTCGTCCATAAATAATATCACTTATTTGATTTCGGTCCCCAAATGACGAGTTATAATTTTATCCCTAAATTGTTATTTTATTTATGAAATTAATCTTTTCTGTTAAGTGTCTGCTAAAGTTGATGAGGGTAATTTCCAAAAGACCTGCCCATGTTTTTTAAAGGAATTTGTAGTAAAGTATAAGATTTGCACATAAAGGTGCGGGTTGGGTCGGGCCTGATCCGAACCTACGGACGCCCGTTTTAACAGCCGTTGGATCACCTGACACCATGACGCCCAGATGATGCCACATGGCACCTTACCATGCGATACCGTACGCTATAAATACCTGTATTTATGAATTTCATGCAAGTGCATTTATCACATTTTTCGATCTCACTAGCTCTCCACTTATCGCTTTCGACCCTACTTTTCTAACTTAAGCATCGTAGGGCCTTAGCTGGGGGCTACTCAGCAAGTCTAACTTGTGTTCTGTTCTCAACATCCACTAATAGAAAGCTTGAAGAAGGATTCAGCGACCTGATCTCAGGGTACCAGATTCAGAAACTCGACCCGAATTGTACGACCTGCATCAAAAGTGGATGGAAAAAATTAGTTGAGGGAAACGCGAGAACATGGTCCGAACGTGCTCTCCTCGACTCCGTGTTGTAATGTTGTTTTCTTGATCTTCATTGTCGACACCAAATGCAAATTACATTAGTGCATTCCTAACTGTGAAAAGTACAATGATGCAATAAACTAGATCTCCAAGAAAACAACAGGATTTCTTCTTCGTTTTGCAAAAAATCGCCAAGAACAACAATTGTTGAAGGGGAAAAAAGCAAGAAGCAGCCATGAGTTCGTCTTTCCTGAGTAGCAAAGGTTAGAGGGTCAAGAGTTTGTTACATTATTATATTTAGTTTATTACATTAATGTATTAGCAGTTGGTATTGACAGTGGAGATAACAGAAAAATAATACTGCAACATAGTACTGAGGAGAACACACCTAACCGTATTTTCAATTCGGTCGTGTTTCTGTAGGCTAATTTTTTCCGTTGTCCATTTTAACGGGCACTTAACGGAAAAGAATTAAAATTATAATTTATTATTGTTTGAAGACTTAAATTGAATTAGTAATGATTATCTATACTCTATACTACATGAAAAAGAAAGGGCTTCAATACTCACAAATGGCTTTTAAGGACACTGCTGCATCAATCTTTTGTAAAGTAAAAAATGATCTTTAACTAATAATATGACTAACTTATTCAACTTTTCAAATCTCATATTAACCGATAAATTATTTTTTTTCTTTTCTTTTCGTTCTTTTTTTTTTCCTGAAAAATATAATATATTGGTTTATGTATTTTACTCTTATATAATATATTTTAAAATGTGAAAGATTAGTTATCATATGCACACAGAAATTGCGTGTCACAATGTCTAGTTTAGATTCGGTCCACTACTGTTTATGGTCGGCCTTCGGCGGTCCTAGATCTCTAAGTAGGTCTTACTTGGGTCCATTTTAAACCCAGACCCAGCCCATGGACCGATCCAGTTGAGGCTCGCACCAAGCCCAGACTAGGCCCACATCAAGTCCAAATGTGCTTGTTTATTGTTTTTTTTTATTATATTGAGATTTTTTTATAAATAATTACTTAAATTTATAATTGTCTTTAAAAATAAGTAAAATTATACAAAAATTTATGTATAAAAAACAATAGTTTCATATATATATATATATATAAGGAACTTTAAAAAAAGACCCAACAAACCCGGCCTAGAAGCAGTTGGTCTTGGCCCATTGGGCTAGGTTGGTCCTAGGTATTCATTCTTGGGATTGGCTCAAGACCAGCCGGATCCCAAGTGGACCTAGATCGAACTAATATATTTTTTTATTGATTCAATCTGGTCTTAAGTTGAATTAGCCAAACTCAACCTATTGTGCATCTCAAGTATAGAATATGGCAATTTTCGAAAATTCAAAATATTAACATGGCACGTATACTCCATCATGCTTTTATTTTTGTGCGATTTCAGTACTTGCTTTTGTTCATGAGGACTAGATATTATTACCCGATCCCGTGGGACTAAAATTGAAAACATATTTGAAATTTTACCAACTATCTAAATCCTATTCTTTTGGATCTGGTCCTATAAATTAAAGAGGTGGTGAAAATATTAGTCCTATAAATTTGATGAGTAGTCATTTTAATCCTCGTGTGCAAGAAGACACGAATTTTTCAAAATGACAAAACCCCTAATTTTTAATCATGTGAGCCAGAAAAATTGTAATTTACGTCCCATAATTTATTTTATTTGTGATTTGATTCTATTATTTTACGACTCATTATATATAGTCTCACAAGTCCAAAAAAGTTGTAATATACGTCCCAAATGAAAATGGTCAATGGGACGTTAATTGCAACTTTTTTGAACTTGTAGAACTAAATCTATTAAGTTGAAAAATAATAGAATCAAAAACACAAATAAAATAAATTATAGAACATAAAATTATAATTTTCTCATGTAAGCCATACACGATCAAGTTCCGACCAAATTAGAAACTTTTTTAGTGGTCAAAGAATTAAAATTACATAAAATTAAAAAAAAAATAAATAATAGAGTAAACTTGACATATCGAAACTTAAATGCCCTTATAACACTACCCCAAAAGTTATAATTAAGAGGAAAAATATATAATTTTGCCTTATTACAACATATGTAATAAGTATCTTCTCCAGCAAAAGTTGTACATAATGATATCGTTTTAATTTAATTTTTACAAACCTTAGTTGTTATTATATATATATATATATACATATATATTTTCCTTTTCCTCTCTTCCATAAATTTTCTACTTTAAGTTTTCCTTCTTTTTCTTTTTTTGCATGGGATGATATATATATATATATATGTATGTGTGTGTGTGTCTTGGTATGGGGTGCACATGCATGCAAGCATTCATTCTCTCTCTCTCTCTCTCTCTCTCTCTCTCTCTCTTTCTCGTCCTCCTGTGAACAAAAATGACCAAACAATCATTGGGAACAGCATCATGAAACAATATCCAAAAATCCCACAAAATACATTCATTCCTGATGCCTTTTTATGTGTTCTAATCCCTCTTTTTGACTGAGTCATCAGCTCTACCTATCCAGATACATGAGGTATCTAACAAATTCTTTTTTTCTCTTTTGCTTTTAACTTTTATCTTTAAAAATCCATAGCAATAATGTGAATCTGATGATTTGATTTGAGGGATCCAAGGCGTTCATCATTGTGTGTGTGTTTGTGTGTGTGAGAGAGAAAGAGAGAAAGAGAGAGAGAGAGATTCGAACTATATATATATATGAGAGAGAGAGAGAGAGAGAGAGAGAGAGAGAGAGAGAGAGGAGAGAGAGAGAGAGAGAGAGAGAGAGAGAGAGAGTTCAAGATCCGAGGCAATTAGCTTCCCTTACTTTCATGCAAAAATCACTTATCAATAGAAAGAAAAGAAAAAAGCTTTATGTAAGCATTAGATTGTGACCATATTTAAAAGAGCCATTTCCACCTTTTCTTTTCCTAAAGAAAGACTGCAAAAGATCATTGTGTGGAAACTTTGTCTCCATGCCAATTACCCCCATAAGCTTTTTTCATATACCCTCTTACCCACCCCACCCCCCACCCCCACCCCTTTTGTCACACACACAAAAGCAATATATATATATATATACATACATACATATAATAGTAGTGATGAGCAAAAGTTTGAAGTATAGAAGGTTGTCTTAATGAGAAAGTTGGATTGCCTTAGAAAAGTATGTACATAATGGTCACTTTAGAGAAATATTAAACCTTGGAAAGACACATTTAGTGCCCCCTTTTGCCTTTTCCTTTGCCTTCTTCCCCCCCTTTGGGATTTCCCTATCCATATAATCATTATGTAGATTATATTTTCAGATCTTTGTTGTTGCTTTTCCTTTCAACGGCTACTCTTATCATAATTTAATCATATCTATAGCTAACTCAATCATTGTTTTTAATAATTGCTTGCTACTGCAAATATGTATACATATACGTACCACATATTTTTTGAAAAACATCGCAGTAATTATAATAAAATTAATTGCATTTTACTCCCTGTGTAATGCTAACAGGTAAGAGACCCAAGTCCCTTAAGTACGTAAAACGTGATCGCCTCAACTTTTTAAAACAATGTTCAGTACTACCTCCCACGTCAGGGGGTTGCGTTGCTTTTTCGTTAAAACTTTATACGATTGTATTGCATTTTCTTTTATTATTAGTATTTAGGGTTTTATTTATTTATTTTTTTCCCATTTATTGGTTTCACAAGGAGACATGTTGCATTTAACCTAATTAAATATGTTAAGCTTATAGTTTCCACATTATTGAATTAATTCTGGGATAGATCAAAGTTACCTCCCTTGAGATTTGACATAATAATTATAAATACTTCATTATTTTTTAAAATTTACGAATACTCCCCCGAAATAAAAAATAAATATATAATCCCTAGATGTTAAAGTGAAAATTATTACTTTAACTTTATTGTTTTTAAAAAAAATATAAAAAAATTGATGGTGGATAAAGTATGATCCATATGACATAATAGTCCATGAAAATATTTTAGAAAATTTTAAAAAATATATAAAATTATAATTCATAATCTAAAAGGATATTTTTGTCAGTTCACTGCGAAAATTGAATGAAAACTTAACGAAGCCCACTCTAATAGATTTGTTGGCAGACAAACATCAAAATAGGAGGGCATTTGTAATTTTTCAAATAACGAAAAGATGTTTATATTATTACACCAAATGTCAGAATCGACTGTAAGTTACCTATAATTCTATATAGCTAGCATAATACTAATTATGAAGGAATTCTACTCCATGCTTTAGCATTATCTACGTCGATAGTTCATAAGATAAACCCTGGAACAATATCATTTATGATACAATAAAATGTACTTGTTTTGATCTCTCTCATCTATCCATCACGTTTCGTGGTCTTTTGAGAATGTTTGCATGAAGCAAAAGCACATCTATGACTAGTTCCAATTTTGACGTTTGTTACCGAAAAAGTTTTAAGGTAAATTACAGTAATTTTTTTTTCTTAAATTTGATATAATTATAAATATCTCTTAATTATTTAAGAAATTATATATGTCAAACGCTTCATCTAACAATGAGCTCATTCTATTAACTTCCTTAATGTTTTCATCCAATTTTTGTAATGAATCAGCCAAAATAATTTTATATATTTTTTTAGAATTTTTTAAAAATATTTTTATGGACTAATTAATAATCCCTATGGATTATTTATTTCACCCACCTTATTGCTTTTTTTTTTTTTTACGTATTTTAAAATATTTTTTATTTTTTAAAAAATTTCAGCAAGGGTATAGTAGTTAATTATAATGTCCATCTCTCCATCTAGGACCACATATTATTCTTCATTTGAAGAGAGTATTTGTAATTTTTCAAACGAAAAAAGAGTATTCGTGATTATGACAAACCTCATGTGAGATAATTACTTTAAATTTTAATTAGAAAGAGATTGATGCTACTATAACTAGAAAATAGTATATAGTGAAAATTGATGAAAAGATGTAGTTAAAAAAGTGATTTTTACTGCGGTTGATCAACACTTTTGATCAGTAAAGGAAGTTGTATTGCGACATTGTGGGGAAGTTCCATGTCAAGATCAAGACAAGTCTTGCAAATGATGCGCTAATTATATGTCTCAACGATCACTTTCGGAAAAACAAGAAAATGTCGACCCAGTTAGTGTTAGAAAAAGACCCTTAAATTGTCAATATTTCTCAAAATTAACTAATTAATTAAAATATATACAATCAACTCGAAATTTCAGCCTTTTGAAGTCCCCATTTTCTCCTAGTACGTAATTGGGAAAATTTGAAATGAGAATAAATTTATTGGTAATTACTTTCGATTGACTTATTACCGACTTATTGCAGGTCAAATAAATCTTTTATGAACGAGCCAACTTTATAACGGTGAACATATACCTCCTCATATGCATTAAGGTATGAAGATATATAAGGATAATTTGATCATAAAAACACTTTTTCGACCTGCGATAAATCAGTAAAAAATTAATCCAGACAAATATAAATTTTTCTCCATCTTTGCGTTAATATCATCAAATTCAATGAATTTTAACTAAAAAAAATTTATTTTCAAAGCACTAAATATAATTTTTTAAATTATAAAAAATTGACGTGTAAACACATTAAAATTTACAAAAGAAAAGTGTGACTAACTTATATATATATATATATATATATATGTATATTGGTAATTTGTTTTTTCTTATTGATTAGGTGATGATTTCTACATATGATTCATCCCATAATGGGAGCAAAGCTCGAGGTAATGTCTGGTAGTGATGACAGAGACAAGCACCAATCATCATCACCAACCTTCTGAAGCCCATTAATAATTAATAATTCCTGAAAGTTAGGGTTTGAGATCAGAGGAGGAAAAATAAGGGCAAGAAATGATATTGAAAAGACTGATAATGATTTTTGGCTGCACTTATTACAGACAATATTAACTATAAGCACTTGTTCGTCAGTGGACTTCTAACTAATGTAAATTAATGAGATAGTGCTCAGTTTCTTTTACTAAGGAATTCATTCTTTTCCTCAGACAATACGTTCTTGATGGGAATTAATGGACCTCCTTTGATCTTATTTTTTTAAAAAAAATATTAGTTGGATGAATGTGCAATAATTCAAATTCTTTCTTTTCGAGGGGAAGAAAGATAAATTATAACGATTTTTTCTAAGGTTTGGTATAAATAAATATTTTTTTGTTGTTTGAAAAATTACAAATATCTCTTTAATATTTGATGAAATTATATAATTCGTGAATGGAGGTATAGAATTATCAACTTAATTTGCCTTACTGTATTTTTTTCTAAGAAAAAAAATTAAAAGTTTGTAAAATACATCGAACAGAATGGATGGAAATTTTTAAAAAATTATAAAAAAATTATCCAAATTAATTCATAAAAATTAAAAAAATTGAAAAAATAAATAAAATTATAATTTTTAGTCTGCAAGAGCATTTGAGTCAGTTCACCATAAAATAAATAAAAATTTAATAAAAATTAATGAATTGAGCTAATTGTTAGACGACTATTAAAACAAGGGTTATTCATAATTATGCCTAATGTCAAGAAAGGCTGTTATAATTTACCAAAAAAAAAAAGTATAAATTGAACCTCGAATTTCTTAAAAAAGAAGCTCCAGTTTCACATACTTATGTATATTTTTATAGGTAATGTTGCATTTAGATCATCCCAAAAATTAAAGAAAAAAGAAAAAACAAAAAAAAAGTTTTATGGTGCATCAAGATATTCAACACACACTCATATATATATATATGTATGTATGTATGTAATCTAAATCGAGGTCTAAGTGAGGTGGTGATTGTTCAATCTCAACGTTGGATGGTCAATGGAGACAGGGTCTACTCCTAGTTTTCGAATTGGAAGATGGACTGACTTGCAATACAACTTATTAGACTTGTTGATGTGGCGGTTTTCAGCTTAAATCCTCTAAAGCCTAAGTTAGAGTTTGTTTATGGTACCTAGAAGCAATATACTTTTGGTAATGACCAATTACTATGATTAAAAGTAAAAAAGTACGGTAAATCCTAGTCAACGACGATTGCACGACAACAATTAGCCATTGTTTCTGCAAGCGAGGTTAAACCATTAGTCACAGCTAAAAATCATAACAAATGTTTCAGCTACAGCTAAAACCATGATAAATGTTCATTTACCGTGGTCAAAACTTAATTCTTTGTATCAATTTTGTCGCGTAGTGGTGGATTTTATTACTTTACTATGATTTTTAAGTCATGCTTATTACAATGTTGGGGACAATAATTATTATTACTATTGTAGTTGAAATGACCACATCACGGAACTGAATCCTAGAGTGACTAATACACATCTTGCTAAATAGAGTCGGCACATATTTATATATAGAGCGCAGTTGTCATGAACGGCATACAATCACTTGTCCGAACAGAAACCCTTGGATGAAGCTGGCATCGATGGTAATTTCGAATTTTTAGGTTGATCCAACCCGACTCAGTTTAAAAATACGCAAATTCTTGTCTTGTTTTATTATTTAAAAGCTTATGAGGGGCAAAATTTTCAAGTGGGATTCACCTTGTTTAACTAAGCTACTATGGTCTTAATTTATCATTTCAACAAAACATACCTTTGTGGTTGCAATATTTTTAGGTGTTGTTTGGGTTGATAACCTTCTTTTGTTGACTCCAAAGTTAAAGAGAGCCTCTTTAGTGTTTTATGGTTCAAAGATGGGATTCCAGCTCTTATTTCAATATGGATTTCATCTTTAAGCTGCTGATCTTCCTTAATCATATACACGACAGACCTCTCAAGAATTCTAGGAAATTATATATTCGACAAAAACTTAAATGTTTTTCTAAAGTTGATATAACCCTTTGTAGGAAATCAAGGAGCCGTCACTTTTGCTTCGGTCTGTAATCACCGGGCGATAAACAAAAAATTTTATCCAAGTAAGTCTTTTATGTAATAAATGCTGTATTTTTTTATTTTTTTTGTTTTGGGGGGGGGGGGGGGGGGGAGGGGCTTAATCAGCAAAGATTCCAATCTTAAAACCCTAAAAAAGGCCATATCATCATTTTTCGATTGCTTTTGGACACCGGTGGCTGGAGCATTCAAGTTGCACAAAAATTAAAATTTAATATCCTAAATTGTCACCTTTGAATCTGGGTGTCTAATCTTATAATAGGTAAAATTATATTTTCGATCCTCTAATTTATTTACTTTATATATTTAGTTTTGAACATTTCATATTTGATCATTTTTTAACAAATTTAGTTCTGTTTTGACAATTTTGATCTTCGTCACATCGTAATAGACTTTATTTTTTGTCCTGTAACTATAGATACGAAAATTATCAATACATGACTAAATTTTTTAAAAAATGACCAAATCTGAGATGTTCGGACTAAATTCGTTAAAAAAATAATTAAATATATAAATAGAGTAAGTTATAGGACTAAAAGTGCTAATAACCCAAAACTATACAATAAAAAATATAATTTATCTTTATAATATTACTCCTAATGTGCTGGACCAAAAAGACAATTTAGCAGGTGTAATATTCCCATGATCATCATAGTACTGACAAATTAGTATACAATTGTTGTAATGATCAGCAAAAAGAACCTGCAGTCTGCATCTATATAGTTAACAAGTACATTTCAACTTCTTTATCCTCAGCCCAATACAAAATGACTAAGTACTCTAACTAAATGGAAACACAAACTAACAGATGATATCAAAAGAGAAAAACTAAAAATCAAGAAGGAAAAATACAGTAATCCTACACTGATTTCTCTCAAATTTACAAAACCTGGATCTTGAACACAACTTTCTTGTCCACTAAATCCAAAATCCCAGTTTCAGAATCTGAAATCTGATCTAATTCATCATCACCATCTTCTGTTGCAATGTTCAAATCCAATACCCGACATTCCTTCTGTTCATCACTGTCCTCTTCTTCCTTCTCGCAACCCTTTTCTGCAGAGGGAGGAGAAAGAGCTGATCTTGAGTCAGAGCTGAAAGTTTTGCAGCTGAAAACGATAATGGCGTCCCTCATGAGCACAACCTCACCATCGGCAAGTGTAATGCTTCCGTTCTTTATTGCGCTTTTCAGCTGCCTCAGAGAGCGATGGTCGAGCTGATCAACGTCTTCCACGTAGAACACACGGCTAGGATTACTGCGTACAGCGTCTGAAAACCTGTCGTACAGACTCCCCCCGTGCTCGTTTCTTGCCCTCTTGTTGCTGACTTCTTCATTCGAATCAGCTCTTGTTGATGACGAGAAACTGCTGATACCAATGGCAATGAAGTTATCGTAAGAGCCAAAGACATTCTTGGCAAGTTCTCTAGCAATAGTCTCTTTGCCATCATGATCAACACCCAAGAAAAACAGCCAACTTTCTTCTCTATTTTCGTTCTTGTTGTTGCCTGATCTGCATCTAAGGATTGTACTAACAATCTCAGGAATTATATCTTTCTGCCATGGGACTTTCTTCTCCAATGCACTGCAAAGAATGTTGAGGTTTTCGGAACTCAGCTCCTTGTATCTGTGTGAGAACTCCATAATTTCTTGGCTTGCTTCACTAGATGAAGCTGAATTAGGACTTGAATTGGGGTTTGATAGAAGTTCAGGCTTTGCTGCTGAGGAACTCGGTTTAGAAACTTCGTCGTCTTTCTCAAAAAGAAAGGTTTGGTGCTCCTTAGAGGGCCGACTTGGTTCGAAAACGACTGGCCAATTTAGAAGGGTTTGGTGAAGTTTAGATTTGTTTAGGCCATTTGAAGATGTAGAGGTAGAGGAAGAAGCTGGAGATGGTGAGGATAGATTGAAGACTTTCCCTAGAAAATGGGGTTTCTTGTGGACAGAAGTGCAGATTGAGTTCCATTTCTTGCAAAGATCTTTGAGTTTATCACATTCCTGCAACCATGGGCAAGAAAAGTGTCAGATGATATTCTACTTAAACTGCATAAATTTCAACGAATGGTCTCATTTGGGGAACTGAAAATCTAACCTGATCAATTCTTCTGTTCTCATCCTTGTACTGTTGGAGCCATGTTGGCAAACTTGAGCTGGAGGGCTCTTGTTTAGAGCTCATTACAGCTTGAGCTTCTCTCTTGAAGTTCACTGAACAATCTGAACAGAAATTGAGTTGATTCTTCATCCCAGCCTTCTGGAATAGCCAGTTCAAATCATCTACCGGCTCCTTTTTCACTTGATCATGCATGCCACTGCCCAAACCAAAAGACACCAAAATGTAAATTGACCCCATGAACTAATTTCATGCATCCGTCGATCCATCTTTGAATGAAAAAATCATGCCCACGTAAAACGGAAGAAAAAAGGGATGACTACATCCTCTCAACCATAATTATAAATATAAAAATATCACTAACAAAGTGTGTAAACGTAATTATTCAAACCGTATCGAAAGTTTACCTGTCAAGGCTGAGACTAAGAGCCAAGTTGCCAGCAGGTATTGTAAGAGGGTGAAGACTCCAAAGAGTCTCCAAAGAAGGCCTGCCTGTTCTACATTTGGCATAGGTTTGGAAGGTTGCAACTCCCATTAGCCAAAGCTTCTTACTTTCTTCTGCTCCACATATCAGTTTGCTGAGCTCCATGATCATATACTCCACAGGGCAGTAGTAGTACACATCCCTTTGCTCTCCATTACACTTACACCAATAGTCAGAAACCCAACCAAGATCCCCCAAGTACAATACTACTCCTCTACTCACATAGGATTTCACAAGGGCTCTCAGCTCTCCAAGCTTCACTTCAAACTCTTCCCTTGAAATGTTCCTCAGAGTGAAAAGGGGAACACTTAGAAACTGCACAGACTTCATGTCGTCCGGGACGTCTCTCTTGTCGAACTTCTCAATCAACCCTTTAACTAAACTCTCAGCAGTATCTGGAGATTCACTTACAATGACATTGTTTTTGGTGTTCTTGTTCATCATGGCCTCCAAAACACTCATCACATCTTCATTCTGTTGTACTGTTTTGTTAAGTGGCAGTAATCTGAACTTACTCAAGCTTGTCGTAGGCATTGCTTGAGGCGGATTACTGTTTCCAAGAACTAAGGTTTTGGTGCTGATTTCTTTGGAATGATGCGGAGAACTGCATTTCTCCAAGGAAACAGCTTTCTCCACATTGGTCTTCACTTGAGTGCTGATGAAACCAGCTTCTCTCATGACTCTACTAACACTCGGATCATCAAGAATGGAAATCACAAGCTGCTCAACCTCAACTTTGAGGGCTAATATAGGCTGCTGCTGCTGGTTCTCTATTGACCCGCGACGTTGGTGAGCCTGAGCCCGCTTGAAGGCCGCGACGAGGGCATTAGACAGTGACGGAATATGAGAATGAGGGCTGATGAGAGGGGTAGAAGCAGACGTTGGAAGCCGGTTGAGCGCAACATTGAAGCAAAGCTCAAGAGCCTTACATTGGAGAGGATGAGAATGAGATTGAAGGCAAGCCCTTTTCAGCAAACCTGTTGAAGAAGATATCATCGCGCTTGCTACATGAAGGGGCGTAACTTGCGCATGGCCTCGCCGTCTCGCAAGGCTGACTGCCTGCTTAACAATGGCAGCCGATTCAAGAGTTAGAGACTGGTGAAGAGTGTAACCTCCAGTCCTCATCCTTAATTCCCAAAAATTTGTGTGTACTACTGCTAAATGTTATATATATATATATACACACACACAGTGTCAAGAATGGTAAAGAAGTATAGCTAGAGTGTTCTTGAGGTTTAGAGAGTTCATTTGAGTGGAGATCAGAAATATGAGGCTGAAGCATATGGTTATGAAGGGGTTTAATAAGAGAAAAAAGGGAATGGGAAGTGATCAGTTTTGTACCTTTCTTGTTGTTGTTGGTTTAGTGTGGTAAAGTTTTTCAAAATGTAAAAAGTGGAAGGCATGTGAGGCAATGCTAAGTTGTCTCAATAGCTTTCTTCTTGCAAAGGGATAAAGGCGTGGGATTGATGAATATGAATGAAGTTAGACTGATTATCTTTTATGGAAAGTAACAACAAACATTTTCACACACAAATATATATATATATAGTTATAATTATTGATTAATATTAATTAAGCCCACTTGCAATTATAGATATTAATTATAGATACTTTTTTTTAAAAAAAAAGTGTCATCTGAATTTAAAGGCTTAATTGCATTTTTAGTCTCGTAATTAATTATAGTTATTTGGCATTTTAGTTCTATAATTTGTTAGGATTCTAGAATGATCTTTCACCTTTTTTAATTTTGCAATTTCAAGATAAAATTTTACCGAAATTTTCAATGTTGTCTGGATTGTGACATGTGCCGATTAAAAATTAAAAAGAAAAAACACATTTTATTGTTTGATTTTTGTGAATGTGGCAATTTATGACATGACACCTTTTTTTTTTTTTACATCGACCACTTGCCATGCATATCATCATAATTCAGCCCATAAGATGTATTTTCTCAATGCACATGCCACTTTTCGTTCAATTTATCCTGAATTCACAAAATTAAAACATATGAGGGAGCAATATACAATCCTAACAAGTTACAGAACTAAAATACGAAAGAAGTATAATTATGGGGCTAGAAATGCAATTAACCCGAATTAAAATGAAGATATTAACGCGTCCTAGTAATTAATTCTCAGGCGTTGTTCTTGCCGACGAAAATATAATAAATACTACACAAATTCTAAAATTTTCAAGTTTCACCAAAAAATAGGAAAAAGTATTATTTTAGTCCGCTAAGTATGCCTAATTTTAATTTTAGTCCGATAACTATATCCATTTTTGTTTAGGTCCAGTAACTTACGAAATTGCTTACTTTTAGTCCTCTGGTAGATTTTTGGATAATTTTACCCCTATGAGTGCATATGGACTAAAACTGCCTTTCAAAACTTGCATGGGTAAAATTAGCCGAAAATTTGCCAGAGGACTAAAAGTAAGTAATTTCGTAAGCTATTGGACCTAAACAAAAATGGACATAGTTATCGGATTAAAATTAAAATTAGGCATACTTAACCGACTAAAATAATACTTTTCTCCAAAAAATATGATCAGGTTAACTCAAACTGATTCTTAAAATTGAACATAGGGCACTGCAGTATACTGATATGACCTTATATAATGATTACTAATTACGATATTCAAAAGTGAATAAAACTCTAACGAATATTAATTAACCACGCAGCATATATCACAACCACTATCGATTGTTGTTTCATCACGCAAGATCAAAATATTACTACAACAAATGTTTCGATCCGCATTAAGAACCATGACAAATACTTTATCTATATATAGTTAAGTCAACGACGATCGTATTGATGTAATCATCAAAAGTTAACTCATATAATTATATTGATTTACCATAATTTTTAAGTTGCAGTCGTAATGGAATAATCAATTTATTTTTTATTGCTATAGTTTTTATTGCTCACATAATATGAAGAGATGAGTAATAAATTTTTATTATGTGAGTATGAGAACTTTTCCATAAAGAGAAAAAAAGATGTGTTAAAGAAGCGAGTAAGGGAAAGAGAAACAGTTAGAAGAGAGTGAAAAGAGAGAGGAAGACTGTCTGTCTGTTTGAAGGAATTGGGAACTGTGTTTTGTTTGTTGTGAGCCCAACTTATGATCATCTTTCTTAAAAGAGAGTAAGGAATAAAGCAATTTCTAGATTGACTGATGGAATAAAGGATGCAAACACTTCCCCTTTTTTTTTTAAAAAAAATATATATTTTTTTTAATTATTTGCATGAGATCCATGAAAAATAGTTGCTCTTCAATGTATAAGTATTATATATATATAGGAAATTAATTAAACTTTATATCATATACGAGAAATATCGAAATTTTTCGAAATTAAGTTTGATTACAGAAACACCCTTTATCTTTCTGTAAAATTGCACGTGTACCCCTGAGAGGATATTGATGTAATTCACCTTAGGGGTGCAATCGTAAAATGTCCCTGCATAGAGTGTGTTTGTAATTATATGAACTATAACCTCATTATAGGAAGTTAATTAAACTTTATATCATATATGGGATATATCGAGATTTTTCGAAATTAAGTTTGGTTACAGAAACACCTTTTATCTTTCTGTAAAATTGCATGTATACCCCTGAGAGGACATTGATGTAATTTACCTCAGGGGTGCAACCGTAAAATGTCCCTGCATAGAGTGTATTTGTAATTATATGAACTGTAACCTCATAAGGTGTACTTGGAATTTTACAAAAAGTAGGAGGTATTTGTGCAATTAAATAAAACTTTCAGGAATATTTGATGTATTCTACCCCGATATAGCTTTCACGCGTTAAGGGAATTTTTCTCTTTCTTAGATGTGTTTTATTGATTTCTAGTTATGTAGTTTATTTTATCCCTTTTTAATTTAATTGGAGTCTCAGGTGTTTCACTGCAATAAAAGATAATATTAATAATAATATATTGAATAATAATTTGAAATCTATTTATTAAATATATTAAGTCATAAAGGGATAATATAAAATTCTAAATAATAATAAAAAAATTTATGCCTATAAAGTTCCCACTAATAATTCTTGTTAATGACAACAATTATTTAAGTGTTAGTATTAAAGATATAAAATTCATTAGTACGAGAAAATAAAAATTCTTATTACTTAATGTTTTTGGGAAAAAATGCAAGTAACCTCTTTGTGATATCGTAAATAAGTAAATTACCCCCTTATGAAAAAATAAATTACAATTTACCTCCCTATATTTTTATACGGGAGGTAAATTGCTTCATTTTAAAAAGTACAAGGGAGTAAATTGCTATATTTTTTTTAATAGAGGGGTAATGTGCTTATTTTCAATATCATAGGGGGTAAATTGCTATTCACCCAATTTTTTTGTTATTATTTATTATTCTATTTTGTTATTATTCTTATGAAGTGTGAGTGTTGGCGGCAAAAATGCATTTTCGTTTTTGAACTGAGTTCGATTTTGCTTTCGTCATTTTTTGTGCACCTTTTGTCTTGTTTCAGCTGAAAGTGTCAAATTTTGGGAGGAAAATCGCATGCAGGAGCGTGTTGTTTCAACAGTAGAATCGCATTACAAAGCAAACCTCGTGTTTTTTTTTTTCTTCAAATCAAGAATTTATATGTAGTTAGATTTGGGTGACATCAACTTTTAAATATTATAATTGTATCTTTAATTAGATAATTTTAAAAATTAATTATAATTATTTTTTTTTTCACAAAAGTAACTCCACTACGTACCGATTGTTGGAACGGGCAATTTTAAAAATGCCGTTTCAAACACCGTTCTTAATAAATAAGACGCCGTCGTTTCTGTTGACGAGCATTATTTAAAAAACTATTTCTATTGTTCAACCGTTCCAAAAACCCATTCTGAAAAATACCAAAACAATGTCGTTTTGTTGGAAATGACGTTGTTTTTGTATGATTTTAACGAGACCATTCCTAATTATTAAAAATCGTTCCTAACTGTGTGCTAAAATTATTTTGCAAAAAGATTCAAAAAAATAAAAAATTTAGAAAATCAAGTATATTCGTATATATAAAATTGTTAGTTTTATATGAATATAAGTAGCATCTTATACTGTTGTATTGTATCGTCTAATCAGACCGTTAAAATTTTAATCAAACTTTTGGATATTATTAAATTGACAAAATGCACATTAGATGAAGTTTTGGACATTTTTGTTATATGGATACTGAGATGCCATATTTGATACACAATCAACGATGTTAAAAATGATGCAACTGTCCATCAAATCATTTGATTTTAAATCAGACTGGTAGATATGTTCACATATGGAAAGTAGTATAATACGTTTAAGTTTGGAATTAATCAGGATCTCGAATGTTGAGATATCGTAATCGCGAATTGAACGAGCAATCTGTGGACATATTTAGGGATGGTCTTAGTATCTGATTTAGGAACGAGTTTTCTTTATTCATTTTAGGAACAAATATTTATACATTTAGGAACAGTTTTATTTAATTTTGTCTTTTGGAATGGTCAAAAAACAAATAACCGTTCCTAATTTGAGTTTCCCTCCAGCTTTTCTTTGGCGCGAAGTTAAATTTGTTGGAACTTATTTTGAAACGGTCAAAATAAATTGGCCGTTCTTATATTTTTTTATTTTTTCTCCCTTTTTATTTAGGATATTGTAATATAATTAAGAATGATTTATTTTTTTAAATTTCCGTTCCAAGTTGGAACAGGCTTTGGAACGGTTTTCTAATTTTTTGACCGTTTTTGAATGAAAAATTATTGCGTTTTGTTTTTTAAAAAATTAAGTTTGCAAATTATACTTCTAAATTAGCTAGTCAACTATTTTTAAAAATTGATATCAGTAATTTTGTAATTTATACTAATTTTTATCGATAAAATAACAAACACTTGATATAAAAACGCTAACTGTCAACCATAATTATTGTCTTTTTCAGTCTCGTAATCCTCGTCAAAGTTATCTTCATCAGACTCGTCATCTGATTCACAGTTCCTCGATTGGAACGTACCTACTCCTTGTTGATTAGCAACAGAAAGATCATCGACTCATTGAATACTATTTGGGTCATGCAGGTCATAATTATGGTTGTCCATAGCAACTTGTGGAGTAGGTATTGTCTCATCCTCTTGAAATGCAATTTCGATCCATCGAGAGTCATAGATGACTCTTTTGGCTTTTGTTTTGCAGACAACCACCAAGTCCACTTTGTCTCTCTTCATGCTGGGGTACTTCATGTAGTAGATTTGTATTGCTTGTTGTGCCAGGATGAATGCTTCGTTCTTTTGTTATACTTTCTTAAAGTTTACATCAACGAGTTGATAACAGGATGTACCTTCGTACCTCTCACGGGATTGACCCAACGGCATTTAAACAAAATGATCTGTACGTTTGGAATAAGTTGGGTAATCCAATTGAATTATCTATTCGAGAATCCCATAGAAGTCACAAATCATTGTCTGTAAATGATGAGCTTTTGACACACACCCCATAGTTCATTGTTAACTTGCTTACGCTGTGCACCTTAGTTCGGAAATTGTAACGATTTGCAAAGTGGCACGGGAATATTGTAACCTCAACTGTAGGACCCCAATAATGCAACTTTAAAAGCTCGTTGTTCGTGTAATTCAACTCAGATAACCTATGTTGCTCATATTAGAGAAACTATATATTGACAAATTATCGCTGTAACACAATTTAGAAGACACAACTTACACGACGTTTGAACAAATTCTTGAATTGAGCACCTACTAGCTCATAAATAATGGGGTCCTCCACATGATGGTACTCGTAAAGTTCATTAAAAAAGGACTTGTTCACATACATATTAGTACATAGGTTAAAAGTCCAAAATAACAATGTGAGTACACTATACTGGTATCTTTACACTTACTCGTAATATGGCGACTACTTCACAGTTGGTCATGTATGTCTCAATTATGAGGCGTTTTCATCTACTGAGTCATCTCTTCTTTGATGCACCACTACCTTGACCAGGGTAGTTGAAAACAAACCATTGGATATGAGTGTCGTTCATACAAGGTCTTCATCTCTGTCGTTCATACAAAGGTCGTCATTTAGGTCGGCCGCATATGATATTGAGGTCCTTCCATACATTCCGAGCATCCTTCATTTTTTTCTTTATATCCATCACGGTATCAAACACATTCTTCTCAATGTGCATGACATCAAGATTGTGCCGTATCATATGCGTCGACCAGTACTTGAGATCCCAAAAGATGCTTTTCTTTGTCCACTTATGCTCGTTACGGTACCTGTCTGGGAGTGACATCGACACTTCAACTGCAGGACTAAACTCTTCAACCGATTCGCGGATTTGTTCTCCCGTCAATCTTGGTCGTGCAACATTCCTTTCTACTCACCTCCTAGTAAATGCTTTCTTGTTCCTATAGTATGGATGTCTCAGGGGAAGAAACTATCTATGGTAGTCAAAGTAGCATGCCTTCTTACCGTTCCACAGGTAGATTGCACGTGTGTCTTCCATACAAACTAGACACCCCATAACACCAGCGGAACTCCATCCAGACGCCATCCCATAAGCAGGTAAGTCGTTTACAGTCCCCATCAACGTTGCGCGCATCGAGAATGTCTCGTTCTTCCCATTGTCGCGTCTCAGTACATTCACATGCCACAAATTCTACCACTCCTTGATCGGTGGCTCTAGGTAAACATCGATGAGACATTTTGGATTGGAAGGATCAGGGATCACCGTAGTCAAAAGCAAATACTCAAAACTCATGTACAGTCCCAGTGGGAGATTGTGCGGTGTAAGTATAATGGGCCAACACGAGTACGTACAACCGGGCTGCCCGTGCGGTGCAAACCCATCTGTCCACAAACCCAGACTAACATTACGGGGCTTTGCTGCAAAATTGGTATATATCCAATCAAAATGCCTTCATGCCTCTGCATAAGACGGATGACACATGGATCCCTCCCCCATCTGATGGTTGGCATGCCACGTCATTTGCTCCACAGTCGCTTCTGAAGCATACACCTCTGCAGGCAAGGGGTAATCGACAGGTACCTAAGAATAGCATATGGTGTCTTCTTGTGATTAGGATTTCGTTCCCTAGTCGGCTTGTACCTAGCTTCTCCACAAAACTTGTAGTAGTTCAAATCAATGTTCTAGTTCGAGTACAACATGCAACCATTCTTACACGCATCAATCTTCTCAACTGGTAAACCTAAGTCTCTTATCAATATCTTCGTATTATAGTAATCCTGGGGCAAGGTGTGGTCGTGGAGCAATATATGATCAACCAACTGTGATATTTGATCATATATATGCTGAAAAGTATGGCCCTCGGCTTTGAGATTCACCAACTCAGCTATAGCCCCCAATTGAGATTGGGTGCAACCATTCCACAACGGCTGCTCGGCAGCATGCACTACATCGTGAAACCGCTCTGCCAGCCCAAACACATAATCGTCGGGATCTCCACCATAATATGAACTAGGCTTTGCATCAGTAGGTGGAGTGGAGTGAAGGCATTGTCTTAGGAGAAGCCCGCCAGCTTACTATACTAAGGGAAGAAAGAGGGTGTTATTTAATAGTGGTAGGAGAAGTCACGCAATTGGACACGACCTCGTACCATCATCAGGCACACCATCATGGTTATAATTATAAGACCAAACAGCTGGCCTGCCGGCATATAAAACCATCATCTATGGCCAATCCATCTGCACTGCATTACCCCAAGGCGTACTCGTACCCTCCATAACATGAGAATAATGAGTTTGCTCCTCCTGCAATGGGCCTGCATTGACGACCTCAAAATACTCATGTACCCTCTCTTGTCATGAGAAGTCCAATTATAATACTCCAGCATAAAATTTTGCATAAACAAGTCAACATTTACCTCGCTCGTGGTTTTGAAAACGTCATTTTTCCAATTCCAACAATGATACTTAATTTTCTCATTGTCCATATATGTATGTTGAGACTTGGCCCATTTCATAAACGTAGCAACACCATCCTGAAACTCCAGAGTAAGACCGGCCCTATTCGAAAGGTTCTTCTCATACATCCATCTCCTCAACTGTCTTAACATGATGATGTGTCCTACACACACACACACACACACATATATATATATATATATTATAAAATTAAATTTAATTGATAAAATTATAATAAATATAATCAATTGACAAATAAAAGGTTAAATTATTACCTGATCAAAATAACTTCAAATATCAATAAAAAATTGAGACAAATTGACGAACAAGAGTAGAAAAATATTAGTGTGATAGTGAGAGATCAAAAAAATTTGGAAGGGATTGAGAAAATAAGAAGAATGGAAGAAGATAGTGAGATTAAATGGAAGGAGTGGAACACATTTATATAGAAAAATTTGAAACGGTCTTTGGAACGGGTACATGAACAGATATTTAGTCGTTAATTTAGATTTTGAAACGGTAATTGGAACGACTTTAGGAACGATTTTTCTAACCATTGAAAAATAGTCGTTTTTATTCATTTGGAATGATCATAGTAATATTAAAGAAATAATACAGAAAAATCGTTTCAATGTGTACCATGTTTTGGCACGGTGTTAAAAACACATGACTCCTTAAATAAAATTAATAATTTAGAACAGTTTTTCGCATAATTGATTAAGGGTGTTTTAAAATAGTTCCAAATTGTACCTCATATTGGAATACATTTTCAAATTGTCATTTTTTCGACATCCATTTCCACACATATAGGAACGGTTTGCTCAAGACCATCTCTAGTTCTAATATTGTGTTTCAAAAAGAGTTTCAATCATTTACCGCTACTATTTTGGAACTTTTTTTGGACTGAATTTAGTAACTGTTAGTTTGGAACTGAACCATTCCAAAATTATAATCTAAAAAATATATTGAACATGACATCATTTTTATTGTCCACTCCTGAAGTGTTTTAAAGTCCGTTCCAAGATAGAACCGGTTTTGGAACGGTTTCCCTGACCATACTAAATTCCGCTTTTTTTTTTGTAGTTTATTAAGTGTGAAACATGATAAAGACTTATTTTGGGTGTAAGTATGTTGCTCTGTTGTACTTCTTTTATACCACCAATTAATCCTTCATGTCAAGAAGATCCAACAACCTTTAAGTCCAATTGATTTTCATCAATATCTCATATAACATATGGTATTATCTGGGGTCTAAATCTGTTGCTTTGTCCTGTCTATGTCTACATTTGGTTAGCATCACTTGGAGTTGCGAAAGTAATGAGCTATGGGACTTGCATTGGTGTTTAAATGAGAACTCTCTTTCTTGAGTAGACTTATAGATTTCACACCAGGTTGTTGCTTTTCCAATTGAATTTCATAAATAGGTTCAGGTTCCATTTCAGGATGAGTTGTAGGAGTTTCAAGGGGATTTTGAGGGTTTGGAGATGTAGATTTTTTTTTTAGCAAAATTAAAGAACCACTTTTTGGAAGATCGTCAAATTCAAGAAACTCCATTGTGTCATCATTATCCTTTTTAGAAGCTTTCTCTTGTGGGAAGGATTCTGATTCTGAAGAAATGACTTATTTTCAAGAAAACTTGCATCTATAGAAGTGAAATTTTTTCGAGAAATGAATACATTTAAAGCTTTTGGATCAAATTTGCCCCTATTGTGAGAATGAATATGAACAAGTGCGATAACAACCAAACATTTTAAGTGGTAGCATGCAAAAGCCATCAAAATCAGAGTGAAAACTAGACAACACAGTTATAGAGCTCTTATTTCCTAACACCCTAGACGACATTCTATTTATTAAGTATGCTACTGGTAAACAATCTCTCCCCAAAAGCATTTTGGAACATTGTAATGAAATAGTAGTGCATGTGTAACATTGAGTAAATGTCTATTTTTGCAGTTAGCAACGTTTTGTTAGTATGCTACTAGAGGAATTTTTTTCTTCTGATGAACATGAAAGAGATAGTTGATCTTTTATTGAACTCACTTACTCAGGATAATAGAGTTCATTTCTTTCCTTAGCAAATTCAATTGTCCTCTCCGTAACCTGATCCTGAAAGATGCAATGTGTAGGAAAAGGTTATTTTGCATATTAAGTTCTTGGTGATTTGATGAATGGATACAATGTTAGTGGACAACCTAGGAACATGTAAAACATTATAAAGAAAGAGGAGTTAAATTTATTATTCCTTGTTCAGCAACAGTCACAAGTGAGCCATCTGCAGCACTAACTTTTCTTTTTTCAAGATATGGCTAGTAGGGGTATGGGCATGTGATCTTTTGCTCCAAAGTCTATGATTGAGGATCTAGAAAGAGGTGAATTAGAGGCGCTAAAAGAACAAGAAACAAGGCAATTACCTGATTGAGCTAACAAACATGTACTGGAAGGTTCACTTAGAGAATTAAGAAGATTCCTCAACTTATTAATCTCTTCTTTATTCAGCCCAATTTCATCACTTGAGTAGATCCGTTTCTATTTGTGAAATGTGTTTGGTCTCTTTGTTGAACTTTAAGTCCAACATTCCGACTAAGAACTTGAGTTTTTCAATGAAGTTTAAAACAGTTTTCTATCATATGGCGTGGTTTCTTACAGTATGAACACCATATTTTTTCTCCATTTAACGGTTTAGAGTACTCTGTTTTCTTATTGTCAGATCTAATATTTTGCCCTTGATTGCTTTCACCCCGAAACTTTTTAGAGATCATAGCTGAACCTTCTAACGTATGAGACGATCATAACTGTTATTTGACTCTCCTCGGCACGTATCATTGAGAAAGTTTCACTATGAGAAGGTAAAGTCTCCCTAACAACAATATACGGATTTGATCAAATTCAACATTGAGATTTGCAATAAATTGAACGATCCTATCCTTTTCTACAAAATCCTTAAACATCACAGCATAGTCAGTGCACTTCATTTTGATACTCTAGTAATAATCCACTTCAATTTAGAGAAGGTTGACCTCTAAATCAATCCCAGAAAATTTGGGATCACATCCCTGTATAGAAGGAATCAACTAATCTAAAAGATAAGTATATATAGTTAAGAAATAATTTTTCTTACAATTTCTTTTAGATACCGTTGGAGAGTGACTGAAAAGGTTGATTTGATGGAGTTGTATGAACTTGTTTGAAACTTTCCCCAAAGGTAATGTTTGCAACTAATATGCAACATGGAGTTTTTCTTAAGGTAGTAATATTTGGAGAGAGATTTTCTAACTAAAATATTTTCTTAAGTTAGAAGAGTGCCCAGTAATTGTTGAACTGGTGAAAGGTATAGTTTTATTGAAAGCAAAAAAGACTCTGGGACTAAATAAGACCAACTGTTTGGGAAAGATATCTTTTCTTGTTTCTGTGGGTGGTCGTATGCTATTTTAGGCATATGCTCAGGATTTTATGCAGATATCAAGATTGCTTGTTTTTCCCCATTTGTGCAGGGGTTGCGGATTGGTGTTCGACTTTTATTAGATACGCGAACTATTCGATGAGGACAATTACACTTAAACAACTGTTTAACAGTTTATCACATGATTCTACTTAGGCCTATTAATGAGTCCAATATACCATGCCAAGACCCATTAAATCAAGCGTAAACCCAATACATTTAAGTTAGACTCAAACCCAAATCAAGTCTCATTAAATTTAAATGACTGGGTCTGGGTAGGGTGAAGTACCCAATTTACCCGTATCTAACATTTGCCTTAACACTCTCCAATCTCCGCGCCCCCCAAATTCTTTGGGTTATGTATGAGAAAATAAAAAGACCTCGACACTAAGATCATCGTCATATTTGTGGAACTGGAAATCATTATTAGTATTTATAATTATCACTAATTTATTACTATATTGTTATTCTTTTTGTACACAATTTAATATTATAAGTCATATTTAATTAATAAAGATATTTATTAATTATTAAAAAACTAATAATATTTATTTATTAAAAATCATTAATATTTTATTATATAATAATAAAAATTTAAAATAAAAATTAAGTAATGTTAAACATTAATTATATATTAATAAAGTATCAATTATTACTTAAAACTAAAATAATAATTAATAAACAAAGACAAACACACAAAAAAAAAAAAAAAAAAGAAAAAGGAAAGGCGGCTGTAGTCGTTTGCTAAATAAGTCCAAATTTTCTCTCAGAAAAACCCTCAAGTTGCCGTTCTCGCTATTTCTCTCAGATCCGTTGCCTCGCCTCTGCTCCACCGCCGCACCCAGTTCATGCTCGCCTGAAGATCGTTTTCCGTTGAAACTACTTCGTCGTTCCTGGTAATTACTCAATTCCTTGACTTGAAGGGACAAACAAAGCTATCCATTCTTTATCTCAGAGCTATCCATTCTTTATCTGCTATATATTATGAATGGTTCTGCAAATGGATTCTTTTTGTGCTTAGTTATCTGAATCTTGTGACATTTGGGAAGGTGAGAGACATTGAGGGTAGGGGTTATATAAGATTGCTTTCTGGCTGAATTCTTGTATATTTATCGTTTAGATCCTTCTTAGTCAAGTCAGATTTTAGAAGTATGAATTTATCCTTGGTTATCTGTATGTATTTCAAGCCAAGTAATAATACTATGCAAGTTTCCTTATTTTGATAACTTTGTCGGGAAGGAGGTATATCGTTGGTGAACTGGCAAGGAGTTGTAGGAAGTGATTGGAAAAATTTAGGAGAAGGCAATGCATAAAGTAATGTGCAAGATAGGTTGGTTGTATTTAAACTCGGGAAATTTTAGAAGAACTTCTTGCCTCTAGAACCTTGATGTATAGACCTGCAAAAATAGTTCTTTTTTTTTTTTTTTCATTTTTTGTCAAAATTAGTCTACAGAAGTATTACAAATAATGTTTTGAAACAGCTATGGACATTACTAAGTTTGAGAGAAAAATAGTATTAAAAAAGAAACTGCAACACAAAAGTCCAAGAGAACGAATCAGTAGTGAAGAGCGAGTTTTCATTTTCTAAGTGGCAAAAATGCCTGAGAACTAATGCTTTAGGCAGCAAAGAGCAAAATAACTTTTCAGTTGCAAAGGACTAACGGCGATTCTCAATGCTTAAAGGAGTCATTTGGATGCAGATAGCATCGTTTAAACTATATCATTCGGCTGTTGGCGAAAGTGGTGCATGACAATAGGTGTGACACTATATCAATCTGAATGAAATGGTATAGTTTGTCAACAGAAGAATCATATGGTTGCTAAAAAATTCTTTGGTGCAGGATGTACAAGTACTTTTCTTTATCCGGCTTCAGGAAATGATACTGTTTGGGATTCAAAGTAACTGGTTGATATAAGATAACCATTTATAGAAGATGACCTTATCTGATATTTCTAATAAAATTAATTGTTGTGTAGGATTTCTATGATCTTTATGAATTCGTTATAGTCCTAGAATGACTGGTAGCAAGATAATTACATAATTACATTGTTGGGCATTATAAATATTAAAGTTGATGAGCCTGATTGGCAAGGAACACGAACAGAAAGGAAAAAAATGAAAAAAGACAGACTTGAAAAGGCTCATTAAATAACGTCATTATCAAGTTGGGAGTTATATAATGTTGCAAAATATGGTTGAAATAAATTATGTATGCTAATTTGTGACACCTTATCCTTTGTGTCATGGAACCATATTATTGGTGTTCAGGGATTATTCTGGAAATATGCCTTCACATGCTTTTCCTAAATAGCTAGGCCATCTTTACTGTTAGGTTTAATCCTTGTGAAGGTGGATTTATAAGTTTCTCTAATGCCCTTTTGTCAGGTTGCTGAAACATAGCTGGTAATACCCTATGGCAGAGACTCAAGAAAATGATAAGAATATCGAAATATGGAAAATAAAGAAATTGATTAAGGCTCTAGAATCTGCTAGAGGAAATGGTACTAGCATGATCTCTCTTATCATTCCCCCGGGGGATCAAATAGCCCGGGTCACCAAAATGCTGGCAGAAGAATATGGGACAGCTTCAAATATTAAAAGCAGGGTGAATCGTCAGTCTGTGCTAGGTGCAATCACTTCTGCTCAGCAGAGGCTTAAATTGTATAACAAAGTGCCCCCTAATGGACTAGTGCTCTATACTGGAACTATAGTGACTGATGATGGAAAAGAGAGAAAGGTGACCTTTGACTTTGTGCCTTTTAAGCCAATAAATGCTTCTTTATACCTTTGTGACAATAAGTTCCATACTGAACCATTGACTCAGCTATTAGAATCTGACGAGAAGTTTGGCTTTATTGTCATGGATGGAAATGGGACTCTTTTTGGGACCTTAAGTGGTAACACTAGGGAGGTGCTTCACAAGTTCACAGTTGATCTTCCAAAAAAACACGGAAGAGGTGGACAATCTGCTCTTCGATTCGCTCGTCTTCGAATGGAGAAGCGGCACAACTATGTAAGGAAGACTGCAGAGCTTGCTACACAATTCTTTATTAATCCTGCTACCAGCCAGCCAAATATATCTGGTCTAATACTTGCTGGGTCAGCTGATTTCAAGACTGAGCTGAGTCAATCTGATATGTTTGATCCTCGCCTGCAAGCCAAGATACTAAATGTGGTAGATGTTTCCTATGGTGGGGAAAATGGTTTCAATCAGGCCATTGAGTTATCTGCTGAAATTCTGTCCAATGTGAAGTTCATTCAAGAGAAGCGGTTAATAGGGAAATTCTTTGAAGAGATCAGTCAAGACTCCGGGAAATATGTTTTCGGAGTGGATGACACAATAAAAGCTTTGGAGATGGGAGCTGTTGAAACACTGATAGTGTGGGAAAACTTGGATATAAATCGTTTCACTCTCAAAAACAGCATAACAAATGAGATTGTCATCAAATTCTTGAACAAGGATCAAGAGAATGACCAGAGCAACTTCAAGGATTCAGCCACATCTGCAGAATTGGAGGTTCAAGAGAAAATGCCATTGCTGGAGTGGTTTGCCAATGAATACAGAAACTTTGGCTGTTCACTTGAATTTGTCACAAATCGATCCCAAGAAGGTTCACAGTTCTGCCGAGGATTTGGTGGCATTGGGGGAATTCTTCGTTACCAGCTTGACATGCGATCTTTTGACGAGCCATCTGATGAAGGAGAACTTTTTGAGGATTCAGATTAAGATGAAAGATGCCCTGCTACAAGTAACAAGATTTGAGAATTCTGGCTGCTTTTAAGTTGTTGTGGCTCTATGCTGCTTCTGATTTTGTGCTTATATATTACATTGTGCACTTTCCCTGTCTCCAAAGTAAGGGTCTTATCTTGCTAGTTCTGTGAACTTGTATGCCTTGTATGTGTCTTGTAACATTAGATGAGCTTATCTTACAAATCAAATTTTCCTGCTACTACTAGCAAGTGACAATATCTGAAACTTTGTGATTGTTGTGGGCCTGTGCTGCCTATACGTTTGCGCTTATCATGTTACAATGTTGGATTCACACTTCTATTTAAGTGTCTTGGATTTCTGCCTTTTCCCCATCACCAGTGTTAAAGAGTTTATGTCTTGCTACTTCTGTGAGTCCTTTAGTTCCCTAGTTGACTAAGAAAATGTTATCTTTGACTTTTTTTACTCAAACCTTTCCTTTGTAATATGTTATTGCTGCAATGGAAGAGTAGAAGATGGTGAATGGAAAAACGAGAATCATTGCTACAATCTAGCTTTTTCGTGGTTTTTTGATATGTAGCTTTTTGGTAATCAGCTTTATAACTTCTCATAAATGTTTGTTTTGTCAACCTTGTTTTCCACCTGTGAACTAGTATTTTGATTTCGAGGATAGTCTAAAAACCATCTAAATGAGCAATAAAACCATTTATTGGTTCTTTAGATTAGTAATCTCAAATTAGCAACTCAAGAGTATCGTAGTCGTGAAATGTTTCTTCCTTTTTCTTTTTAACAAAATGGAGATCAAAACTGGTTCCTCAATTCCGAGAACATTGCCTGTCCTCTTACAAGAATGCTTCTTTCGATATGTTGTTGACTCTGTCGCAGTATTTTCAATTGTTGTGATTCTGAGGCAATCGACCCGACTAGCGCTGGTCGCTTTATAATACGAAGGGGTCGCCAAGGGGCCAACTGTAGGTTTTATCACAAATATAAGAAAATAAAGAACACACAGTAGAAAATCTGGCTCTGCTGATATTTAGATAGTCTGGAAACTATTCCTTGCACTATGTGTAGTGTGTGAAATAGAGAAGTGACCATTTGATGCAACACTGTGAGTTAAATGTGTTTCTGAGTAATTCTGACTGTGTTGAAGATGGTCTTGGCCGTGATTCTTTGTTGCAGTTATCTATAGATGATTTTCACATTTCTCATTTTTAAAACAAGGATATGTGGGGGATCATATGTGCATCCTGTGCACAAAGCACACTGCTGCTTCTTTTATTTAACAGCTAGCCGCCTGACATGCAATATTAGATACTCAAGATTTAAAAACTAAAATGAATATATGATCAGACATATGATCAAGTGATGAATGAGTGAAAATGTAAGATAGATATGATAGTATGTTGGCGATTAAAAGATGACGTGAACTATTTGAAATAAATACGTAATTAAATTGGTACAAAATATTTTAGGATAGAATTGGTATTTTAAAGTTTTATACTACAGTGTTACAAACTACCAATTGTTAGTGAAAAATGACTTCTTTTTTTTTTAAAAATAGAAGTTGTAGTCACATGTGGTTTTATTATCGATGTAACTAAAAAAAATGGTTAGTGGTGTCATAAATTGTCATTTGTAAATGAAAATGACTCTTTATAATATATTAGTACAGGAAGATTAATTACAAAACTTCGAATTGTTTATTCAGATTTTGTCCTTTATGTTTGGTGAATTTTGATTAATGGAGGGACTTATTTATTAGACAAAAAAATAAAAAATTTCAAAAGTATTAAATATAATTTTTCAAAATATAAAAAATCTACGTGTAGTTACACCGAAGGAAGCCACACATTTCCCACTTTAAATTGAAAATGAAAACACAAAGGATGAGGAACCTAATTTAAGAAGACTTTGCACACCAAACAAATTATAATACAGCTGGTGATGAATGCATGCATAGAAATGACATAAAGAAATATGCATGCTCCTCTTATATTTACTTTTATACCCTCCATGCACTCTACGTGTATCTGGGCCAACTTTCCAACTCCATGTGGAGGAGATCAGTGCAGTAATTCAACGCCCGCAGGCCTCAAAATTGTTGAAATGTCGCTGTTTTTATTCAACACTGATTCAGCTTACAGACAGGTAGTAGTTCTATTTGATATTGCCCCACTGCTGACTTGTGTGTTTATTGCTCGTGAATGAATAGTAAATGTTCATCCATCACTACGTGTTTTTTTTAATTTATTTATTTTTTGGTACTAAATAGGTAATTGAATCTCCTAGCCAAATAAATTTTGGGATAGTTAGATCGTCATTTCTTAAAATTTATTGTACTTGTAAGTAAATTCTATGTTGTTTGGGAAATTACATCGAGTATTTTTTACGTTTGTTCCCATCCAATGACTAGATCTCTCTGTTAGTAAAAAAACACTGAATTTGTTGATGTTAGCTAAAATATTAATTAAAATTTATATCTGCTCCCGATTGATTGATCACTAATTTATTATAGGATCAAACAAATCTTTTCTGACCAAACTAAGGGTGGAGATATATCTTCTGTATAATATGCATTAGCGTGTGATGATGTATAAGCACAGTTTTGTTAGAAAAGACTTGTTTGACCTGCAATAAGTTAGTAATAAGTCAATTTGGAGTAAATACAAAATTTTATTAAATTTTTTTGCTGATATCAGCAAATTTGTGAATTTTGACTGATGGAGGGATCTATTTATTGGACGAAAATAAATGCTAGGAGTATTAGATTTAATTTTTCAAAAGCATAGGGGTCTAAGTGTAATTATACCAAATCTCAGAAGATGTCGGTGTAATTATCCCAATAAATTATGTATATTTCAAGTATTTATATAAGAAAGTAATACACCTTGTTTTTTCTTTTATGATTTCAACGGGGTGGGGTGACTGGATTTGAACTCAAAACCTCTCCTTCATCGAGAAAATGTGATGCCGACTCAATCAAACGAAGGTATTTTACACAATTAAGATTTAGTATAGCTAAGATATAATGTAAAATTTTCACCGCTTATTTTTCAGTGTGCAATTCTGGTGTTGCATATATAGTACTGGTTTATGTGAATCAAATGTTAACCGGCGGGAATTATGTATGTTAGTAGGGAGACCTAATCAGCGTGAATTAAGAAGAGGACAATGAATTCTATGGAATCATCGAAAAGATTATTCAGTTGATATATTCACTTATTACGATCTTGCAAATCATTCTATTCAAGTATCGTTAGATTGATCCAGTAAGAGCCACGCTATCACCTCATTGATGTAAACTTAAAAAATGTGTACCAAAAGAATGTGCCATTCATACTTGCACAACAAGCAGTACAAGTGTACTACACTGAGTACTTAAGTATGAAGAAGGACAAAGCGGATTGGATGGTTGTCTGCAAAACCAAGGCTCGGAGAGTTATTGATGAGTCCAAATGGATTGAGATTGCATATCAGTCAGAGGAAGTCGTACCAGTCCCTGAAGTTACTGCGGACAATCAATCATACAAGCTACGTGATCCCAATGGTTTACAATTGTGGTCGATCTTTCGATTGCACACTAGTAGGGTGTAGGTACTTCACAGACTCAAGCCGGTCAAACTAATGATGAAGATGAAGAGAATAATGAAGACAGCTTTCCAGAACTTCAAGACTAACGATGATGAATACGAGGCTACATAATGTATATGAGTCAGTAACAAAATCGTAGTATAAAGATTTCTGCTATAAATTTTGGTCTGCTACTACGAATTTTATTTAATTGTTAAAAACCTTTTTTACCCCCTTATAGTGTATATAATTAGTGTTATAAATTTCGAAAATGGAGATTTCGCTCAAACCATAATTCTGATTATCCCATTATTTAGGAAATTTTTACTTTTGATCCCATTAATTATAAAATTCTCATTATTTAAAACCCATAACTTTAAAAGAATTAAACAGTACTTTTGTTTCCCATTCAATCAACATCCACGTGGCCATCTCCCTTAAGTATATAATGAAGAGGTCTCATGGGACCAAAAGTGTAATCATGTACTCGATGAGATCAAAAACGAAAAAATCCTATGTATTATGATATATGGGATGAAAAATATCATTTTCCCTATCTCGACACTTTCAATTTTACCAAGATTCATTTGACAAAAGTTAATTTTGGGTTAATTAACTTAAATTATCTAATATGAAATATATTTGATGACTCTTTATTTCTCCTTTCCTTTTCAGTTACATGAAAATAGCATGATATATATCTGCTCTTTAAATAAATAGGGGGGGGAGGTCATGAGTTTCAATTCATGAATAGCTCAAGGAATTTAATGCATCTGTCTCAAAACTACAGACGCTCATCATCCCTCATCAAAGCGAATTGATGATCTATCATTTTGAAGGCTGTTTAATTGCTTTAAGATCTTATGATTTTTTACATTAATTTTATAATGTAATACTATTGCAATTTATATATATCTATATATGTAATGTATTCATGATATTATTGCATTTTAATTGTTAGATGCAGGGTTTTCGAACTGATATGATTTCCAATTCGATCGGTGTGTAATTGTGCGACGTAATATCGTTCGTTCTGATTTCGTATAAGCTTTACGAGTTTATTTTGAAAACATGCATAACTGACTACGGAAAATGAGGACTTGGGACATTTAAGCTGCTCAAATTATTTTTATTTGTAATCAACATGACACGGTTGTCTACGTGAGAACTGGCATGTAAGAAAATGGAGTTGATGGTCCCCTTTTGGGGTATAAGTACACTCTGGTTGTGGATGGGAAATGAGGTGGAAAATGGTACTGTTTCATCACTCCAGCCTGTTTCATTGTCTTCTGTCGATCCACTGCTTCCCATTCTATTATAATTAACCTCAGGGACACAATGGTAATTTCACTCTTGTGTCTTTTTTTGACCATTTCGTACCCATCACCTTTTACTAAAATCAAGAATTGTAATTAATAGTTCGTCAAATACAAAATAAACAACAGTCGACAACGATTTGAGCTAATTAATGAACACAGAAACAGAGTAAAAGAAGGAGAAAAAGTGGGAATTTCATGCCTACCATTTCAATAACATTTATGCTCCTGCTATTTAATGTCTACATAATAATCTTTTAAAATAAAATACTGATATTGTTATGTACAATTTAATAATTCGTAATAGTGACACACATGAAGTTTTCCACAATAGAGACGAGGGAAAGTTGCAATTTTAGTCCTATAACTATGGAGTAGTAATTTTACCCCGGCAAAATTATGTATTTGGTTCTGTAACTTTAGATCGTTAGTTTTTGTGGTTCCGTAACTTACATCATTTAGACATGTGATCTTTTTTTGACGAATTTAATCATGAACATCTCACATTTGATCCTTTTTTTGATAAATTTAATCTCTTGTTGACAATTTTGTTCCTAACAACTTATAGTTACAGAACCAAAAATGAGATTTATACAGTGGGAATGGGACCAAAATTATCAATACATGACTAAATTTGTCAAAAGAAATGATTAAGTATGAGACATTTAATTATGATAAAATCCGTCAAAGAAGGACTAAATGTGTAAATAAAGCAAGTTACAGGACTGAAAATGCTAATGATCTAAAGTTACAGGACTAAAAATAAACTTTTGCCTTTTATTCCTGTGCGAATTTTAACAATTTCACACGTGAAGAACTAAAATGGCTGGAAAAATGTAGGTGGTGTACACAATTTAATTAGGTGCATTGTTTCGATAATTTTTATCGTTAATGTACGGAAATTTTATAATTACAAGATAAATTTATCGAAATAGATTCGTACTGAACTAAAAATGTTGGTTGTATATTTAGGGGATTAAAATTGCAAATTTTTATAGAGAGAGAGAGAGAGAGAAGGAGAGAGAGGAAGAAGATGGTTTCTGCACATTAATCCAATCGTTTTGATTAAACCTAGTATAGTAGTATTAATATACACACAAAATGAGGTACGTACAATAAAGCTAAGGTTGTCCAACGACAACAGCAACATCATCAATTCCCATCTGATTACCATCACCTACCATCACTCCGCCGGTTGGTGAACGAGGCGAAGTGGGCGAATCAAAGCAAGAACCCGCAGACGAATACGACGTTGTCGATGTGTCCGAGCAGCACACTGCCATCGACGAGCCCGAAGAATCATTACCACGATGATGATCATTCGCCATTCCGACAAGCAAATCCACAAACGCCCCCACTATGAACCCATGATTGCTTTTCCCATTCATCCTCAGGTACCAACCCAGCAGTTCCTCCAAGCAATCCCACTCCTTCAATCCATGGCTCTCCACCATCTCTTGCATCGATTTCTTGAAGTCCGAATAAGGGTCGTCCGACTCGAGGGCTAGCGCTACGCTCTCCTTGAACGGCAGCAGTGCTGCTCTGCCGCTAATTTCTGGTTCCTTGAGGATGGAGCTGGTCTCCCCCGGCTCGAAGAACAGCCTCTCCGACGACCTCACGCCCTTCATGATCGCCTCCAATGATGGGGACTCAACGTTGTTGTTGTCGTCCGAGTGCTCGTCTGCTGAGAAGGTGCTGGCGCACTCCGACGAGTTGGTGAACCAGGATTCCGGGGTTTCTAGGGTTTCCAGGACGTCGATGGAGGTGTCGAGGAAGACGGAGTTGACGGTCTTGAAGACATCGTCGGACGTCGTAGCTCGGAAGGAAAGGGTCTTGGGGTGCTTGCAGGAGGGCAATGGCCATTGCCAATGTGGTTGCCTGTTGGCCTCTTTGCTCTTGAAAATTGAGGGGATCTTCTTCATTTTCTTGGACATTTTTTCTTGATGGATGGAGAGGGTTTTCTTTGTGTTTGATTAATATGGTGAAGTTGTGAGGTGTTGTATTGGTTGTGGTATTAATAGCTTGGGAGGGTGGGGTAGGGGTGGGGGTGGGGGGTTGTACATATAATGTGATAAATCGGTGGGAGGAAGGTGGAAAGGAAATGGGGGGAGGTAGGGCCTCTCATGTTTGTATTTAATTAGGATTCCAATATTTAATGTGTTGGTGAATGCAACCTGATCGGAATCCAAGTTTTTATTTCAAATTCTATTCTATTTTTTATTTTATTTAATATATATATATATGTACTTATGTTATGTGTTTAAGGATTATAGCATTTATTTTATTTAAAAAAAATTATACATGTAATATATATAGGTTAAATTAAATAAAAAGTATGCAATTCTGATCGCAATATTTGATTAAATAAATTCATATTACAATAAATTTATATTAAATGATATAAATACCCAATATAATTAACCGATATTTAATGAGATAAATATATACTCATACGTCAGATAGAACTCCAACCCATGACCTAAAACTTATTCATGGGATCTCAGTGTAACCATCAAACTGAAACATCTTTCATTAGTTAACCTGATCGCAATATTAAAAATAGCAGTATAACTTTTTCTGCTAAATATGTATGTATATACTAGGCTTAAATATATTTTTGATCCCGTAATTTTGATATTTTGGCATTTTTATCCTTTATTATTATAAAGTTGCAAAATAGTCCTGTATTGTTTTGACATTCGCTATTTTGATCCTTTCGGTGTCAAATTTTGCAAAAGTTGCTAGAATAAATTAAATTATGTAGCCTCTCAATTTTGGTAGTTTTATGCTTTATCTTTCTATACGTTGCAAAAGAGTCTTATAATTTTTTGATATTTTGCACTTTTGGTCCTTCTTATTGTGGACTTTACAAAAGCTGCCACAATAAATCATGTGTCTAACTCATTTTTTTTTTCCGTCCATGGTGGCAAAAGTGAATCAATTAGAATAAAAGCTCCAATTCAAATAAAACACATGAGGGCACATGATTATTTCGATAACTTTTGCAAAATTCGTCACCGAAAGGACAAAATTTGCAAAATGTAAAAAGGGTTACAAAATTCTTTTGCAATCCTAGAAACATAAAGAATAAAAGTATCAAAGTGCCAAAATTACAGAACCAGCCTATATATATATACACTATATATACACATACATGCCCACACACACACACGTGCGTGTGTGTGAGTAGTGATTAAAGTCTAATTATATGCTAAATGCGGCCTCCACTATATAGTACTGTCATAATTAGTTTCACTAATATTCAGACCACATTAATTCTTTGAACTATATATAGCTAACTAAAATTTAGGGTATGTTTGAGTTTGACCTTTGATTTTATTGAAGAAAAATACGGCAAAATCGCATTAATATAATAATATTATTTTATTAAAACTTAAATCAAGATTTTAAATTGACTATTTTGGTTAAAATATATATATATATATATGTATATATAGATTGCTTAAAGATCTCTTACTTTATTTATTTCTGTCCCAAATAATTATTTCTTTTGATCAAATTAGTCCTTTGGTTATTTTCAAATTTAAATTTATATTATAAGTTTGGATCAATATATTACTTATTATTTTATTTTTATTTATTTTATTAATTATATTAATTAGTTAATCATTTTAATTGGTAAAATTGAAATCATAATGTTATTGGTCCCTCGTGTTATTTATTAGTTGCAAATTGGTCCCTAGCTCACATTAATGACTGATGAATTTTACTGAAAAATGGACAAATTGAGGGATATTGCATGTGTGATTTCATTTTCTCTAAAATTGCACCTTGCTCCCTGAGTGATAATTTTTTGTGAAAAGCCTCATACATATATATATATATATATATATACCTACATATATATATATATAGATACCACTACTAAAAAAAATAATTATTCCCTACATTCTACAACTCAAAAATCATAGTAAATCAATAATTATATACAATGGTTGGACAAAATCAATGTAAAAGTTTAAATTTTGACCACGATTAACCAATATTTATTATGATTTAATTAACCTATGGCTAAAATATTTGCCACAGGAATTAGTTGTAACAAATGTATTAGCCTCGCTTGTTGAAACAACGATTAATAGCAGTTCCAGGTCGCTGACACAGGCTGGATTGTGACCCTTGATGGTTGCAGGTCGGATCGCGGGCGATCCAAAGCTTCCTGGAATGTGGATCCTGAGAACAAAAAGAACGTTAATCTTACTGAAAAGCCCCCAGCTAAGGCTCTCCGATCCTTAAGTTAAAAGAGGTGGTGACGAAAACAATCTGGAAGGCTTAAATGTAGTTGAAAGAACATTAAATGCAACATACCATAAATGCTCATGATTAATAGTATTTAGAGATTTCCATACCCATATTGGGTAGCTCCACGTGGCAACATCTGGAAGGAACGTGCTACAAGATCCAACGGTTGATAATTCGGGTCAGATTGCGTGGGTCCGTCCAGCAACCCACCCGCTAATAAGTGCGCGGATCTTGTGCCCTTCTTGTTATTTGTCTGCATTCGAGGGGCAATTTCATCATTTTGTTCAAAGCGGATTATTACCCCTTTCAACAATCATAATTAATTAGTATCAGCTACGATTTTTTACTTCTAACCATAACAATCGGCCATATGCAGTGAAAAGCTTAGCTTCTTCTAGTGTATGGAATACACACAAATATGTAATGTCTTGAACCTAGATATTATATGGAATATATTAAATCAAATGTAAATAAGAATTATAAATATTATAACAAATTCATGTGCGGATTGATATATAATAATTAGTCAGAATTATTAGTATATTTCTGCACATAACTTTTAAGATATATATTAATCTTTAAAAATTGAATTTATCAATAGATATATTATGATTATCACAATGTTCTTGAAAGTTAATAATAAACTATGCTAATAAAATTTAGTAATTAATGCATGCCCACATATTAATTTTGCATCAGAACGAAAAATATATTTGTACTAAAAGTTTTTAATTAAAATGAGGCATATACATACATGAAGTTAAAATTAATATTTTTTTTTTGCGCTAATATAAATTAGCAACAAATTCCACTATTTTTACAAAAAAAAAAAATTATATTTTTCCTAATGACATTATTTCTTGAAATGTTATAATTATTTAGTATTTGCATATAATTAGAATTTCCTCTAATTCATGAACTGGAAGATTTTAAACTTTTTTACTAAATATTGCATTTATTATTTTTGGCTCTTGTTTTATTTTGACACATTATTATTCAATAAGTCAGGTTTCAAATTAAAAGCTAGTTAAAAAGATAATAAATGACTAATTAACTAATTTAAACAAACCACAGAATAACTTAAAAGAAATCATTATATTAATTCGAAAACCACCGTAACGTGTCGTAGTCCGAATTCCTACAGTTGTTTTGCATACTATCGTTAATAACTATAACCTAACTACATAGGAATCATCAGCATACAAATTACACATCATCAAGAACCAAAATCGAATCACGTGGGGATCAACAACACGCAAGTTAACGTCAAGAATCAAAACGTTATAACTACGTGGGAATCATCAGCACGCAGGTTAAGACATACGTTATCTTGATCAGGACATGTATTTAACCCCACCAAACATTTCATTAAGAATCCAACTTACATTGTGAGAGTGTGTAATATTCTAGTCTAACAATTAGGGCACAGAAGAGTAATGGTATGTGAAAGGTGGTTTTAAGTAAGCTAGTTTTGGTGGAGACATGCAAGAGAAGGCAAACAAGAGGTTGCAAATATCATGTGAGTTGTTCAATTCTATCTCTATGAATGAATGAAGGGGTGAATACACACACACACACACACATACACACATACACACACACACATACACACACACATACACACATGATGTAATAAATTGAAATGAGGTTGATAAGGACTTAAACTGACTTGTATTTAATACTATGTACGTACAACTTCTCACTTTTTCCATGTCTCTACTGCTCTTCTCCATTAAATGCTCTTTCATATAATGTAAACCCCCTTCTGCATTACATTGTAGTGAATTCTTCTTATATATATATATATGTATAGGGTGAATAGTAATTTATCCCCTATGATATTAAAAATGAGTATATTATCCATTTATGAAAAAGAATATAGTAATTTATATATTCCCTATACTTTTTAAAATGAAGCAATTTACCTCCTTATACAGGGAGGTAAATTTTTTCATTTTAAAAATCATAAGGGGGTAAATTGTTGTAATTTTAATAATACAAGGAGATAAATCATTATTTATTTCTACAAACGGGGTAAGTTGCTCATTTGCAATATCACAGGGAGTTGCTTGCATTTTTTTCAATATATATAACACTAAAATTTCAATGTTCCTTCCAAATAAATTGTGTGATTTAATTTCATCATCGGTTTTATATTTTAATATTTTTGAGTGAGTTTTTATTTTGTAATTGAGTGTGGTGTGAAAAATAAAAATATATTCGTCTTTCTATAGTTTGCAATAGGTTTTCTTACAAAAAGACGTGATACAACAAAAATATGTTCGGATGAACATACTTTTTGTAGGAAAAAACACAATTTTTGCCATGTAATATACGGGGGTGATATTTTTTATTCTACACGAATTAATTTTCGCAATTTAGTCCTATAACTTTAAATTTTTGACAATTTTCATCCCTTTTCGGCTAATTTGGCAAGAAACTTGCATATGACTCAATTAAATTGCAATTATGGTTATGTAACATAGGGGCGTTGGATTTTTAGTCCAATAACTTATGGGAGTTGGTGTTTTTGGTCCTGCATGAATTTATTTGCAGGATTAAAATTGCAAGTTCCAACCAAATTGGCTAGAAAGGACTAAAATTGCCAACAATATAAAGTAATTACAAGATTAAATTACAAAAATCGATCTGTACAAAAATAAAAATAGCAACCCTCTTAAATTACAAGATTAAAATTGCAATTTTTCTTTTTTTGTATGACAAAACGTGATAGAATGGATTTTTACTAGAATTTATGGTCGAATCCCACAAAAAAATCTACCACAGCCAAATAAGATCTCATGACTATTTGAAATGGCATAAAATTGAAAATGTGCCTTTGAAAATGAAGCCAAACAATTGTCAATTAATAGTGAAAATTGAATTTTTCGTATTTCTTATCAATATATACTATTCACTAAAGGGAAAACCCCAATAGAAATTATAATAATTGGAAAAATGTGAATTGTCTAAAATGCCATTAACGTACTTTTTTGGTCCACAAATAATCATATTTTTTTGTTAATTACTTCAACTAATAGTTCCTTATTCTTACACATTAAAAATTAATTTATTTTATTAATTTTATATCACATTTTATCTTGTACTTTTAACATATATAAAATATTTTCTTAAGATATGCAGACCGTGAATTTTATTTACATAATACATATATATATATATATATATTTATATATATGAAAAGTGTAATAAAAACGGAAAATGAATTTATAATAGAAATTTTCAACAGACGAAATAAGAAAAAAAATATTTTATTAATATCACGCGTGCAACTTTACTAACGACTACGTAAACCAAACCGATTTTTAATCACAAAAAGCAGATTAATTTATTATGAACGACTATCTAAAAACATCCTAGTCATTGATCTAACTACAAGAAATATAACATTTAATAATGACTAGTTGTCATGGTTAATAATAAATAGTAGGAGTTAATAGTCATTGACTACGGTCACGCAACGATTGTTGACTGTGGTATTTGCGACGGTTCTAAAACATTTATTGTGGCTAAAAACTATGATAAATATTTTTATCATGACTCTTAGCTGTGGCAAATAATTTCGTTATGGTGGAAAAGCCAGTTTTTTCCATCGACTTGTTTAACATTGGTTAATAATAATTATGTACCATAATTTTTAGCCATCATAGCCTGGGAAATGACATTTTTCGTCCCGTAACTTAGGGTCTCTCCACTTTTGATCCCATTGATTACAGGGTTCTTACTTTTGATCTTGTAACTTTTAAAAAGTAGCACTTTTAGTCCTATTTTCATTATATATTTTAAATGAAAATAGCACATGGCTGTCAGAGCCTTTACACTTTTGGTCTCATATGTTTTAAGATTATTACTTTTGATCCCATAATTTTCAAAAGATAGCACTTTTGGTCCAAACACTTAACGGCCCACGTGGCCTTTTCCATTAATAAACATATAACGGATAGGTATACTAATGAGACGAAAATTGTTATTTTTTTAAAATTACGGAATAAAAAATGAGAATATCGTAATCAATGGGATCAAAAGTCATTAATATACAGTAGTCAATGATAATGTTTTTTTTCTAATGTCTAGACATCAAGGTCATGTAAAGACATGCAATCAACACTACTATCATTATTCATAGTATTTATTAATAATAAAAGGAGTTCGTACGTATACATTTTTGACTCTTAATTATCTTAATAATTAAATGAAATATTAAAAACCCTACCAACCTTATAATAAATAAATGAGATAATTAATATGATGATATGTAATTAAAGAGCATACAAGGTACGTAGCAAATAAAGAACAATATGTATGAGCATGTTGTTGCATGCTTTGTGCACACATTTGTTTGGGTAAGCATTGATATAATTATTAGGTTGGGGGGCAGGACTTGCTGGCAATTATTGGATTGTCCATTAATTGAATGGTTATATGAACTTGCCCAAGTTGACTCATAACCCTTACATTAAGACAAAGCAATTAATTATATATATATATATATATATATATGTGTGTGTGTGTGTGTGTGTGAGGATAACATATCATTATTCACAAACTAATTAATCATTGACTAAATCTTTTTCTTTTGTCGGTAAATTATATCAACGTCTCCTAAATAAGGGCTATTTGATAAATTATAAGTACACTTTTTAAGATTATAATTATAATTTGTATAGACACCCCCTCAAAGACAAGAACCTACATAAACAGTCCCCGGAGTGAATTAGGGTTATTTACACAAATGCTCCATGTCCTTTGATGAATGACAAGTACATTTCTTGAGATTGTAATTATAATCTGCATAGATACCCCCTCAAAGACAAGAACCTACACAAACAGCCCCTGAAGTTGAATTACATCTCTTATATTTGTATAATTAGGTCTAAGAGGTGTTAATGTAATTTATTTTTTTAAAAGATGTCAAATAGATCCGACGGTGACACCTTGTTCTAGTAAAAGATAGATCACGGGTTCGAATTCCAAAAAAGAGTTTATTTGTTTTAGTAATGTATCGATTCATTTAATACATCAATTCAATAAATAACTAAGGACACACAAATTACAATAACTCACATAAAGTAAGACAAATACTCATATAAAGTGAGATAAATGCCCACACAATCTCTAGTGGAACTCGAATCCATGGTCTAGAATTTATTCATGAGACCACAACCTAAAAAATTGGAGAAACAACTTTGATCCTTATTTAAAAAAATGTAACTTACACTTTTCCTTTTCCTTTTTTTCTTTTTCTTATTCATATTTAGTGATATAATTAGATCTATCCCTAATAGGGATTGACCATTTTTTTGTTTTTGGTGTATATAATTTTTTCAGAATTATAATATTTAACTACGATTAATTGATATGATTAATAAGAAATCACCGTAACAAATAGTTATTGACCACAGCCATGCAACGATTGTTAGCCGTGGTTTTTGAGAGAGTGACTAAAACATTCGACGTGGCTCTTAGCCATGGCAAATGATTTTTTCATGGTGGAAGAACCAGTTTTTTGCATCGATTTTATTTAACCATAGTTAATTAATTGTAGTCATTTACCATGATTTTTAGTCATAACCACTACTATTGTAGCTAATAGTAACTTTTTTTCTAGTGTGCTCAACATCATAACACGTATTATCACTAGAACTCCACCAAATGATCAGAATATCATCAAACATGGTGAAAATATCCAAATACTACAAGTATCTGCACATTTTTTACTTCGATCGGTTCATCCCAACCCACTGACATTTTCAACCCTGACAACTGTCTGATCATTCCAATATCAGTGGATTGTCCTCATATGATCGATTTTACTAATTTAAGTACCGAAAAATTATAACTGTGAGAAATATTTATCAATTATACATTTATTCCACATATCTACTGGTTGATGACATTTCAACATTCTTTTTTATTCATTCTCCATTATTATTTCACTGAATTATAGATCCAAAATTACATAATCTAAAAGACCCCATAAATTAAAACCAGTGCACCATTCAACCCACAAACTAAAAAATAAAATTCTTAATAATAAAAATATTTTCAACCCCTCATTGTTTGAAAGCAAAGTATAAATATAAGGGAAATTATTAATACTTTTTCGTTATTTAAAAAATTATGAATACCTTTTTCAGATAAAAAATAATTATGTAGCCACTGAATGGTAATGTGGGAATTACTACTTACCCCTACTTAAATATTTTTTTTTTTTTGAAAAAAAAAATTGCAGGTGGGTAAAGTAAGTAATTCATAGAGTATATTAGTCCATAAAAATATTTTAAAATTGAGCTCGTTATTAAACAGATATTAAAATTAAAAGGGTATTTATATATAATTTTTTAAATAAAAAAATATATTTATAATTATGTCAAACCTGACGGAAGATAAATGATTGTAATTGGGCAGTCTTTGACATTTTGATGAACTGCAAAGTTTGTTGCAGATTGCAGTAGAGATGGGAAGTTTATTTGAGCTTGTGGACAAAAAGCAAAGAGAATTTCACCAATTTGTAGCACTAAAATAAAAAATGATCCAAACTGTTTGGTCCAACTACCAATGGCTTCACTATGCTCCAAACTTTATTGAAAGAATCACTTTGTCCCAAGAATATTTCTACAAATGCCTAAACACTCTCAAATCTCCTCATAACACTTCCTACATACCTTTTCAACTCTATACAACTTGTGAGTTTCTTATATATATATATATATATATATATATATAACACACACACACACACGTGTGTGTGTGATGTCCTTGGCTTGGTTGGAATTGAAAGCCTAACAAAAAACTTAAATGGAGGGTATTTTCGTCATTTTAAATCGAATTACGTACTATTGGATCTGTTTTGACATGAACATCATGATTTAAACACAATTAATAAACCACTCCCAAGTTTCAGAATAGAGGAATCTTTCGTAGTGTTTGGATTCATTTTTTTGGGTGTTTTGTCTTGTGGAGATAAAGAGAAAAAAATAAAGATAAATAAGTATGTAATGGACATAGATTGTGTGTGTTTGAAATTTATTTTTAGAGATGATTTAAAATAATTTGAAATAAGCGTTTTATGTTTGATGTTGTGTTTTGGGAGACAAAAATTATTATATTTATGATCAAATCATTATCAAAACAATGTCTCTTTTATATATGTAGGTGTTGTATGTTTAATGTTGTGTTTTTTGGAGATAAAATTCATTGTTCATTATCAAGTCATGTCTCTTTTATATTATATTTATATATACATGTGTGTTTATATATATTATATATAGAAAGTCTAAAACCAAAAATTCACACAGATAACTGTAAAAGAAAGCAGACAAACATTGAGTGTATTTTATCTCATCTCCAAAGTTCCAAAAAATGAAACCAAACAAGTTGCTTTTGTTTTTGTTTTTGTTTTCGTTAGAGTTCGAACTGAATTCTTACATCACTGTTTTGAGGTGTTTTACTGGCCGAATGTTGATATGTTTATAGTAGCTGTCATGAAATATATGTCATTGTTGTTGAAAAGATTTTATTCAAATCAAATTCGATCAAATCAAATCAATTATAGAACAAATGTTATATATTTATCATATGATTTGTCACTTTTCCTGAACTGTACGTCAATCACACGGACAACTGTACTGCACTTGCCATATAATCAGCTCAAGTTCGACCAGATCTGATTTGTGTTAGAATTTTCTTATTTAATTCTCTTTCGTGCATCAAATGTTCTTCCTTGAGGGGTGAATCACATTTGTTTCAAGACAAAATTTTGTTGTTATCCCTACTATTAACCACTAGTATTAATCTTTTTTGAGACAACCTCAATTAAAATCCTTTAATGATTCGATCTATTCGATTTGAAGCCATGATTATATTATTATGCCATTAATAGTGCGGAAAAATTATATTTTTGGTCTCATACAATAGAGGATATTGCACTTTTGGTCCTACAATTTACAAACTTAGCACATTTGGTCCCATAAAATTTTTAAAAAAATCTATCTTTTTTTTTATCCCATATATAGAATAAAAATTTGCAGTATATGTAGTTTCAAAGGATAAAAAATTATAGCATTAATTATACCAAATGCTACGATTTTTTAGCATATGGGACCAAATGTGCTAAATTCATGAACTATAGTACCAAAAATACAACATCATATATCATGTGGGACAAAAGTGCAATTTTTTCATAATGTTGCATTTGAGTACCTCTATAAGATCGGAGTTGTAACCATCCAAATTCTTTATGTGCCATACCAAACTAAAAAGGATAAATTACATAGATACTCTTTATGTTAGGTTTAATTACACAAATATCTCCTACTCTTTTCAAAATTACAACTACACCCCTGAGGAGGTGTTGATGAAATTTTCTCCTACAGTCTCAAGGGGTGTATATATATATAACTTTTCAAAAATACAGACATGTTTATGGAATTAGACCTAAGTTTAAGGATTGTGGATGAAATTTATAGAAATAAAAAGAAAAGCTGCAAAATATTTAAAGGCCATATCCAATAATTTCATCAACACACATGGACTTGGACATGCATGCACCACATATTAATATTCAAATTAATTTCCTATAAGATAAATAAATAAAAAGATAATGGTAATTAATTATTTTATTTGTGTAGGGTTTGAAGATTTTGGGTGTTGGAATCTTGAGATTTGTGAATCCTAATGGATCAAAATGAACTGTTTTGTCTCCCATCTTCCAATACCAATGATTTTGGATAAAACCCACATGCTCATCATCATTTGACCTTGGAAATTTCAATTCGGTCCTCATTTGTGTACTAAAATGCAATTAACAAAAAGATTGTGACGCACACCCACCATTCATCATGTCTGGATATGCATTTGAATTATTCACATATATTGATGTCGGAGGCATGCATCCAATAATTAGAAGAGTTGAGATGCATTTAATTAAATAATTTTGTTTTCGGGTTGGGGGTTAAATTACAGCTACCTCCTTGAACTATGACATAATTCCAAATACTTTCTCATTATTCAAAATTTTTAAAAATACTCCCCTCAAATGAAAAATAATTACGTAGCTCCTAAACAGTGAAGTGGATATTACTACTTCACCATTGCCGATATTTTTTAAAAAATAAAACAAATTATTTGAAGCAATATTTTAATGAACTAAACTAATTATTTCGATCTTCCTCCAACTATGACATTCTACTACTTATAGTACGTTAGATCGATGTTAACTTCACTATATATATATATATATATATATATATTATATTTATTCTTTTATAAACAAAAATATATATATGAAAATATTAAATAAATGACAAAATTATAAAAAAAAATTATAATTTTTTTGCTAATACCAGCATTTTCGTCCAAATCCCAACAGAAAAAAATCAAGTATGAACAGAAAATATATATATATTACATTTTATAGTACGTTAGATCGATGTTAACTTCACTATATATATATATTACATTTATTCTTTTATAAACAAAAATATATATATGAAAATATTAAATAAATGAAAAAATTAAAAAAAAATGTAATTTTTTTACTAATACCGGCATTTTCGTCCAAATCCCAACAGAAAAAAATCAAGTATGAACAGAAAATTTTTAAAGGGGGTATAAGTATAATTTTAAAAAAAAAATTAAAAAATATAATTTCGTATTCTTATAGAGAATTTAAGTGTAATTAACCCTTATATCATTTCAGTACCCGTCGAGACATTATTCAACTTAGTAATTTACTGTAAATCAAAAGAGACGGTTATGCAATACAGTTGCACCTTAAAGAGACGGTTTTCTTTCTTTGTCATACTCATCAAATAATATGCAACTTAAATTATTCCCTGTCGAATCGGACTAAACTTGATGTATGTGCATAATTTAAAATTTTAATATATTTATTTAATTAAATAATGTAGAAAACATATATACTAAATGATTGAATTAAACCAATAAAATAAATTAACTTTGAACGTTCATGAATAGAAAATTATTGATACAAGTAATCAAAAATTAGTTATTTGCAAGTGAAATAAATATAGACAAGGACATTTTAGTTAATTCACATTTCGTGTAATTATTTTAAGGGTTTACGCCTATAATAAACAGTATAGATTCTGACCTCATAACAACGTCCAAAAATAAAGTCAATAACCTAATCTCGTCTTTCCTAATAGAACATCGTAAGCTCAACAAACGACATATGTTCCGAAATAAAGTCAACAAATCTTGTCCTTTTAGTGTTGTCCGGTAGTCGAAATTTCGCCTTTGTCGCTAAACTAATCAAAAAATAAAACCTCTAACAACCACTATGATTTATAATGAAGCAGTCTAATCTCCAAGATTATGATTTCATAAGATTCATTAATTACTAACATAATACTAAAAGTCAATGATACAATTTCTGTTCTTCCTGCTTTCTAATGGGGTTGAAATACTATCCTGCCTTCTTCAGACAACTATTGTTTGCAGATATATGTCAGCTAACAAACCAACAAACAGTCAACTACAAGCATATGGACAAATTTGGACTGTTACTTTCCCATAAATTTCATAGAAGGTTCCCTCTATAGAGAAATGAGTGAGAAATGGTAGAGCCAAGAACCGCAAAATTCGGAGCTAATTCACTTTGCAACTAAAGAGATGGGAAGAAACCGATACCTTGGGGATATCTGGATGATAGAGTTAGAATTGAAACCTTTCGTCAAAGTTTGTGTTGTCTTCACCATCAGTGTCGCTGTGAAAAGGGCTATCATCGTAATGGTTTTCTTCCAATCCATCTTCGTGATCACTGACATCTGAAATAGCGTTAAGAGTCTTGTGGTTGTTCCAGTCGGGTGGGAAGGTCTTCTGAAGGGCTTCGGTAATACCGCCACCGGTCCTTTCGATTTTGCGTAAGCATTTCGACCAATGAACTGCGGTGCCCATGTCGACAGTCAACCCGCAGTCCACCATCTCGTCGCATAAATTGAGGATTCCATTGTAGATGTAGTCTTCGGCGATGGTGGCCCTTGATAACAAGGATGTCATTAAACAATGGTATACTGCTTTGTCTGGATTTAGTCCTGCTTGCTTCATCTCCTCAAAGCATTTCAATGCCTTCTCCGGGAGAGATGCTCGGGACCACCCGTGTATAAGCGTAGTGTAGGTCTTGACGTTAGCTTTCACTCCGACTGCTTCCATCTCCTCAATTGTTCTCATTGCTCTCTGCAAAAAGATGAAAATTAAAATTTAAAAGGAAAGGAAGAATCAGCTTATCACATAATTTGCTTCATCCGAGCAGTAGAGAATCATAAAAGCTATGCTGGAAGAATCACTGATGGCATCATACGGATCACATTAGGATTGTTCTTCAAAGATGTTTGCCTAAACTTATTTAAACTCCTAGCTTACAAGATCTTAAACTTTATTATGAAAATAAGCTTTTAACGTGTTTGGATAAAATAAAATTATTTAACCAATATGATGTAAATAACGTCAATTATGTGATTAATAAAATTAAAGGAACTCGTTCAGATATTAAAAATAAGTTGCGCTCCCCTCATTTTTCCGCTTATAAGCTCTGACATCTACCAGAACACCGTCTGATATTACATAAGCTTTTAGACATCCTATAAGATGTTTAAAGAACCTTATAAGCTCACCTAGACAACCATCCTAATGTTGATCAGTGCACAAGCACTAAAACAGTCGGGTTTCTCCCTTACTGCATTTAGCAATTCAAAAATACTTAAAAGCGTTCCTTTGGATCCAGGGACACTTCAGACGTATATATTCGATCTAGAAGACAGACTTATCTCACTTGATGTTATCCAAGGTCCCAGGATGATCATTCGCTATGCTGGGAGCAGAAGGTGTCAGAGATTAGCAAAAGATGTTCCCTTCTCTTGCTTGTTTGTCATAGTTACATCCATGGCTGATCTCATGCAGACAACTTGTTTTATTTGTGTCTCATGACTGCCTGTTTTCTATACACAAAGGTTACCCAATAGTTTTATGTGCTTAGTGCTTTCTTAGCATGTCTTGGTCTAAAATTTTCAAACGATGTGTCCCCGAATTGTTCTCATTGTTGGGCTTACTTGTGTCAATGTACTTCATTGATTCTTGGTTAGTAATATCCTTGCTGAACCATATACAAAACTAATGTGCTTTACTATCAATACCACCACCTCATGGGAGCTCTCGGATAGGGACACTACTCGAGCTCTTGCTGTCGAGTGCTTAACCTTTGTCAAATCATTAGAATGTTTATTCATAGGTTCTTGTATAGTTGATAATGCTTCTGTTTATGTTGCGCAGTTCTTGTATGGCTGAGTAGCCAACATCCTCATAAATTAACACGGCTTCCACCACTTCTTTAGACATTTTTTATTAGTTCTTCTCATAGAAGGTGCCTGGGGTTTCTCCTGAAGTCGAAAGATTATCGCCTCTATTCATTGAGTCTCCTAGTTTCCTTTTCTGGTATCCTCAGCCCTCACTAAACCTATATGTAGACCATAGGCAGATACGACTTGTTTCAGATGAGCATCTTACTTCATTACCAATCGAGTTATTGAAGTTTGCCTTAGATGAAGTTCATTTTAACTTCTTTTTGTTTCTAGTTAGTCCCGACAGAGGTGTTAACATGAGAACAAGAACCAATAACCATAACCAGGAAAAGGTCACTATTGCTCATATGCAGACAGAATATATCATCAGCTACGACGAACTTTCTTCTTTTGACATTTTAAATATATGTAGAGAAAACATAAACATCTCAGGAAAAATCATGTAGCGCTGTAGACTTTATGCAATACATACCAGCATGTCTCCGGCCTTGCAGCAAGCATTTATGAAAGACGTGTAAGTATGGATGTCCGGCTGTACCCCTTCTTGTCTCATCTGCTGCATCAAATCTGCAGCTTCCCAAACATCACCTCGACGAGCCCATCTGCCAACAAGGAAGAAACTGAGAAAGAATACAAAAGGAAAGCAGAAAAGTGGATCTTGAGACTGAGTGCATAATTATCAAAACATAGACTCATCCATACCCGTCGATTAGTATGTTGTAGATAAAAGTATTCCTGGGGATATTTTGAGCTCTCATCTCTTTTGTTACAGCTAAAGCACTTTGCATCCTGCCTGATTTACAGCATGCCTTGAGTAAGGCCTCATAAGCATAAACATCAAGCTCAAGCCCCTCATTTTTAACCTTAGAGAAGTATTGGAAAGCTTTTCCGGTATCACCCAGCGATGCGTAACCGTGCATAATGGTTGTGTATGTGTGCTCGTTGGGACTAATTCCTGCCAGCAGCATCTCGTCTAATATACCCACGGCCTTCTCCATCTACAAGAAACAAATGATAAACAATTACACAAATTTTTGAGTGGCTAAACGCAATCTTCCCGTAAAAACTCAGTACTAGAGAAAACAAGACAGATGGTTGCGAAGTCAACTTTTACGGGAAATTATGCCATCTGAAAGTGTACTCACAACCCCGACAATTTAATAATGATGTGAAGATATATCCATGCAGAAGCAGCAAGTCTACTTGAAAGACATACTAATAATTCTAATTGATGCAACTTAATCCTCTATGCATGCAAGAGGGACAATGTGCTCTTGAATGGGTTTTACTGTAATTATTCATTACTACTGATGTAAAACGAGTTATACATTCCTGGATGGCAATCACATGTTTAGTTCCTAGTTGCAGAAAATGAGAAGAGAAAGAGGGAGTAGCTGCTGAAATTCCAAGCAAGGACTTCAACGCCCAATTTAATGAACATTCAATCTTAGAAATCTGCCATTTTTATGAATAATGTACCTGACGCTTTTCGACAAGGCCAAGAATCAGAGCGTTATATGTGTGCACAGTTGGAATACATCCGCTCCTCCGCATCATATCAAAAACATCTAGAGCTCTTCTCATTTCTCCAGCTCTTGCAAAAGAATGAATTATGGGCATAAATGTTCTTGAAGTTGGTCTATGCCTCTCCTTTTTCATTTGTTCAACTGTACGAATAGCACGTTCCATGTTACCCATTCCACAAAATGCTCTTATGATGTTGTTGTAAAGAATGACATCTGGCTTTAAACCATCTCCAATTACATCTTCAAAGATTGAGAAAGCATTAGCCCAATCCTTCAAATTTATAAATCCATTCATCAACATGGAATACGTCTTCATGTTATGCTTTATGCCTGCCTGTTTCATCATGTCACTGACTTCCAAAGCTTTAGAAACTTTTCCAATCTGCAGAGGTAGGAAAAGAATTCATTATATCTGAGCTCGTCGAAATTCAATAAAACACACGAACAGGTGAATGCATTCTCATTCATAACAACCAGGCTTTACTTGCAAGCAGGATATGACATCCAGCAGAAGGGCATTACATGCAGAAAACCAAATACACTCTTAAGATACCACATAGAATGTTCTTCTCCGACACAACCACAAACAAGTTGCACGGACAACAGTAGAGCCAACTAATATCTGCTTAAATAATTCACAAATCTACCATGTTTAAGTATACAATCATGTAAGAGAATAAGGGAGGATACAAATAATTATTTCAGATCATTCAACTGGATTTTGAACGAGAGAATGGAAGTATGGGCAGGGAGAGGAAAACCCAAATTGGTAAGTATCAGTTCTTGCTCCCAAAGACATTTATTATTGAAGAACAAGACTAGCACAGTATTCAGCAGAAGAGAAACGACAAAATATGCACTTTAATGCATCAGGGGAGTAAGAGAGACAGAGAGAAAGAGCAAGAGATGAGGATCAAGCAAGAACCAAATGCATAATGTTATGACATTTAACGAGCTTTCAAAATGAGTAGCTAGCTCACTTGCCATACTGAGATAACTTCACAAATAATAATGTCCGGAAACAACATTTTGAAGCAAATTCAGAAGAAAGTACTCTTCTATAACCTAGGATCAGACTGTCACCAGTTTTTGATAATTATGAGTGTACTTAAAAAATCCGGCTATAACATGACAGAAGTCCAAATTCTTGAACCAGATACTAGTATAGCCGAACCGTCAGCATGTATAATTGGCTTCAGAAAATGTGGAGAGGATATATACACATCGAAAAGGAAAGAAAACAAAAGGTACCAGATCTCAGGGAAACAAATAACTGAATTATGGCAAAGGAAAAGTATATCAGCTACCTTGGTATACAGATTGATGAGACATCCAAACGTAATTATTGAAGGTGTAAAGCCACATTCCTGTAACAACAATAAACGTTAGTACGCAGTATCAATGTAAGCAGAAACAAATAGTAGCACAAATTCCATCCTTTATATTAGACCTTTACCATTTCACATTCTATGACCAAGCACTTGCATGTTTAAGTTGACCGGTATTGAGTAACTTCTCACAGAAATACCAATAAATAAAACTGCAAATTGGTGGCAATATAATGCATAAATAACACCAGTTTCTCAAGGATGGTTCTGGCTCCCCTCCTTTTTTCAGTATTTCTAAATCATTTATCTTAAGAGTTCTATTACTTGCTAAATGACAACAAATCTATCCACCTCTATGTTTTCCAGAAAGAAGTAAAATAAGGAATTCTATGTAAAGCTTATCAGCAATTATTCACTTCTTATACTGGTCCAGACTCCATCTCGTGGATTAACTCCTTAATCGGTGCACATATCATAAGATCCTGGCCAATTGTATTATCTCAAAAAGTTAGTAATGAGATCCTTGCTTGGACTCCATCACGAGGATCAAGTTTTCCTGAAGCATTAAACTGTCAGTTATAAACTTCTGCTTTTATGAAAGCTTTCATTGACCATCTGAATTAGATAGTGGCTACCTTAAAAAAAAATAAAATATAGGTATTTAAGTATAATGGCCATAGCATGTTCACATGACACAAACTCTTAACTTGAAAAAATGACCTTCATAATCTGTGATACTTGAAGCAAACCCAAAGCATGTATACGTAAACTTAATCAGAAAGAATGGCCTTCATAATGAATGCCACCTGAAGTAATTTCATAATGAATGCCACCTGAAGTAATTTCATAATGAATGCCACCTGAAGTAATTTCATAAGGATTTACCTTAAGTCTATCAAAAACCATAAGACATTTCTCTTCATCCTGTATCATGCCATAACCATCCATCATGGTGTGATATATGTCAATTGGAGCATCTATTCCCTCTTCTTCCATCTCTCTTACCAATGCTTCAGCACGGGTTAAGTTACATGTTTGACTGCACTTATGAGAAATAAACAAAATAATCTCAATGTGAGACGAAACAATTATATATATTTGTAGAATCCACAAAGATCATAGGAATAAATTTTGGCACTGCATTTGACCAACCAATAATAGATGTCCAGCATGTCAAGAAATGTGGCAAGTACCTGAACATATTGTTCCTAATTGCATCTAGTTCAAGTTTCCAAGGATGCCAATACAGTGAGGCTCTGTTTGACTCAAACTTATTGGATAATCAGCATCTATACAATTATAGGCTGATATGTGAAAGTTTTGAGGAACTGAATATGGTCCAGCCTTACTCATAGCACTTACAACCAGTGGTATGACATTTCTTAGATTTTATCTTTGAAACCCAAAAACAGCAACATAAAGCATGAGTTCTGATCATTCTTGATTTCCCCTAATATAGCATCTGCTTATCCACCACAGACATCCTAAAGGTCAAGCCTTTTCTTTTCTTTTTTCGTTTTAGTGGTTGACAATAATCTGGGATACATATTCATTAGGACAATAACATCATTGGAGAAGTTCACAGCAATTTTCATAGTGAATACAGGAAGGAAAGAGGCATTAGGAAATAGATAATTTAACAGCAAAGTTTGTAATCTCTAGGGCCCCAACCAATAGAGTCGTTATTCAAAATCTAGAGGAATTTCTCCATATAACTATTTAGAGGATGGAATATCTGCTTCCGGATCCTTACGGGCTGATTTTCAAACTGTCACATTCCAAGTATCCTAGGCCTCTTTCAACATTTCAAAACCAGAACAACTGCATAAAATCCACAAGAAAATATCACGAAGCAGAGCTGCAGTGTGAAGTTGAAACGTGGATGATAGATTTTGTTCTTAACCAAGGAGAGAAAAGAAACAAGTTAAATGAAACTTATTCTCCTTATCAATTATCAGACAAGACAACATTGAAGGCAGTAATTCTTTAACAGGATAGCCTGATGTGAGCATTGTATAAAACAAGATTAGAATCCAGACGAAAGTCAGTATCACTACAGAGGGATTTTGGCCAAATTTAGTGATACTTGATACCTCCAAACAGATAAGTTCTAAAAGTTCCATGCAATGATTGATTTTCATTTTGACCAAGTATTTCTTGAAAACATTTTGAGAAGATTTCATCAGGGAATTAGTTGAAAAAATATGCTTAAATGAGTCAGTTACAAAGTTTGACAATTTGAGTTAACTAGTTGATTTCACATTTCATTTGAGAAAGCATGTGAGGTTACTTATTTCCAAATGTAAGGAAACGGGAGTTTCCTATAAAAATGTGTAGTTGTCATAATTAAAGTTGAAATATAGGATGTAGGTTTTGAAAATTGGTTCTTTCTGAAAAATGCCTTGAACCCTTTCATAATGATAAGGTGGTAAAGTTTGCTCTATTGTCTGAGACACAACTCACATTTACAACAATTAAAGGCATTTCACTCTCTTAAAAAGTCAACCTTTACATGCTTCTTCCAAGCTCTACTGACACAGGATTTTTTTTCTTTTCAAACATCAAAACTAATGGCGATGACTTTCTATTTGAATTTGTTACATTAAAGTTCATAATATGATAGTAAAAGTAAACAACTTTTCATGAAATTTTACGTTCTTCACACCACATCTCACCATGTTGTCGCCACTTTCACTCTACTGCTCCATCACCACCATCAATTTTGAGTTGTATAGTTGAGTGAAACTCTTGAACGAAAGGAGGGCATAGTATCTAATGCAAATGTTCCCATAGAATATCTCTACTACATCCTTCAAATCTTTATTTAGATGGATAGAATTATTTCCCACCTCTTCAGACTCATCCATGACACAAAACCAAATCAATAAATCGATGTTAATACATTCCAAATTCTACTACTACGGCAGTCCTTTATTACTTCGTGAATTATTTGCTGCAAATAACATGCTTAAACCAAATATATGGATAATTCCAACGCCAACAAGTGGAACACAGTAGACATTCAAATGTATGCTCAAAGAATCAGATATTTCTCAAACACTGGTTTCAAGATGAAGAACCAAACCTAAAATTGAGCAACAGAGAACATATGGAACTCAAGATTTCTCAACATTTCAAAAAAAATCAAGTAACATCAATTTCAGTTGAAGTTTAACAGATTTCCGACCATCACCTTCATCCTCCGAATCCCATCTTTCCCCCCCAACACACACACACACTTAAAAGGGAAATCCACACTCAAAGACGAACATACAAAGAAGAAATCTTCAGAGGTGCACACACGCACGCACGCACACAGATTTGTAGGTATGCCAAAGATATCAACTATTGCAGGGAATTCTTCTTGAATTTCATACACTCTTCTTATAACAAAAATACCAAAATGCCATATTTCATCATGAAGATAATAAAATAAAAAACTTGTAATAAAAATAAACAATAAACCCACCAATAAGCATATATTATGTTGCCATATATGACTGCATTTAACGCTGTAAGTCTCTCTTTTGCCTCCTTAAACCAAAGCTCTGCAGCTCTTTTACAAATAAGAGAAAGAAATATCAGAGGAGGAAGCAAATGGAATATTTGAAAAGTGTTAAAGAATGCAACGAATCGAATAATTCATCATTACAAATTTAGAAGGCAACAGCTTAATTCGAGTCTAACAAACAAAACGCTGAATATCTACAAGAATCAAGTAGAATACAACATAAAAAGGGACCTCAAGCTAAAGGAGACAACATAAGTGGCATCCGCACATGATAAAGATTTAAACTGACACTCCAAAATAAATGAAAGATGCAGTAACAAAGAAGTCCCAGAATCCAGCCCCAACACATCAATAAGCTTGTTCTACATTTGGTTGATGACTCACTTTTCTAATCTTTCAGTGAAAACAACACAAAATGAATAAGAACAAAAACAGGGTCCTCTCATTCATTACAAGTAGGTTTGAAGCAGAAGAAGACATATTTCTATGGCCTTGTACTCTGCAAGCACACCCCACATGGAAATGTAACTCATACTCCAACCACTCTACCTTTCTCATTTATAGCCATTCATTTGATTTCCCACAAACACAAATAGCAAAGTTCTCTACACTTGTGCATAGTCCAGTTTGGGGGACACTGAATGTTAATCCAATTACAATATCCACACAATAGTGCCTTAACAAGTCTTAGAACACCAAAAACATTTTGCTATGAACTTAACACATGATTTACGGAAATAAAGCTTTTCATATTGTTGGAGAACACGTGGAATCAATTTCAATAAAAATAGTTAAAATAGGCATGACATATAACATATCAAATGCATTGCTACTTACTCAACATTCCCAATTTTTGCAAATCCTCCAACAAGAATACTGTATGTCACCAAGCTCATCTCAATTCCCTCATCCCTCATCTTCCTCACACATGATAATGCTTCTTCCATGTCTCTTCCTACTGCATAAGCATGAATCAGGCTGCACAATGCAGAGTAGATTTAGTTGATTCTTGTTGAGTATGCAAGAAAGTGTGAAGACTACTAAAATATTTGATCGTTTCTATCAAGCTAGTCGATAGGCAACAAAATATCTGAAATTCTATGTACTACAGTAAATGGACAACAAGCTTATGTGCAGCCACTGGTGCCAATACAATTCCGGAAATATCAATGTGCTAAAACCGAATGTTTGAAGAGCTAAAACTAAGTGTAATTATTTTTACTTTGTATATACATGTAAAGTTGGCTCTATCCCACGTGCCCGCATCTTCTCAAACATTTCACGTGCACGATGCATGTCTCCTCTCCTTGCATAATAGTTGACCATCAACCCAAACTCTTTTCTGGAGGGCTACAAAAGAAGAATTAATAATAGTGGATAGTAGAATAGGCAAAACAATGTTTAGAGAAGACTTTTCTTTTCTTTGCGTGTAAAGAAGCTGGCTTACAGCTGTCATGACTGGTTCATGCATATAAGCAACAGCTATCTCTACATAATCCATTAATTGCTGGGCCAAAGCGAGATATTACAAATTGCTGAGGTAGTTTTTCTTCAGTTCTTGCAAGTACATGGTACTGGATATGGTTTTACCATACATTTACATACACAAGGTACCATTCTGGATAAAGTCATTGAACTATCAGTATCCAGCAAAATCAGATGAACATATAGTCCATATATATTGCATTGCCTCTTCATTTTAGTCACAGTGAATGATAACATAACTATGGTCAGTAGGTGGTGTCATCTTACAACAGCACTAATGAGCTCTTTGGCTTCAGAGGAGTACTTCACTACTAGAAGGGAGGTTTCACCAGTGTATGATTAGATGAGAACCATGATAGTAAATATGAAGATGTCCAGAATATGATGAAATCTCAACATGGCTTTGGTATACCGTTAAAACCTCTGTATATTCCTAAAGGAACAAGCGTCTGATTTGGTTTCTTAGGAAGCATACTCATGTTTCATCCCGTAGTCTCTTAAGCAACATTCATCTACTAATCTGCATCAAGGCACTCTTAACTTAACAACGGACAAGATTGAATTCACATCCGCTGCATTCAGGCTGTATGTGCACTGAAGATAAATATTATATGGCTCCTGTAATGCATTAGTTGTTATGGACTTATTCTAGCCTTATTCCCAGTCTATCAACTTCCGTTACAAGCAAATGTCATGTCAAAAAAAAAAACAAATTTTACCTTCTTAATCCTCTCAAAAGCTTGCACAACCATCTGCCAACTCTCTGGTTGAGATTCCAGAATCCTCCGAAACTCCCTTCGTGAACCGTCCCTCTCTTCATGCCACTTAGACTTGTAGTTTTCCCCGTCCTCCCATTTGCCCTCCACCCACCTTGCCCTCTCCGAATGTTTGCCCTTCATTCTCTTGCCATTATCCAACTTCACAGTCAACACCCTACCATGGAACTCAATCCCATCAAACTCTACAGCCTTCATTGCAGCCTTTTCAGCCGTATGCCCACTATATATCACAAACCCAAATCCCATATTCCTCTCCAGATTATCATGACCCTTTATCAGAATCACATTCTTTATGGGCCCAAATTGCCTGAAAAACTCAGCTACCTCCTTTTTCTTTATCCAAAGTGGTAAATTACCCACAAAAATCTTGCCTTTTTCCCTGAACTCAACTTCTTTTTCATTTTCTTCTGAATTTTCCAAAACCTCATCCTCAACTTCATTTTCCTGGGGAATTTCTTGCAATGGATGGGAAAGTAGGGGTGCGGGAGGAGGAGGAGGCGGAGGTGAGAGTTTGCTGGACAACCATAGCTTATTACTGAGAGTATCACGGGACGGCGAACTGGTGACAGACGGGGGACCATTTTGGGAGTTAACAAATCTTTTAAGGGGGTTCTCACGGAGTTGAGATGAGTTTGAAGTGGAGGCTTTTAGAGGCTTCTGCGTGGTGGGACGGCGGAGGCTGGTGGTGGAGTCGTGACCAGAGTCTTGTGATGAGTTTGAAGCAAGAATAAATGAGGCCAGGGAAATGCTGGTGGTGGCGGCATGGTTTTTTCCGGCGAGACTGGAGGTGGAGAAAGATGGTGGAGTGTGAGAATAGTGAACGGTGGAGGAGAGGGAGAAGATATCCATTGTTTTTGGTGTCAGATGAAAGACGGAAATGAAAAATAGCTGCTGGCTTTAAATTATACAGTTGCGGGTCAAATATTTCTATTACCATCTCATATTTACCTTTCTTTTAACATTCCATCTCAGTATAGTTCATAATCCTTAAAATTCTTAGAAATCTATATACATATAATAAAACAAATTTATTGCAATTATATGTTTATATATATATATACACACTTTACACAATTAACATCTTAAACTAAAACACACACGCTCGAATTGTAAGGTAAGATATTTTTATTTTAATTATTAATTTATATAATTATATTATTTAATTAATATATTTATTAAATATAATTTATATTATCGATGTAATGTTTACTTGAAAATTTTTATGAGTTCAACTATTTATAAATTAGCAGTCGATCAAATATCCCATTTGTTTTAAAAATATTATAATTGGAGAATTAAATTAATTGACACTATAAGAAAAAGGGTTCTGAGTGACAATATTTATTGTCACAAAATATTAGAATCTTGTCATTAATAAAATTTAATGGCATAAAATTTTTATCACAGTGTTGTCACAACACCTATGTCACTAATTCCTTATATTGACAACTAAAAGCCCATTTCACATTAACTATAAGTTTTTAGTGAGAATTTGAATGTTTTTCTAATGACTTTTAGTTAGTGATAATACAATTCATCACTTAAATGTAAATATATTATCGCTAAATAACTTCAAGTTGTCACTAAATATGTTATATCTAGCGACAAGAAATAAGTTGTCACTAAATATATTGTATTTAGTGATAAGAAATAATTTGTCACTAAAAATATTATGTGCCAATTCTCTATACATCTTTATAGGACCTGGAGACTAAAAGAATTATAGCAGTAGGAAAGCTCTACAAGAACCTATATGTGTTGGACAAGTCATCTTTCAGTCCAATTACTATAGCCTCGTTAAATTTTGTTCAACATGGTCTTTGTACTGATTTGCTTCTTGTAATAATGTCTTGTGGCATAGGCGGTTGGGACACCCTTACTTGAATGTTTTAAAACATGTACCTATTGTGGCCTCTGTTAATACACTTGATACATGCATGATTCGCCCTCTTGCTAAATAGAGCCGATTACCTTTTTCATCAAGTACCATCCACTCCAAACATATATTTGAGCTAATACATATTGATCTTTGGGAGCCCTACAAAACTCCAACACTTGAGGGATGTATACTTTCTCACAATTGTAGAAGACTTTAGTAGAGCTATCTGGACTTTCTTGCTTCGATATAAAACACAAGTGTGTCACAAAATGGACTTGTTTTTTAAAATAATAAGTAAACAATTTGAGTCCAAGGTTAAGGTGATAAGATCTGATAATAGTACAGAATTCACAAATACTGCTTACTAAACTTTATTCCATTCTCAGTTGCCTACTGCCACATATGATATTTTTTCCCAGTCCCCACAAACTCCACCTTCTCATTCTGCCTTTGCTCTAGTTCTTCCTTATATCCCTCCACCACGTGGCTCGCTTAGAACATCCTAGAAACCAACCTAGTTAGATGATTATATATGCCATTATGAAACTAATTCCACTACTACTTGTTTGCCTTCCCTTTATAAGTTTGCACATATGTTGTTTGTTCCTCTTTTGTCCTCTGTTTAGGAACTTAGGAACTATCTTGAAGCCAGCAAGGATGTTATGTGGACTGGTGCTATGACTGAAGAACCCAATGCACTTGATAAAAATAATACATAGGAGCTTGTTCGCTTGCCTCCGGGCAAGAAAGCAATTGGGTTCCGGTGGGTGTTCAAATTGAAGTTAAACCTAAATGGCAGCATGTAGCGCCACAAGGTTCGTTTGGCAGCCAAAGGACACAATCAGATAGAGGGCATGGACTACTTTGATAGCTTTTCCCCGGTGGCTAAGACTGTTACAGTATGAGTTTTCATGGCAATTTAGTGGCAATTTAGTGGCAAAAGGCTGGCCCTTATGGCAATTGGATGTGAATAATGCCTTCTTACACTGGCATCTTGACGAGGAGGTCTACATGACCCCTCTAGAAGGCTACACATTAGTGACTCCAGGACATGTTATTAAATTGAATTACTCCCTTTCTGGTTTGAAGCAAGCATCTCGCCAATGAAACATCGAGCTCACAATAAAGTTACAAGCTTTTGGTTACGGACAGTGTCTTCATGATCACTGTCTTTTCTTAAAGATTACTTTTACATATTTTTATGGGATTATTAGTTTATGTTGATGTTATATTATTGACTGGAAACTTTGCAGACGGAATCACAGCCTCAAGGACTACTTACACTCTCTGTTCACAATCAAAGATTTGAGTTTTATAAAGTACTTCTTGGGGCCTCGCTCGTTCGACTCATGGCCTGCTTGTTACTCAGCAGAAATACCTCACTAGTATTCTCAAAGATACCAATCTCCTGGATGCTAAGGCCACTTCCACTCCTCTGCCTCCAGGTCTCAAACTCACTGCAGATGCTAGCTCCCTTTTGCCTAACCTAGCTTACACATGTTTGGTGGGATGTTTTTTGTACCTTGGATTCACCAGGCATGATGTTTCTTTTGCAATCCAACAACTCTCCCAGTTTCTTCAACATCCTCGGTCCTTTCATCGGGATGTTGCAGTCCATGTGCTTTGTTACCTCCGAGGGACCTCCTCATTAGGTTTGTTTTTCCCTTTTTGCAACACTCTTCAACCTTTTGCGTATATTGATGCTTCTTGGGCCTCTTGTCCAGATTCTCGCCGTTCTATCATCGGTTTTCGTATCTTCTTGGGTTCCTCTCTTGTTTTCTAGAAAATAAAGAAACAACCCACCATGGCTCGTTCATCCACCGAAGCTGAATACCATAGTATAGGTGTTGCCGTTTGCAAACCCCTGTGGTTATCCTACCTTTTGCGCACACTCAACTTTCCTTTTTGCACATCTGTTTCTTTCTGGTGTGACAACCAAGCCGCTATTCATATCATTGCCAACACTATCTTTCATGAGGGCACCAAGCACTTGGACATAAATTGTCACCTCGTCCGTGATCACTTGAAGTTGGGATTCATCCAGCAATCTCATGTTCTTGGGCTTGAGCAATTGGCTAATTCATTTACCAAGTCTTCCCCTGTTGGTGATTTTGCCCGTCTGTTCGTCAAGCTAGGCTTGACAAACCAAGCTCCATCTTGAGCGGGGGTATCACGATATGTAGCAGAACAACAGATTGCACACAGAACAGCGGATGAAGACGAATGTTGAAGATGAACATTGGACAAATTAGTTGTTGAGTTGGATGCTGAAATCGGACTGAGTTGGAAGATCCGCCATTTATTTTTACTTAAGCTTTGTCGTTATTTTTTTCATTATGCGCTTTCATTAGTTAGAAGTGCGTTTTTTACTCTGCCTTTTAGTTTGTTGGGTTAGTTAGGAGCAGTTATACTTTTTCCTGTATATACATTCTTTTATACAGTTTCTTGAACATAGATTACAACAGAAATGAAGTTTTTCATCTTCTTCTCTCAATTCTCTAAAATGTCTTCAACTTTCGTTTCCAGAAACCTTGATATTCTACATGAGTTTTGGCCTTAGCGAGATGAACGCTCAAGGAGAGGAGAAGAAATCTGATAATTGACTTATTGTTTTTAATTTTTGATAATGTAGAGGATTGATCAACACCTTTTATTAACCTAACTATGTTGAAATTTGAGGTAAGTATAGTTAATTAGATATATATATATAGGTATATATATTTCTATTGTACACTTGGTCGTAAATTGTTGAATTTTTGTTTGGATTACGTTATTGTCATGTGAAGTTGTTGTTGCATGGTCATTTGTAATTATAGTGTAAGAAAGACGGATGGATAATTATGTGATATTATATTTAATTATTGTGTGAAATTGAATTATGAAGTTATTGATGGGGATAATATAAACTGAGATAAAGAGATGGCTTACCTAACTGGGGGACTTACTGCAATGGTTTATGATGATATAATCAGTGACGAGCTGTGTGTTGTCAATTGATCAATAGAGATGACGTGCTATATCATATGAGTTGTGTATTGTTTGGTATGATTCATAATATAATATGTCATACGAGTTGTTTGTTTTGTGATATGATTGATAATGGGATATCATATGAGTTGTTTGTTGTGTGATATCGAAATAAAAGGATGAGATATCGTGATTGAGATGATGATACTTGGCAAAGACCATTGAGTGATGCACTCCAGTTTGGGTAAGCATGGCCTTATGGAAATAAATGATAACGTTGGGTATTATGTTGTAGATTGAAATGTGATTGTTGGTATGTGCTATTTTTTAAACTTGTTGTGGTTACATGGCAAACATATGTTGGTTTGTGTCAGTGCACGAAACTTGTCTTGTTGTCGTATGTGTATATACATATATGTATATATATAGGTTGATTAGCTATACTTATAGAGTAGGCAGCTCATTCTTTGTCACATAATTTTCAGATGATAAGCCAAAATGACTAGCCAAAATAAATCTTGAGCCCTGCCGCTAATCTTATTAGGTGGGTCAGCCATGACATTTGAAGCTAGGAATTCTAGCTATGTGACTACAAGATACACTAGTTTTTAACTGAGATTGCATTTTAAATTTTATAATAGCTAGAAACTTCATTATTTTTTTTGGGGGGGGTGTAGACGTGAGTAAATTAGTAGAATAATAAATATAAACTTTTGACGATGTCTATCATTACTTATGACTTATATATTACATTGATAAAAAAAAAATTATCTTATTCAATTAAAGTGAAATTTTTTAAAAGACGGGTTAATATGAAAGTATATAATAATTAGTGATAATTTAGTGTAGTGCTATAGAGGGTGCTACAAAAAGTCAAGGATAGGAAACCACAACCTAGCCTCCTACTGGGCCACGTAGAAGCAAAGAAAGCTATCAGGAGAAAAGTTTGGGTGAGCAACAACAACAGGGACTTGAATTACAAAATTCATCAGTTTTTCCATACTTCTCGCTCATATTCACTGCATCATCAATAGAGAAACGAGAGCCGTAAACTAAAAAAGACTCCATTCCATCATAAACCATCCTATCTGTACCACTTTCCTTTTTTTCTCTTCCCCAGTGTTCCCTTCCTCCTCCTTGCTCTTACCTCCACGATGGGAAACTGAGTTGGAGGCAAAGGGGTTTTCCTTTTCCTCCCCAAAGGATCCTACTAGGTCCACCATTATTTCCTCGATCACATGCTCATCTATACTTCCAATAGATATAGCTCTAGAAAAGCAAGAAAAAAAACAAAAAAAAAAAAAAGAATCATACCTAGAAGGGGGAGTAAGGAATACTGGGAACGCTAGGAAGAATTAATAGAAGCTGCAAAGAAATAAATAACGATCAATAATGAATATTGCTGGAAAAAGAACTAAAGGAGTAAGAGGGAAAAAATACTAAAAATTACCTCTAGGAATTCGAAAAAGAGTTGTATCACGAAAGATGCGCCCCCTGCCTTAAAAATGAAGATCGCCAAGCAGTCCCATTCGCTGAGGACTTGGCACTTCTCTCTCCTATTTGTCGCAATCAGCCAATCAGCAAGCACGTACTCCCCCAACACCGTCAAGTCTGTCCTATCATCTTATCTTTGGCAATTATCACTCACCTTTTTGCAGATATGCGTAAATCCCCCCAAATCCGCATGTGTGGGTAAGGCGTTTACATCTAATCAGCCCACCAGGACTTTCTTTCGATAGCCTAGCTGGCATAGCTAGATAGCTCAGCAGAATTTCCCCTACTAAATCCACGCGTTGAGAAAATTCTTCAGGTAGTGGAAATAAATTCTATTTCAGCAATCCAATACTAATCATGCACTACTAGAGTGGGGGCGGGTGTAGGAGGGATGATACCCCCTCATTTATCCTTTCCAAAGCCCACAATAAAAGGATGTGGCCCCCTATTTCATAGCGCAACAGAGCTTAGCTTATTGGTCCATGAGCAATATGTAAAATCCATAGTGCAAAGATTCATAACTAACTTGGCAAGCCCAGAAACAAGCCCAGTCTAGCAAGGTGACTCAACGAACATCAGGGATTCCATGTCACATGCGCTCTTAATATTTAGAGACACGTCATATTAAAAAAATTCCAACAAACTCCTTCTAGATTCATAATGGCTGACCTGACATCAAGAAGTAAAACAAATTTCGCTGAAATCTGGTTGACTGGACATAATTCATTCAAATAGTCATATGCTCTTCCAAATAAATCGAAATTATAATTTGTTTTTTTTAGTTAGCTAACTCACACATCTTTGAAATTGTGTATCATATGCTGCAACTATTTTCGAATTTTGCTCTCAGCCAGCCTATAAATAGGGGCCACTTTGCAGCCATAATGGTAACGAGCATCATTTACTTCCACACACTTTTCTCTTGATTTTTAGTAAGCTCTTTGCATACTTTGGCACTCCATATACTCATTTTCACTCACACTAATTTTTTTTTATCATTCCACATCACTTTTCACACCATTATTTTTACATTATTTTGAGTTTTTCTATTATTTATTCAATAATTCAAATATTGACCTAAACATTAGAGTGTTAACCCTTCCTTCGCAGATAGTCCTCCTTTGAATTTAAATTTTTTTTGAAAATTCTTCGACTATCTTGATACTACTAGACTAAGTACACATCATTAATTTCTATTATACTTTCTAGATAAGGTGATGGGCAACAAATTCACATGTGAAAACACTAATAAGCAAAAAGCTTTGGGAAAAAAAAAAAGAAAAAGAAAAAAACCCTCTAAGGAGTCAGGCTAACTACGTCTCTGCTTCTTTCAATTGAAGAAAAAGATTTTAAAGAATCGATCATCTTTTTAGTAGTTGATTCTCTCTCTCTTTTTTTTTTGGGACGGTAAATTTCATTAAAAAAAAAATGGTTGTGGCCCAAAAATAAGGGTAAAAGTTGTAACCCAATTTGAACATTCACAAAGCCCAACAAATATTGCAGTCTGGTTCTTGGCCCATTTAATTTGAGCCCAGCCCAATAGGATCTCGAACCCTAATTAGCAGATGCCCTATATTCTCGTCTTGTGCTATTTCTTCTTCATACGCTGACACTGCCAACAGCTGCCGCGTCCACCGTCGCCGTTCGCCGTTTTTTCCAAGTAAATTCTTGCTCTCTGTTGCTGCATTACTTTGAACTCGTGCTTCTCTTTTTTCTTTCTCTGTCTCTTTGCATTGTTCGGATTTTTTCGGAATTTTTCTAGTGTTTGTATATAATATATATGTTTAGGATTAGGATTGCTTGGATATGCAAAAAGAATATCTGGGAACATTCATTAGATGCTGACAGTTGGAAAGTGGTCGTCTTAGCGTGCATATAGATTCTTGTGTTTATTTGATCTGCATGTATATGCACTGATTTTGACGCTAGAAGTTGAATTTAACTTTAAGATTTTTATTATTATGTTAACTTTTGGATTTTGTATTCCCCTAATTTTATAATTATTTATTTAGTCAGCAATTTGAGGGAACGGAGAGGGAGGATACGAGATTAGGCTCGAGTTTACAATGTTGATCTTCCAGTTTTCAATTTCTAGTCTAGAGATGTAATAATAGTATTAATTTATTTAGAGGAGAATGGCAATTTAAATATTTGTAACTGATGTTTGGAAATTGTTATTTGTCAAACGATTTCTAATTGAATTTCTATTAGTTTTGGGATTTTTTGTAATCAACTGGTGGATTTAGATACACCGCACACGGTACAGATATAGTAAGTTTGCTTTCTGAGAAACACTAGAAGATAGTCCTTGGTTCTTACTATCTTGCTATGTTGAATATACTGTTGGATACCGGGAGCAGATGACCAGTTCCAGTTTCCTAGCACTTGATCCAACATGGATATGATTGTATTTAGAATGATGAAAACCTGAACAAAACTTGGTATGTTCAGACTGTATATCTTCGTAGTTCTTATGGGAACGAGTCTATAAATTTTTCTTTCTTCTCCTTTCTTTGTTAGAAGCTCAGTTATCTTATTTTAACTTTATGCCGTGTCTGACTGCTTTATATCTATTTCAGAGTCGGATTCTAGGGTGCTGCTGTCAAGATGGGTCGTGTGCGTACTAAGACAGTTAAAAAGTCCTCTCGACAAGTTATTGAGAGGTACTACTCCAAAATGACCCTAGATTTTCACACAAACAAGAAAGTCTTGGAGGAAGTAGCTATTATTCCGTCCAAACGTCTCCGCAACAAGATTGCCGGGTTCTCCACACACCTGATGAAACGGATCCAAAAGGGTCCAGTTCGTGGCATCTCGCTCAAGCTGCAGGAAGAGGAGCGTGAGAGGCGCATGGACTTTGTCCCGGATGAGTCTGCCATTAAGACTGATGTCATTGAAGTTGACAAGGAGACAATCGACATGCTTGCATCCCTTGGCATGGCTGAACTTCCTGGAGTTGTTAAGCAGAGTACTGAACCACAGGGATTGCCTGCTGGCCCTGCTTATGGCCGTGGTGGTGGTTTTGCGAGGAGATATTGAGGTTGATTGACGAACCTTCAATTATTTCTTGTCTAAATCTGCTCAAGAATTTATCCCTGTTTTTATGGTTTTGATTAGTTTCAACATCCAAACTAACTGTACTACGTGCTCGCTTAGACTAATGCAAAAGTAACATGGTTTATGAATGTGTTATTCTTTCTCCGTATAACCCTCCCATCTCCCCAGTAGTTGTGGACTTTCTATTTGTCCAGCAATTATCTCTGGGTATTACTTGGATACTCCCTGAATTTAGGTTAAAATACACAAATGTCCCTTGTTTTTTCTAAAATTATAGCTATACCTTTTGAGGTTATTAAACTTAAACAAACGCTTTTTGAATATTACACTAACACACCTCAAGGTGTGTAATTGAATTTTATAAAATATAGGGGGTGTTTGTGTAATTTCGATTCAAAAGCTTCAAACTTGTTGATGCTATATATTTATGTGGTAAAAATTCTGTTAATTTCGCCAAATTCTTGAAAATGCTTATTCTGGATTTTGATCTTTGTGGATTCCAGGTGTTTTTATGAATGAAGAAGAGTTTGGAAGAAAAAGGAGGATTTTGTTTTTTCGTTTTTTATACAAAAAGAGGTTCAAGAAACCTTCAGAGAATCCATGAAATTCAGGATAACTCGTGTCAACTGATTATCAAAACTTTGGTCCACAACAGCGCATACAACTTAACGAAATTAATTACCGGATGAAAATTGTATGTGGAGCCCTATTGGATGCAATATTGCCTTGTAAACAAATTAGAATTTTGAAAGGAAAAAGAAAATGGTTGGAAAGAGAAGAGTTCGAGTTGAATTAGAATTAGTCAGATTCGGAATAACGTGTACTAAATTTTGATTGGGAGATAGCTTGATGGGAAGATCGTATTTATATGGTATATACAGTTAAGGATTTACACCACTTTTATCTATTGACTAATGTCATCGATCGTTGCTAGACGACCATCCATAGTGACTGGTACTTTTGGATTGATGACTCAATCAAAGAGTGATTAATTACATATGATTTAATTAAAACCTAGAGTAAGTTAATTGTCGAATGAAGTTGTATACGAAATACGTACCCAAGTCTAGTTGAGGGTGAACCTATAAAGGCCACACAAAAAATGCTAAAGGTATTAAAAAAAAATTAATTGGAGAATTAATTTTTGATGGAGCATTAATTATTGTTAAAATTTAAAGGAGTTTAAATTAATCACTTTAATAATTAGATTATTTATTGAGATCTTATTTGACAGGAGACCTAAACACTTTTTGGCAATCACTTGTTCTTGAATCAGATGCGTAATCTCCTCAGAGTTTTTGGAGCAAACTACACGTCAGCTTAAATATGGTATCAAGGGTTGATGATTTAATGCCAAGGAATATGTGGAGTTGCAGAGTTTCGTGATAATAGAGAGAATTTTTTGGTATCTTGTTTATTGTCTTGTGCGTTTCGTGTGTGGAGGCTTCTTTTACAGACATGAGTAGAACTTTAGTAGTTTGAGTTTACTTTTATAGAGTTTGAACATTATGTGCTTTGAAATTGATCAGTTTCCTAACGAACTATATTCGAACATAATTTTTTAACACAATTGAATTAATCCAAAAAAAAAACTGATAGTCATCTAGCATCGATCCATCAAGATCATAAAACCTGAATTTGATATGGATTTACTGCGATTTATTATTTTGAACATATATAAAATAGAATTTGTTATGAAATTTAATTATTAGTCAATTTACTTTGAATTTTTAATTAGTAATTTATTCTAAACCTTTGATATCAACAATGGTTATAAATTCACTTTAATAATGTTTTATTTCATTTATATTCTGCAAGGAAATAACATCATTCTCATTGGTGGCATTAATAATAGAGTAGGATTTTGTCCAATATTCAACTTACCCTGATGCATGCTTTAATTAATAATTAGTGATATCATTCTTTTGTATATTATATTCATCATATAATACACTTAGTAGATAAAAAGTAGCCTGTTGATATGACTTTAAATGACTAGAAATATTTATGAAAATTGAAAGGATTTAGTTCCTAGTAATATTAGGGTGGAGGACAGGCTTTTGTATCTGGTGTTCACTCATCCAGTTGTAGCTCATGCTGCTCAACACCGAAGCCAAGTTCTCCAATCCCCTTGTCAGCAACATCTTAACGCCGCCGCCCACCTATCCCAACAGTTCGCCCTAAATGACTCTTCTTTCCTTGGGATAATCCTCTCACCATTGCTGCATTTTGTGACACTGATTCGGCATCATGTGTGGACACTAGATGGTCTTCGACAGGTTTCTGTGTGATCTTGGGTTATGCTTTGGTTTCATGGACGACAAAGAAGCAATCTATCATTTCTCGTTCTTCGGCAGAGTGTAGCAGTAGCAACAACGGAACTGTTTCTATAACGTGATTTGTCCCCAATTTATATAGTTTAGGTTACATAAAACATTCTTTTCGAAAGATCATCGGTCCTGGTAACAATTTAGATTACATAAGCATTCAACACTTAGCTTGATAGATCATCTTCCTGGTTACTCCATTTAAAAAAGGTCCTACGTTAAGTATTAGCAAGACTCTGAACATTGAAAATACTAGTATTACATTCAAATCGCATTGCTTGCGTCGCTTGCGTCTATGAATCGGTTTAAATATCTATGAGAAGACAACGAAACTTAATGGCAGATTGCAGAAACTGAGTAATTGTATCCTACATTCACCATCACCAAATTCTAGTGTCATAATGACCTTAAAGTTGTAACATTTGATTATACTCTAGTTTCCGGCCAAAGATCAAGAAAAATCATAATTAAATATCTCATAATTCAACGCCAATGCACGTCCATAGGCATTGAAAAACCTTTAAAAGGGTATGCTAAAGAGTAGGGGAAGTTTGGAACAAATGACCTTTAACCAAAGAGGTTCAAGGAAAGGCAAACGGCCCATCATAGTATTCAACAGTTCCCCATTAAGTCATAGGAGGGAAGAGAGAGCTCCAGCATTTCCTTTAAATTCGTCCACAATGTGGTGTAGAAAGTGAATCGTGGGTCATTCCTTAGTCTTCTTCCCTTTTGCCTCCTTCCCAGTGTTGTTTTTGAAAGGAATGAAAGATTTCCCACCCATGTAACCTCTTAGAGCCTCTGGTATTTCTACCCCGTCCTCCTTCTGGTTGTTCTCGAGGATGCAGCACATTGTCCTCTCAGTTGCTGTGAGGGTAGAGTTCAACATGTGGACGTACTCCTTGACCTTATCATTACTCTGCAACCATATTTGCAAGGAAATGATCATTTTGGAAAGAAAATGCTGAACACTATATAATTTCAATTTGAAATCACAAAGGAGCACTACATATCCCATTTCAAGGCACAAAACTTTGGTAGACTTAGCGAGCAAAGAGAATTTTGTTTAGCTCCGACTATTGATGCATATAATCTTTTTTCATGTTTTCTTCTAAAAGGCCACCCACAGTCTGACATTGACAATAATGTGTAACCATAAAAATACAGCAAGAAAAAGCTAACTCCACCTTCTTTTGTCCAAATCGAATTTCCAATCTTCTGGACTGATAGTCAGTGCAGTTTGAGCAGGAAACAAGTTCTCTATATGCCTGTGATGCTGGAAACCATCCTTCCAAATCGTACTTCTTTGCAGCAGCATCATTCAGTGCACCAGAGACAATAGCTACAACTTGATAGGGAATATTTAGCTGCTCACAGAAGTTATTTCACTGACATCAATACTTTTGCAGTCTAAAATCATGGGAGAAACATTAGAAGAACAATTTGTGATAACTGAATCAGCATAGATATGCTAAAGTCTTTTGGCAAAATACTCTTACTTCTATCCAGAGGTGCAGCATTGTTACAAGTAACAGCTATTACTCAGAGATACAAATATATGAAAAAGACGCGGAAGATACCAGCTTGTAGAAATCCTCGGAATTTTTCAGCATCTCTTCGTGCATCTCCCAGGAATCATTTCCATTTGGACTGGTTATACAGAATTGTTCCACCTTTTCAAATTGATGAACACGGAAAATTCCCAGAGTATCTCGACCATGCGACCCGGCTTCTTTACGGAAGCACGATGAATATCCAGCATATCTGACAGAACTCAGAATGTCAATCAAATCTATAGACAAAAGAGAAGGGGGGAAAAAGATACAACGAGAAAACTGTTATGTTGCTTAAATATAACAATTTGAAGCCAGAAGTAAACTACACGATGTTGAGCCAAGGACATTTACATAGATCCCATACCTCAGAGGCAGTTGTGAAGGGTGAATCCAATCATCTATATGATACGCACAAAGTGGTTGTTCAGCCGTTGCAATCAGATATTTGTCATCTCCCTCTCCAGTAACCTGTTAAAAACCACCAAGTCAAGCACATTAGCAGCTCCCAGAAAGTCTAAATGATTATGCTTAAAATAGAATTATAGACCAATTGTGCATATAATCAAGAGTATTATTCCATGAAGAATCCGGATTTGTACAGGGGTGCTATGAGATTGCAGTAGAACTGGACTAACTGATTTTTTTACTGTTCACCAATGGCAAGCAACTAGATAACATATGTATGGAGATCACACGCTAGACAAACTTAGTGTTGCGTCAAAGTCCTATAGTAAACAATTTCATCCTCAAACTTATCACCCAAAGCAATGCCTTTCTCCAAATTTTGAATTACTGTTGGAGACTATCCTATATCATTGCATGCTTTACATACCTTCAATTGCTCCCTCTTTGTATTAGCGTCATTTGCTCAATTAAAAGAAATAGTTCAAAGACAAAGCAGTTCTTTTTGGGCTTAATAGTTTGGAAGTGTGGGAAGGAAATAACAGGAATATCATGCAGTATATGATTTCTCAAAGATTGCCACTTCATCCTATCCTACCCTTCTGAAAGACAGGCAGGAGTTCTGGCAAATAGTGCCACTCTGACAAGAAAGGATGACATGTTCAGTTTTGCCGTGTTCCTTTTCAATTATACTTTCTCCATATTGACATGATTACTCACTTTATATTACAGGAGGTAAGTTTTACCTCCACCCCCTGTAATTTTTTTTATAACTAGGAATTCATGCATTTGTTTAATGCTGTGCTTTATTGATAGATCAGTTAGCACTTCAATTCCCGAGTGGGAAAAATGAGCAGAAACACAACTGTGAACAGCTACAAACACAATTAATAACTCAACTAATGCAGGAGAATAAGCTAGTAAGGTTGATATCTGCAGCTTAGGAACTGATAACATCTGAACAATATCTTAATGCAAAGTGCAAAGCAGCACGCTAAAGAAAGGCATGCCAGGGTTCTACTAAAATGAGATAGGATATTGTCTTTCTATATATTTCTTCAGTGAGACACTTAAACAAAGTTCATCTTTATGCACAACACAAGATCTTTGTAACTCTCTTTCATTTAGAAATAGTAGTACCAAGCTACTGAACTAGAGAAAAAGTTACCTTATAAAGTTCTTCATCGAACTGAGCCAATTGAGCACATTTAGCCATAATATCTTTCCTCATGAAGAAAGGAGTTTGCAGTGCAGTAAAGCCCCTCTTCTCCAAAAAATCAAGACCAAAGTTGATTAAAGCTTGATTAAGTCGTACACCATCCCCTTTCAGATAGAAGCCTCTGCCTCCAGCTATATTTGCACCTAAAATTCAAACATGCTATACATGAAGCAAGCTAGATACCACAACAAGAAAGTTAGAAAACAAAAAGTAAGACCAAGGAATGGGCATTCAGCTACTCATTGCTGAACCTGCAGGAAAAAATTTTCGTGTTCACATCAGGTTGAAAGGGTCAAATAACAGGAAAGTGGGGAAAGATCACAACTGGTAGCTGAGACCCTACGAACTTGACTTGTGGTACTAATTTGTTTTCTTCCTCTTCATCTTACAGTTAAACAAAATTTAAGTCCAGATACTACTGCGGAAAAAGAAAGCAACAGCAGCAGAAAGCTCTGAGGCTCCCCTTAACACTCAGTTACTGCGATCCAATTTCTCTGAGCTCTCGCTTACATGTACCCATGGATGGCTTCAGATTGGCTTAACAAGATCCCTGGCACTCTCTCCACAAGGATAATACTTAGAAATTTTACAACATCCCCACACTTTTCTAGACTGCCCTTACAAACCAAATATCCAATTCATCATGGATATCCATAGTATGACTTCAGAAAAATGAAAGGCAAAATCATATTTTTATCCTGTAACTATAGGTCATTAGCACTTTTTGGTCCTCTAACTTACTCAATTTACATATTTAGTCCTTATGATGCATTTAGTCCGAACATCTCACATTTTTTGTCCTTTTTTGGCAAATTTAGTCTTTTCATCCACTTCACATTGGAGTAAATCTCATTTTCGGTACTATAACTATAGGTTGTTAGCACGAAATCTATCACCACAGAATAAGAATTAAATTTGCTAAAAAAGAACCAAATGTGAGATGTCCAGGACTAAATTCGTATAAGAAAAGGACTAAATGTGTAGGTGGAGTAAGTTACAGGACCAAACGTGCTGCCGACCTATAGTTACAGGACAAAAAATGTAATTTTCCAGAAAATAAATGAAAAGCATTGAGCACCTTTCTTTATATCTGCAATTCCAAGAAGCTCAACAAGCTCCACATGATTCTTCAGCTTTGGTGCAGTCCACTTCTCTCCCCATGACCGAATTATGGCGTTGTTTGCCTATAAAACATCTCATTATTCATAGCATATATCATTCATCAGGGGAGCATGGAAGTCATATAGAAGAAAAGCACCTCATACACACCTCATCGTTGCTGACAGGGACTGAATCATGCACAAGGTTTCCAATAACTCCCACTCTAGCCTGCACTGCTGCAAGAGCCTCCTGCACCTCTGCCTCCTTCTTTACTGTTAGTTCCCTGTTTTCCTCTGTACTTGCAATCATACCACTAGCATCTTGTCCCGACTTCCAAAACCGTAGAAAATCCAGTCAACATCCAATGTATAAACAAGAGGAACCAACAAAATATAGTTGCCTTAAAATTTAGATTCAGAACTCTCATGTCAACAGTTTCTGTGAGAAAAGAAAGGACATTAAGTGTTTATGAAAAGAACAAGGAAGTCCCAAGCTACCTTGGCTTTACTATCAAATTATCAATATAATATTACAATTTTTCTAAGAAAAAGAGCGAAAGACATAATGACTGCCCCCCCCCCCCCCCCAAAAAAAAAAACAAATGCATTTCTAAGACATTCTAGTTTCTTAAACATCCTATTCTTCTCTCCAAGAAGAACGTTGGTTGTAGAAGCATTATAGGAAAACAAACAAACCAAAACACTCACAATTTTGAGGCGGGCAATCTCTTTGCTAATCCTGTTTCGATCTGTCCTCAAGCCATCCAACTCAAATTGGCCTACAACCATATCAAATCGAAGTTATATGTCTGATCATGACAGAAAACAAGGTTTCCCGGCACAATCTCAAAATAGAAAGTAGATTTGCTAATTACGTTGCCGCCAAACTTTGTCAAGTTCAATGACCTCATCAACAAGATCAACATTGGCAAATCGACGGCGTTGAGACTCCCGAATTTTCTCGGGGTTGCCGCCCTTCTCTTCACGAAAGAGATTAATGTCCAACATACTTGTTCCTCTCTCTTTTTTTAGCTCCTTCCGCCTGCAGTTTGTAGACATGAAACAAAACAATATTGTCTAGAAAGGAAAACAAAATGTAACAAGTAGATAGAAACAACTAACACAGAGTTGGGGTTCACATTCATATACATAAAACCATTGAAATTTACAAAATCAAAAATCAAAATAGAACAAAAGGAAATGCCTCCAGCAAAAGCAAAGCCAAGTGGGATTGACTGCGCAAACCAGAACAACAAACCCATCAAATAAAGAAACCCATATACAGATACAACGCATTACATCCAAATTAAGTGCACATATAAATGGTTGTTATGAAAATGTCAAGAATCATAAAAAGCTCTCATAGATGCAAATTTAAGAACCACCGGCAATGCAAAATAAAAAAGAACGAGTGAGGAGAAGAGACGTTTACCCTAATCCAGAGAGAGATAAGAGGAAATAGAAAACGTTAAAGAGAAGTTGCCAGTTGACGATGATGAAGAACGCTGAGTAAGAGAACGAGAAGGCAGCGCGAGGGTTTTGAAAGCATAGACGGCAGGATTTTTAATTTCCACTCTTACCCCTTGAATTTCTGGTATATGCAATTTAGCCCAATTCTATTATTTTTCACAATGGTGCATGTTGTCAGCAGGTTGCCTTGTTGGATTCTCTATTTTCTAAATTTAAAAATTAACTATGTCAAATATTAATGGCATAACGTGAGTATAATTTTTTCTAAAAATATTCAAAAATACTTAAATAATTGTTTTATTCAAAAATTTTTAAATAAATAAAATACACAAATAATAAATAATTTTTTATATTTTAAAATATATTATAAATAAGATTACAATATATAAATAAGAAAATCACATTTTAAAAAAATAATAAATAAAAAATTAATTTAAGGTATTATTGACGCAATAAGAGAACTGGTGTAATGATTTTGAGTCACTTTTGTATAAAAATAATAATTATTTTTTAAAATTATTAATTAAGGGTATAATTGTCATATCTAAAAGTTGGTGTGACAGTGTTATTAACCGTCGTTTATGAGTGTAGAAGTTTTTTCTTTTTTTAATGAGCCATCATGGCACGCCGTCCCTGTGTGCATATAATAAACTAGCAGTTACGATACATCGTTACATATAATAAATAATCTCCATACTTTAAAATTTATTTAAATAAGAGTAAAATATATAAATTAATACATCAGATTAAAATTAAATAAATTAAATAAAGAAAAGAAAAGAAAACTAACTTATCATTTAATGTAAAATTGAGTAATCGGAGATGTTAATTATCTTATTAGTTGAATGACGTTTTAGGGATAAAAAAGATTGGTGAAGCAGTATTAAAACCACCACTTTATATCTATAACACCTCATTTCTTTATAATATTGCTAGCCGTTGTGGCATGTCATTCCTGTTTGCATATAATAAGTAATCTTTTCGCTTTAAAATATACTATAAATAAGAGTATAATATATAAATCAATACATTACATAAAAAAGAAAAAAATAAATGAAATAAAATAAAACTAATCTATCAATTAATATAAAATTTGAAAAGTTGAATAAGTTAGGGGTATTTTCGACTTCACAAAAATTTTGGTGTGTTGATGTCAATAATCGTCGTTTTTTACTGTGGAATTTCTTTTCTTCTTATATTAGTATAGATTAGCAATGGTGACACGTGGTTCTTACGCACATAATTTTGTGGAATGCAATGCTTTAATTATCTATATATTTTAAATTGATCAAAAAATTCAATACACGTGTAGAATAATTGGAACAAACAATTTCTACAAATAGTCGTCTTTACCAAAAATAAAATAAAATAAAATAAAAAATGAAAGGAAATAGTGTTCTACTGAACTAAAGTGAAAATTTTCATAAATTAAATTCTTATTTCATGAATTGGTCCAATTTGTAATTGTAATTGTTTTCTGCTGGATTAACCTTTCACCTCTATAAATAGAAAAAAACTAAAAGTACAATGCATAATAATCTTTTTATAAATATGAAATAGTTATAAGTTAGTGTGGGAGGGGATTAGTAGACATTGCAGCTACACAGGTAGTGAAAAATAAGTTGAAATAGGACATTTGGAATCACATAGTTAGTAGGTGAAGTTGTCAAAAAGTGAGATCCACTAATTATGCATTGTAAGGGCACAATTCAACGTACTTACATTGGAACTGTTACAAGAATTTCCCTCTCCCTCAATGAGGGAATGGGGAAGGGTATTTATACAACAAAGTTACGTTATTTAAGATAAGTGATGGCAAGGTGTTTCGTCCTTCACCTATGATTATTTTCTAGGGGTATTTCAATAATTTTTCTTATCATGCTGATTTGGTACTTTTGACTCCAGATTTTTCTTTATGAGGATATTTTGCTTTCCTTGTTGTGGTGATATTTTTCCTTACCAGTGTGATTTCATTCCCCCCCCCCCAATAGCCCCCAATTTTTAAATATTTCTTGGAATATTTAGGAATTATTATTGAACCTTGTGCTCTCCTGCGGGCTTAGCCTGTCTTGAGGGCTGTTAGGATTGATGTCTATATACATTTTTAATATAATAATTGTCTTGTTCACTTTTGCAAATTTTCGTTTTTTTTTTTTTGGCAAAATAACTTCATGGCTAGGGTAGATACTTTTATTAAATATCTTCCTCTCTTCTCCCCTTTTTTTCCCCACATTATTTTTTATTTTTTTATTTTGTTGAATCGTGTCGATTTGTCTCTTAAGAGTTAATGCACTTGGGGATCGTCTAGGTATCCATTCAGGTTAGATTGCGATATACTAGAAAAAATTTGTTGGGGGGGGGGGGGGGGTTGTTGCCAAAAAGGGAGGTGTTGCCGCTGGCGCACAGCTGGTTAAGGACAGGTGCCTCCACCAGGTTTTGGTCAAGGTTCACGTTGGTTAGACTCTCCAAGTTGAGATGTGTCACCTCGACCTAGATTTGGTCGAGGTGTGTTGCCACAATCTAAGGTTGGTCGAGTTGACCAGGATTGCGTTGACTAGTTTCGTTTGATCGAGGCAATCAACCTCGATCAGGTGTTGGTCAAGGCTTGTCTCGCTTAATTCTGCCTATTGAGGCGATTAGGCTTAATCCGGTTTCGATCCTGAAATTGTCTCTCGTTCGTTTTTGCCTTCTGTTCTAGGTAATGAGGGAATTGTTGACTTTCATATGAAGTTATTGAGATAATCAGAAACTTGCCGGAGAGTTATTTCGACTCACTTAAAATTTTGATAGGTTTAGATTCATCACTAAAAATGATTTCTTATCATGTTCATGCCGAAAGTGATGAATTGGAGTCATCTATAGCCCCCCAGTCTAGGCTTCATTGTTGTTTTATGAATATTGAGAAGTGTGATAGTGTCTTAAGTCTTGAGGAGTTTAGTATTTTAAAAAATAAGGTTGATCTATCTTTTGTTTTTCAGTTCTATCTTCTGGGAATAGGGGATCGGATTAAGGGACCTCCTCTTTATTTTTTTACTACACGTTTTTCGCCTTGGGTTTACACTTCATTCTCATCTTCTTTTGATAGATGTCATTAAACAGTCTGGCTTTTGCGTTAGTCAGTTTACTCCAGTTACGTGGGGTTCATTCATTATCGGGTTTCTACTTTAATTGAGTTCCCACCCTTAGTGGTTGTTTTGTGTTTTAGCCGATTGGCCTTTTCTTAGGGAGCTAGCATAGCATTTCCTTGCATGTCTTTTATCACCTTAGTTTGTCTTAGACACCCCCGAGAATTGAAAACTTTAGTTGCCATTGGTATGTGAAGGTTGTGACTTAAAAGGAATTCAATCTTGTCCTTCCAATATGATGTTATATGTGGAGGGAGCGTCCACTATAAGAAATTTCATCATCTTTCTTACCCATCTTGGATATGAGCCCAAAGACATTGGTAGCACCACTTCACCCAAAGGTTTTACTATGTCTCCGCTAAAGCTAGCTTGCAGCGTGTTAACTTGAGCTAGCTAGGTATTGCTGATTCCCATTTGTGAGAACGCTTTGTAGAATATGAGGTCTGTTGAATTGCTGCTATCCACCAAGACTTTCTTGACCAAGAAGTTCGATATGGTGGCAGAAATTACTAATGCAGCGTTATTGGTAGGCGAATCTCTTCCCAAATCTTGGGAACCAAAAACTATTTCATGCCTTTTTTCTGCTTCATCGTTCATCGTCACTTTTAGACCATTCAGATCATTTGTGATGTTTTTGACAGCCCTGAGTGCGGCTTTATTTGCCCGAGCCGAGTCTCCTCCTGCGGCCCATCAGATATGACCCCAATTATTCCAACAATTGAGAGGTTACCTTGGTTTGACCTTTTTTGTCTTCCTTCTTGTGTCCCTCTTGAGGAGGTTTTGAGCTGTCTCCTTGAGGTGGATTATTATGATCTGCGTATTCCTTCAGATATCAACATTGGATCAATTTCTCTATTTCATTTTTCAAATGAAAGCAGTTTTCTATGCTATGATCATAATCTTATGAAAAATGCAATACTTGTCTAACTTCATCCTTTTAGGATTTTCCCCCATGCAGAATGACAGTGAACTAGTCCTTATTGCTCTGCACGGTGAAGATCTCAGCGTGGGGCACATTCAGAGAGGTGTATTAGGTCATGTTGGATGATGGTATGCGCTTTCGATCTCTTTGATTACTCTCACATTTTGGTTCCTTGAGTGGTTTTCTTCGACTGCGCTCTTCTTAGAAGGGGTTGTGGTCTTTATGCCTGAAGTTTTCTCAATTTAAAAATATTTTTCTGCACATACTAGAAGTTCATCTAGCGTTGTTGGAGGTTTCCAGCTATACTTTCCCAAAATCTTTCCTTTCAGAAATTCTATTGCATAATGCTCTCTAAGAGCCCTAGGTTGATCTGGGGGACTTGCAACACGACCTCGGAGAATCTTTACATGTCCTCTCATGGGCCCTCTTGCTCTCCTTAGACTACAATAAATAAATATGATGTGCTTTTTGCATACCTCTTTTTGATTGCAAAGTGTTTTAAAAAACGTTACAATAAGTATTTGAAGCTGTGTATTGTCCCAACTGGCAGTTGGTTGAACCAAGTCATGGCTTTTCCGGCCAGGGTAGTTTGGAAAATCTTACGTATGCTGCATCGCTTATGTCTAGCAAATTTTCCTTTGCTAGGAATAGATCTAAGTGGTCCTACAGGTCTTTGGTCTCGTCAACCTCATTGATACTTGGAATCTTGATCTTGAGTTGAATGGCTTCTGCCAAAATGTGAGGAGCAAATGGACTATGTCTATGAGGGGCCATGGCTAAGGAAAAACCTGGAGTTCTTCTGACATCTCAAGGCTGGCTTGTCTAGCAGCCACTTAGTCTCTCTTTTGAGGTCCGTGTTCACTTGCTGGTGCATCTCATGGAAGCGGAATGTTCAGTTCGCCTTTCAATAGGGAAGGTCTGCTTTCCATCTTTTCCTGGTGATGACCTTCTTATTGGTTTGCCGACCTCTGCTCGCCATTCTCAAGGGGCGAAGTCTACTCCACGATCTCTATGAGGATAGCGACGGGGTTACACGCTCATAATATATCGGGCGACTGCTTCACCCCCCATGGGGTCGTGTGGTTGCTGGACTTTTTCTTGGGGTGCATGCTCAGAGATTCCTTCAAGCTCGCCTAAACCCCCATTTTCGTTGCATACTCTTGACCTAGTGTTCATCCTAGAACGTCAAATCGCTCGTTCCCACAGATGATGCCAAGTCGATGTTGTTAAAAAGTAAGATCGACTAAATTTGTATTATGAGGACAGATTCAACAAACTTACACTAAAGTTATTACAAGAATTTCCCTCTCCCTCAATGAGACAATGGGGAGGGATATTTATATTACTACGAAGTTACGTTATTTAGTGTAGGTGAGGTAAGGTACTCTTTTGTCCTTCACCTACTCCAATTATATGGTTGTGATTCATCCCATAGGAGTATATCAATAATCTGCCTTATCATGCTGATTTGGTAAGTTTGACTCTTGACTACCTTTATGGGAATATTTTGCTTTCTCTGTTGAGGTGATTTTTCTCCTTACCAATGTGAATTTTTTTCCTCAATCAGTAGGAGATAGACGAAGTTGGAGCGGAAATTTCATTACTCGAAGACTATAAAAAGAACATCATACAAACATGATCAAAATAATAGATTCTCAAGAAGTATATTCCAACATATCAAACCACACAACAAGTGTTATGGTTAGGCCCAAGTTCATGGATAGCAGCAGGTGTAAAATTTTTATTTTTTATTTAATCTTTTTTATTAGATTATATTGATTAGATGGCACATAATATTATCAAAATAGATATTTAATATACATATTTTTATATACTTAAAGAAACAATAAAGAAAATGATAATATTTTTTATTCTTTATTTAAATAAAACTTGATAGATAATATTGATCAAATTTTTTTTGATAAATCCAATATTTTTAATTTTTTTAGGATACATGGCGCTTAGGTGGATAGCCTCAATGATTCTGTTTTATTATATATAGTAAAATTTATAATTAATTTAATATTTTAAAATAATAATACATATATCCTAATTTTTGACTACTCAAATTATACTTTATTTTATCTTTTCCCTGTAAAAAGCTTCTATTAGATCAATAATTTTAATATTTTTTAATAATTTCACAATTTTTTTTCTAACCTAATTTTTTCTTGAATTTAACGGAGCGGGGGCGATTGAGCTGAGTTTTAAAAAACACATGGGAGCTTTTAACTTATTTTGAAAATAGGAGATTTCTTTTTGCAGACTTTTTAAAACACAGTGGGGTTTTATGTATTTTGTCATTCAATATATCTCGATAGCAAGAGTAGCCTTGTATTAATTTACTTTACTAGAGGGGATATAGTGAGAGAAAATGAGTTGAGGATTGATAAAATTCGATAAATGGCTTGGATGGTTATGACCTGCTAACCAATTCTTGAGAACTTTTGTTCCGACTTTTTAATTTCCTTGTCTGTGCGTCTTTTTTTTTTTGTGAGTGTGTGTGTGGTGTGTGGGTGTGTGTGTTTATGTGGTGTGTGCGTGTATGCATGTGCGGTGTGTGTGTGTGTATGTGTGTGTGTGTGCAGTGTGTGTGTGTGTGAGTGTTTGTGTGGTGTGTGTGTGAGTGTTTATGTGGTGTGTGCAGGTGTGTGTGTGTTTGCGTGTGCGGTGTGTGTGTGTATGTGTGTGTGTGTGTGCATGTGCGGTGTGTGTGTGAGTGTGTGTGAGAGTGTGTGTGCAGTGTGTGTGTGTGTGTGTGTCTATGTGGGGTGTGTGTGTGTGAGTGTTTGTGTGGTGTATGCGGGTGTGTGTGTGAGTGTGTGGTGTGTGCGGGTGTGTGTGTGTGTGTGTATGCGTGTGCGGTGTGTGTGTGTGCAGTGTGTGTGTGTGTGTGTGTGGTGTGTGGGGTGTGTGTGTGCGTGTGTCACGGTAGAATATGTGTTACTTCCATTTTGAACATAGAAAAAGTGAGGTGTTGTTTTTATATTCTGCGCCAATGAATGCCATCTGCGTCTTGTTACATTTGCCATATTATATTCTTTTGTATAAATATTAATATTTTTTTATTTTTTATTTAATCTTTTTTATTAGATTATATTGATTAGATGGCACATAATATTATCAAAATAGATATTTAATATACATATTTTTATATACTTAAAGAAACAATAAAGAAAATGATAATATTTTTTATTCTTTATTTAAATAAAACTTGATAGATAATATTGATCAAATTTTTTTTGATAAATCCAATATTTTTAATTTTTTTAGGATACATGGCGCTTAGGTGGATAGCCTCAATGATTCTGTTTTATTATATATAGTAAAATTTATAATTAATTTAATATTTTAAAATAATAATACATATATCCTAATTTTTGACTACTCAAATTATACTTTATTTTATCTTTTCCCTGTAAAAAGCTTCTATTAGATCAGTAATTTTAATATTTTTTAATAATTTCACAATTTTTTTTCTAACCTAATTTTTTCTTGAATTTAACGGAGCGGGGGCGATTGAGCTGAGTTTTAAAAATCACATGGGAGCTTTTAACTTATTTTGAAAATAGGGGATTTCTTTTTGCAGACTTTTTAAAACACAGTGGGATTTTTTGCATTTTGTCTTTCAATATATCTCGATAGCAAGAGTGACCTTGTATTAATTTACTTTACTAGAGGGGATATAGTGAGAGAAAATGAGTTGAGGATTGATAAAATTCGATAAATGGCTTGGATGGTTATGACATGCTAACCAATTCTTGAGAAGTTTGTTCCGATTTTTTAATTTCCTTATCTGTGCGTCTTTTTTTTTGTGTGTGAGTGTGTGTGTGGTGTGTGGGTGTGTGTGTTTATGTGGTGTGTGCGTGTGTGCATGTGCGGTGTGTGTGTGTGTATGTGTGTGTGTGTGTGAGTGTTTGTGTGGTGTGTGCAGGTGTGTGTGTGTGTGTGCGTGTGCGGTGTGTGTGTGTATGTGTGTGTGTGTGTGCATGTGCGGTGTGTGTGAGAGTGTGTGTGCAGTGTGTGTGTATGCAGTGTGTGTGTGTGTGTGTGTGTGTCTATGTGGGTGTGTGTGTGTGTGAGTGTTTGTGTGGTGTGTGCGGGTGTGTGTGTGATATGACCTGCTAACCAATTCTTGAATGGTTATGACCTGCTAACCAATTCTTGAGAAGTTTTGTTCCGACATTTTAATTTTCTTGTCTGTGCGTCTTTTTTTTTTTGTGTGTGAGTGTGTGTGGTGTGTGGGTGTGTGTGTTTATGTGGTGTGTGCGTGTGTGCATGTGCGGTGTGTGTGTGTGTATGAGTGTGTGTGTGTGTGTGTGTGTGTGAGTGTTTGTGTGGTGTGTGCAGGTGTGTGTGTGTGTGTGTGCGTGTGCGGTGTGTGTGTGTATGTGTGTGTGTGTGTGTGCATGTGCGGTGTGTGTGTGAGTGTGTGTATGCAGTGTGTGTGTGTGCAGTGTGTGTGTATGCAGTGTGTGTGTGTGTGTGTCTATGTGGGGTGTGTGTGTGTGTGAGTGTTTGTGTGGTGTGTGCGGGTGTGTGTGTGAGTGTGTGGTGTGTGCGGGTGTGTGTGTGTATGCGTGTGCGGTGTGTGTGTGTGTGTGTTTGTGTGTGTGTGTGTGTGTTTGTGTGTGTGGTGTGTGGGGTGTGTGTGTGCGTGTGTCACAGTAGAATATGTGTTACTTCCATTTTGAACATAGAAAAAGTGAGGTGTTGTTTTTATCTTCTGCGCCAATTAATGCCATCTGCGTCTTGTTACATTTGCCATATTATATTCTTTTCTATAAATATTAATATTTTTTTATTTTTTATTTAATCTTTTTTATTAGATTATATTGATTAGATGGCACATAATATTATCAAAATAGATATTTAATATACATATTTTTATATACTTAAAGAAACAATAAAGAAAATGATAATATTTTTTATTCTTTATTTAAATAAAACTTGATAGATAATATTGATCAATTTTTTTTTTATAAGTCCAATATTTTTAATTTTTTTAGGATACATGGCGCTTAGGTGGATAGCCTCAATGATTCTGTTTTATTATATATAGTAAAATTTATAATTAATTTAATATTTTAAAATAATAATACATATATCCTAATTTTTGACTACTCAAATTATACTTTATTTTATCTTTTCCCTGTAAAAAGCTTCTATTAGATCAATAATTTTAATATTTTTTAATAATTTCACAATTTTTTTCTAACCTAATTTTTTCTTGAATTTAACGGAGTGGGGGCGATTGAGCTGAGTTTTAAAAAACACATGGGAGCTTTTAACTTATTTTGAAAATCGGGGATTTCTTTTTGCAGACTTTTTAAAACACAGTGGGGTTTTATGCATTTTGTCTTTCAATATATCTCGATAGCAAGAGTGGCCTTGGATTAATTTACTTTACTAGAGGGGATATAGTGAGAGAAAATGAATTGAGGATTGATAAAATTCGATAAATGGCTTGGATGGTTATGACCTGCTAACCAATTCTTGAGAAGTTTTGTTCCGACATTTTAATTTCCTTGTCTGTGCGTCTTTTTTTTTTTTTGTGTGTGAGTGTGTGTGGTGTGTGCGTGTGTGCATGTGCGGTGTGTGTGTGTGTGTGTATGTGTGTGTGTGAGTGAGTGTTTGTGTGGTGTGTGCAGGTGTGTGTGTGCGTGTGCGGTATGTGTGTGTGTATGTGTGTGTGTGTGTGCATGTGCGGTGTGTGTGTGAGTGTGTGTATGCAGTGTGTGTGTATGCAGTGTGTGTGTGTGTGTGTGTGTCTATGTGGGTGTGTGTGTGTGTGAGTGTTTGTTTGGTGTGTGCCGGTGTGTGTGTGAGTGTGTGGTGTGTGCGAGTGTGTGTGTGTATGCGTGTGCGGTGTGTGTGCGTGTATGCGTGTGCGGTGTGTGTGTGTGCACTCTGTGTGTGTGTGTGTGTGTGGTGTGTGGGGTGTGTGTGTGCGTGTGTCACAGTAGAATATGTGTTACTTCCATTTTGAACATAGAAAAAGTGAGGTGTTGTTTTTATCTTCTGCGCCAATTAATGTCATCTGCGTCTTGTTACATTTGCCATATTATATTCTTTTCTATAAATATTAATATTTTTTTATTTTTTATTTAATCTTTTTTATTAGATTATATTGATTAGATGGCACATAATATTATCAAAATACATATTTAATATACATATTTTTATATACTTAAAGAAACAATAAAGAAAATGATAATATTTTTTATTCCTTATTTAAATAAAACTTGATAGATAATATTGATCAAATTTTTTTTGATAAGTCCAATATTTTTAATTTTTTTAGGATACATGGCGCTTAGGTGGATAGCCTCAATGATTCTGTTTTATTATATATAGTAAAATTTATAATTAATTTAATATTTTAAAATAATAATACATATATCCTAATTTTTTACTACTCAAATTATACTTTATTTTATCTTTTCCCTGTAAAAAGCTTCTATTATATCAGTAATTTTAATATTTTTTAATAATTTCACAATTTTTTTTCTAACCTAATTTTTTTTTGAATTTAACGGAGCGGGGGCGATTGAGCTGAGTTTTAAAAAATACATGGGAGCTTTTAACTTATTTTGAAAATAGGGGATTTCTTTTTGCAGACTTTTTAAAACACAGTGGGGTTTTATGCATTTTGTCTTTCAATATATCTCGATAGCAAGAGTGACCTTGGATTAATTTACTTTACTAGAGGGGATATAGTGAGAGAAAATGAATTGAGGATTGATAAAATTCGATAAATGGCTTGAATGGTTATGACCTGCTACCCAATTCTTGAGAAGTTTTGTTCCGACATTTTAATTTTCTTGTCTGTGCGTCTTTTTTTTTTGTGTGTGAGTGTGTGTGGTGTGTGGTGTGTGTGTTTATGTGGTGTGTGCGTGTGTGCATGTGCGGTGTGTGTGTGTGTGTATGTGTGTGTGTGTGTAGTGTGTGTGTGTGTGTGTGTGAGTGTTTGTGTGGTGTGTGCATGTGTGCGTGTGCGGTGTGTGTGTGTGTATGTGTGTGTGTGTGTGCATGTGCGGTGTGTGTGTGAGTGTGTGTATGCAGTGTGTGTGTCTATGTGGGGTGTGTGTGTGTGTGAGTGTTTGTGTGGTGTGTGCGGGTGTGTGTGTGAGTGTGTGGTGTGTGCGAGTGTGTGTGTGTATGCGTGTGCGGTGTGTGTGCGTGTATGCGTGTGCGGTGTGTGTGTGTGCAGTGTGTGTGTGTGTGTGTGTGTGTGGTGTGTGGGGTGTGTGTGTGCGTGTGTCACGGTAGAATATGTGTTACTTCCATTTTGAACATAGAAAAAGTGAGGTGTTGTTTTTATATTCTGCGCCAATGAATGCCATCTGCGTCTTGTTACATTTGCCATATTATATTCTTTTCTATAAATATTAATATTTTTTTATTTTTTATTTAATCTTTTTTATTAGATTATATTGATTAGATGGCACATAATATTATCAAAATAGATATTTAATATACATATTTTTATATACTTAAAGAAACAATAAAGAAAATGATAATATTTTTTATTCCTTATTTAAATAAAACTTGATAGATAATATTGATCAAATTTTTTTTGATAAGTCCAATATTTTTAATTTTTTTAGGATACATGGCGCTTAGGTGGATAGCCTCAATGATTCTGTTTTATTATATATAGTAAAATTTATAATTAATTTAATATTTTAAAATAATAATACATATATCCTAATTTTTGACTACTCAAATTATACTTTATTTTATCTTTTCCCTGTAAAAAGCTTCTATTAGATCAGTAATTTTAATATTTTTTAATAATTTCACAATTTTTTTTCTAACCTAATTTTTTCTTGAATTTAACGGACGGGGGCGATTGAGCTGAGTTTTAAAAAACACATGGGAGCTTTTAACTTATTTTGAAAATAGGGGATTTCTTTTTGCAGACTTTTTAAAATACAGTGGGGTTTTATGCATTTTGTCTTTCAATATATCTCGATAGCAAGAGTGGCCTTGGATTAATTTACTTTACTAGAAGGGATATAGTGAGAGAAAATGAATTGAGGATTGATAAAATTCGATAAATGGCTTGAATGGTTATGACCTGCTAACCAATTCTTGAGAAGTTTTGTTCCGACATTTTAATTTTCTTGTCTGTGCGTCTTTTTTTTTTGTGTGTGAGTGTGTGTGGTGTGTGGGTGTGTGTGTTTATGTGATGTGTGCGTGTGTGCATGTGCGGTGTGTGTGTGTGTATGAGTGTGTGTGTGTAGTGTGTGTGTGTGTGTGTGAGTGTTTGTGTGGTGTGTGCAGGTGTGCGTGTGCGGTGTGTGTGTGTATGTGTGTGTGTGTGTGTGCATGTGCGGTGTGTGTGTGAGTGTGTGTATGCAGTGTGTGTGTCTATGTGGGGTGTGTGTGTGTGTGAGTGTTTGTGTGGTGTGTGCGGGTGTGTGTGTGAGTGTGTGGTGTGTGCGGGTGTGTGTGTGTATGCGTGTGCGGTGTGTGTGTGTGCAGTGTGTGTGTGTGTGTGTGTGTGTGTGTGTGGTGTGTGGGGTGTATGTGTGCGTGTGTCACGGTAGAATATGTGTTACTTCCATTTTGAACATAGAAAAAGTGAGGTGTTGTTTTTATATTCTGCGCCAATGAATGCCATCTGCGTCTTGTTACATTTGCCATATTATATTCTTTTGTATAAATATTAATATTTTTTTATTTTTTATTTAATCTTTTTTATTAGATTATATTGATTAGATGGCACATAATATTATCAAAATAGATATTTAATATACATATTTTTATATACTTAAAGAAACAATAAAGAAAATGATAATATTTTTTATTCTTTATTTAAATAAAACTTGATAGATAATATTGATCAAATTTTTTTTGATAAATCCAATATTTTTAATTTTTTTAGGATACATGGCGCTTAGGTGGATAGCCTCAATGATTCTGTTTTATTATATATAGTAAAATTTATAATTAATTTAATATTTTAAAATAATAATACATATATCCTAATTTTTGACTACTCAAATTATACTTTATTTTATCTTTTCCCTGTAAAAAGCTTCTATTAGATCAGTAATTTTAATATTTTTTAATAATTTCACAATTTTTTTTCTAACCTAATTTTTTCTTGAATTTAACGGAGCGGGGGCGATTGAGCTGAGTTTTAAAAATCACATGGGAGCTTTTAACTTATTTTGAAAATAGGGGATTTCTTTTTGCAGACTTTTTAAAACACAGTGGGGTTTTTTGCATTTTGTATTTCAATATATCTCGATAGCAAGAGTGGCCTTGTATTAATTTACTTTACTAGAGGGGATATAGTGAGAGAAAATGAGTTGAGGATTGATAAAATTCGATAAATGGCTTGGATGGTTATGACCTGCTAACCAATTCTTGAGAAGTTTGTTCCGACTTTTTAATTTTCTTGTCTGTGCGTCTTTTTTTTTTGTGTGTGAGTGTGTGTGTGGTGTGTGGGTGTGTGTGTTTATGTGGTGTGTGCGTGTGTGCATGTGCGGTGTGTGTGTGTGTATGTGTGTGTGTGTGTGAGTGTTTGTGTGGTGTGTGCAGGTGTGTGTGTGTGTGTGCGTGTGCGGTGTGTGTGTGTATGTGTGTGTGTGTGTGCATGTGCGGTGTGTGTGAGAGTGTGTGTGCAGTGTGTGTGTATGCAGTGTGTGTGTGTGAGAGTGTGTGTGCAGTGTGTGTGTATGCAGTGTGTGTGTGTGTGTGTGTCTATGTGGGTGTGTGTGTGTGTGAGTGTGTGAGTGTTTGTGTGGTGTGTGCGGGTGTGTGTGTGATATGACCTGCTAACCAATTCTTGAATGGTTATGACCTGCTAACCAATTCTTGAGAAGTTTTGTTCCGACATTTTAATTTTCTTGTGTGTGCGTCTTTTTTTTTTGTGTGTGAGTGTGTGTGGTGTGTGGGTGTGTGTGTTTATGTGGTGTGTGCGTGTGTGCATGTGCGGTGTGTGTGTGTGTGTATGAGTGTGTGTGTGCAGTGTGTGTGTGTGTGTGTGTGTGAGTGTTTGTGTGGTGTGTGCAGGTGTGTGTGTGTGTGTGTGTGCGTGTGCGGTGTGTGTGTGTATGTGTGTGTGTGTGTGTGCATGTGCGGTGTGTGTGTGAGTGTGTGTATGCAGTGTGTGTGTGTGCAGTGTGTGTGTATGCAGTGTGTGTGTGTGTGTCTATGTGGGGTGTGTGTTTGTGTGGTGTGTGCGGGTGTGTGTGTGAGTGTGCGGGTGTGTGTGTGTATGCGTGTGCGGTGTGTGTGTGTGCAGTGTGTGTGTGTGTGTGTTTGTGTGTGTGGTGTGTGGGGTGTGTGTGTGCGTGTGTCACGGTAGAATATGTGTTACTTCCATTTTGAACATAGAAAAAGTGAGGTGTTGTTTTTATATTCTGCGCCAATGAATGCCATCTGCGTCTTGTTACATTTGCCATATTATATTCTTTTGTATAAATATTAATATTTTTTTATTTTTTATTTAATCTTTTTTATTAGATTATATTGATTAGATGGCACATAATATTATCAAAATAGATATTTAATATACATATTTTTATATACTTAAAGAAACAATAAAGAAAATGATAATATTTTTTATTCTTTATTTAAATAAAACTTGATAGATAATATTGATCAAATTTTTTTTGATAAATCCAATATTTTTAATTTTTTTAGGATACATGGCGCTTAGGTGGATAGCCTCAATGATTCTGTTTTATTATATATAGTAAAATTTATAATTAATTTAATATTTTAAAATAATAATACATATATCCTAATTTTTGACTACTCAAATTATACTTTATTTTATCTTTTCCCTGTAAAAAGCTTCTATTAGATCAGTAATTTTAATATTTTTTAATAATTTCACAATTTTTTTTCTAACCTAATTTTTTCTTGAATTTAACGGAGCGGGGGCGATTGAGCTGAGTTTTAAAAATCACATGGGAGCTTTTAACTTATTTTGAAAATAGGGGATTTCTTTTTGCAGACTTTTTAAAACACAGTGGGATTTTTTGCATTTTGTCTTTCAATATATCTCGATAGCAAGAGTGACCTTGTATTAATTTACTTTACTAGAGGGGATATAGTGAGAGAAAATGAGTTGAGGATTGATAAAATTCGATAAATGGCTTGGATGGTTATGACATGCTAACCAATTCTTGAGAAGTTTGTTCCGATTTTTTAATTTCCTTATCTGTGCGTCTTTTTTTTTGTGTGTGAGTGTGTGTGTGGTGTGTGGGTGTGTGTGTTTATGTGGTGTGTGCGTGTGTGCATGTGCGGTGTGTGTGTGTGTATGTGTGTGTGTGTGTGAGTGTTTGTGTGGTGTGTGCAGGTGTGTGTGTGTGTGTGCGTGTGCGGTGTGTGTGTGTATGTGTGTGTGTGTGTGCATGTGCGGTGTGTGTGAGAGTGTGTGTGCAGTGTGTGTGTATGCAGTGTGTGTGTGTGTGTGTGTGTGTCTATGTGGGTGTGTGTGTGTGTGAGTGTTTGTGTGGTGTGTGCGGGTGTGTGTGTGATATGACCTGCTAACCAATTCTTGAATGGTTATGACCTGCTAACCAATTCTTGAGAAGTTTTGTTCCGACATTTTAATTTTCTTGTCTGTGCGTCTTTTTTTTTTTGTGTGTGAGTGTGTGTGGTGTGTGGGTGTGTGTGTTTATGTGGTGTGTGCGTGTGTGCATGTGCGGTGTGTGTGTGTGTATGAGTGTGTGTGTGTGTGTGTGTGTGTGTGAGTGTTTGTGTGGTGTGTGCAGGTGTGTGTGTGTGTGTGTGCGTGTGCGGTGTGTGTGTGTATGTGTGTGTGTGTGTGTGCATGTGCGGTGTGTGTGTGAGTGTGTGTATGCAGTGTGTGTGTGTGCAGTGTGTGTGTATGCAGTGTGTGTGTGTGTGTGTCTATGTGGGGTGTGTGTGTGTGTGAGTGTTTGTGTGGTGTGTGCGGGTGTGTGTGTGAGTGTGTGGTGTGTGCGGGTGTGTGTGTGTATGCGTGTGCGGTGTGTGTGTGTGTGTGTTTGTGTGTGTGTGTGTGTGTTTGTGTGTGTGGTGTGTGGGGTGTGTGTGTGCGTGTGTCACAGTAGAATATGTGTTACTTCCATTTTGAACATAGAAAAAGTGAGGTGTTGTTTTTATCTTCTGCGCCAATTAATGCCATCTGCGTCTTGTTACATTTGCCATATTATATTCTTTTCTATAAATATTAATATTTTTTTATTTTTTATTTAATCTTTTTTATTAGATTATATTGATTAGATGGCACATAATATTATCAAAATAGATATTTAATATACATATTTTTATATACTTAAAGAAACAATAAAGAAAATGATAATATTTTTTATTCTTTATTTAAATAAAACTTGATAGATAATATTGATCAAATTTTTTTTGATAAATCCAATATTTTTAATTTTTTTAGGATACATGGCGCTTAGGTGGATAGCCTCAATGATTCTGTTTTATTATATATAGTAAAATTTATAATTAATTTAATATTTTAAAATAATAATACATATATCCTAATTTTTGACTACTCAAATTATACTTTATTTTATCTTTTCCCTGTAAAAAGCTTCTATTAGATCAGTAATTTTAATATTTTTTAATAATTTCACAATTTTTTTTTCTAACCTAATTTTTTCTTGAATTTAACGGAGCGGGGGCGATTGAGCTGAGTTTTAAAAATCACATGGGAGCTTTTAACTTATTTTGAAAATAGGGGATTTCTTTTTGCAGACTTTTTAAAACACAGTGGGGTTTTTGCATTTTGTCTTTCAATATATCTCGATAGCAAGAGTGGCCTTGGATTAATTTACTTTAATAGAGGGGATATAGTGAGACAAAATGAGTTGAGGATTGATAAAATTCGATAAATGGCTTGGATGGTTATGACCTGCTAACCAATTCTTGAGAAGTTTGTTCCGACTTTTTAATTTCCTTGTCTGTGCGTCTTTTTTTTTTGTGTGTGAGTGTGTGTGTGGTGTGTGGGTGTGTGTGTTTATGTGGTGTGTGCGTGTGTGCATGTGCGGTGTGTGTGTGTGTATGTGTGTGTGTGTGTGAGTGTTTGTGTGGTGTGTGCAGGTGTGTGTGTGTGTGTGCGTGTGCGGTGTGTGTGTGTATGTGTGTGTGTGTGTGCATGTGCGGTGTGTGTGAGAGTGTGTGTGCAGTGTGTGTGTATGCAGTGTGTGTGTGTGTGTGTGTGTGTGTCTATGTGGGTGTGTGTGTGTGTGAGTGTTTGTGTGGTGTGTGCGGGTGTGTGTGTGATATGACCTGCTAACCAATTCTTGAATGGTTATGACCTGCTAACCAATTCTTGAGAAGTTTTGTTCCGACATTTTAATTTTCTTGTCTGTGCGTCTTTTTTTTTTGTGTGTGAGTGTGTGTGGTGTGTGGGTGTGTGTGTTTATGTGGTGTGTGCGTGTGTGCATGTGCGGTGTGTGTGTGTGTGTATGAGTGTGTGTGTGCAGTGTGTGTGTGAGTGTGTGGTGTGTGCGGGTGTGTGTGTGTATGCGTGTGCGGTGTGTGTGTGTGCAGTGTGTGTGTGTGTGTGTGTGTTTGTGTGTGTGGTGTGTGGGGTGTGTGTGTGCGTGTGTCACAGTAGAATATGTGTTACTTTCATTTTGAACATAGAAAAAGTGAGGTGTTGTTTTTATCTTCTGCGCCAATTAATGCCATCTGCGTCTTGTTACATTTGCCATATTATATTCTTTTCTATAAATATTAATATTTTTTTATTTTTTATTTAATCTTTTTTATTAGATTATATTGATTAGATGGCACATAATATTATCAAAATAGATATTTAATATACATATTTTTATATACTTAAAGAAACAATAAAGAAAATGATAATATTTTTTATTCTTTATTTAAATAAAACTTGATAGATAATATTGATCAAATTTTTTTTGATAAATCCAATATTTTTAATTTTTTTAGGATACATGGCGCTTAGGTGGATAGCCTCAATGATTCTGTTTTATTATATATAGTAAAATTTATAATTATTTTAATATTTTAAAATAATAATACATATATCCTAATTTTTGACTACTCAAATTATACTTTATTTTATCTTTTCCCTGTAAAAAGCTTCTATTAGATCAGTAATTTTAATATTTTTTAATAATTTCACAATTTTTTTTCTAACCTAATTTTTTCTTGAATTTAACGGAGCGGGGGCGATTGAGCTGAGTTTTAAAAATCACATGGGAGCTTTTAACTTATTTTGAAAATAGGGGATTTCTTTTTGCAGACTTTTTAAAACACAGTGGGGTTTTATGCATTTTGTATTTCAATATATCTCGATAGCAAGAGTGGCCTTGTATTAATTTACTTTACTAGAGGGGATATAGTGAGAGAAAATGAGTTGAGGATTGATAAAATTCGATAAATGGCTTGGATGGTTATGACCTGCTAACCAATTCTTGATAAGTTTTGTTCCGACATTTTAATTTCCTTGTCTGTGCGTCTTTTTTTTTTTTTTGTGTGTGAGTGTGTGTGGTGTGTGGGTGTGTGTGTTTATGTGGTGTGTGCGTGTGTGCATGTGCGGTGTGTGTGTGTGTGTGTATGAGTGTGTGTGCAGTGTGTGTGTGTGTGTGTGAGTGTTTGTGTGGTGTGTGCAGGTGTGTGTGTGTGTGTGTGTGCGTGTGCGGTGTGTGTGTGTGTATGTGTCTGTGTGTGTGCATGTGCGGTGTGTGTGCATGTGCGGTGTGTGTGTGAGTGTGTGTATGCAGTGTGTGTGTGCAGTGTGTGTGTATGCAGTGTGTGTGTGTGTGTCTATGTGGGGTGTGTGTGTGTGTGAGTGTTTGTGTGGTGTGTGCGGGTGTGTGTGTGTATGCGTGTGCGGTGTGTGTGTGCAGTGTGTGTGTGTGTGTGGTGTGTGGGGTGTGTGTGCGTGTGTCACGGTAGAATATGTGTTATTTCCATTTTGAACATAGAAAAAGTGAGGTGTTGTTTTTATCTTCTGCGCCAATGAATGCCATCTGCGTCTTGTTACATTTGCCATATTATATTCTTTTGTATAAATATTAATATTTTTTTATTTTTTATTTAATCTTTTTTATTAGATTATATTGATTAGATGGCACATAATATTATCAAAATAGATATTTAATATACATATTTTTATATACTTAAAGAAACAATAAAGAAAATGATAATATTTTTTATTCTTTATTTAAATAAAACTTGATAGATAATATTGATCAAATTTTTTTTGATAAATCCAATATTTTTAATTTTTTTAGGATACATGGCGCTTAGGTGGATAGCCTCAATGATTCTGTTTTATTATATATAGTAAAATTTATAATTAATTTAATATTTTAAAATAATAATACATATATCCTAATTTTTGACTACTCAAATTATACTTTATTTTATCTTTTCCCTGTAAAAAGCTTCTATTAGATCAGTAATTTTAATATTTTTTAATAATTTCACAATTTTTTTTCTAACCTAATTTTTTAACCGTTATATTACAATTTATAATTATAATTTATTCTTTTTATAATTTTTTTATTATTTTAGAATTCTTTATATCTACCTACAAAAATCACATACTATGATATCTAATATTTTTAAAATGAGTAAAAAGAGCTAGGATAAAAAAAAATAAAAAATACAAGGGACCAAGAAAAAGATTTTGCCTTAAAAAAAAGTCTCAATCTTCGAAAAGTTTTTGCTCAAATCAAATTTAGTTAAATCTAACAAATTATAAAGTAAATGTATTACACTTTTTATGTGATTGGTTATTTTTATAAATTATAAATAAATCACACAATAAATATATTATACTTATTATATGATTAATTCAAATTTGACCGACTGAATCGAAATAAAAATTTCCCCACAATTTTTTTTTAGACCATTTCCCCGTGGCATTCTTGCGCAGGGCCGTGCTAATCTTCTCTGTATCTCCAATTTTATTTCATTCAATTCCAACGTGGCAACAAACCCGTGAGCGCGCGGACGGACCTTCACCTGGTTTCCCAAAAACCGCTATCAATTCCGATTCATCCACAACCCGACCCGGATCTGAATCTTGCATACCACTTTCTATATATAGTATTTATAAACCCTAGTGATTTGTTAATTCAGTTTACTTTCTAATTAATCACCTGATCATTCGTTAGACGACTGCACCTACGGAGAGGAGATCAGAAGATGGCGATGAGATCTGTCGTTTCCCGCAGTGGACTGTGTCGTTTGATGGAAGGCAACTGGCGATCGTCTGCTTCGAGCCTTCGCTACTTTAGTGATGACAAAGGCCGCGTCCTCAGCGAAGAAGAGCGTGCTAAGGAAACCATGTATATTCAGGTGGTTTGAATTTCTGTGTGTGTGTGTGGTTTGTGGTTATAATGTTTGGGTGTGGTTATTGTTGTTATCTTTACTTTGTTTTGGTGGTTTTTGTTGGAGTGAAGAAAATGGAGAAGGAGAGGCTGGAGAAGCTGAAGAAGAAGACTGAGCAGGAGAAGGCTGAGCAGGAGAAGTCTGATAAGGTGAATTTTTACAGATTCTTTTACTTATTTGACTGTTGTGTGTTTGTTTATGTATCGTTCACTTGTATTGATTATAATGTTCTTGTATGTTTTGGTTTTTGTAGAAATGAAAGGAAGTCTTAGAATTTGTATTATTATATATAGAAATACTAAGAGTCTCTAACGATGGAAAATGAGTTGTGTCTTGCAAATTGATTGGTGGCTTTGGGGTTTCCAAATGAAGAAGAATGGGTGTATCCAGTCAGAATAAGGAAGGAGATTAGTTGTTTCGAAGTGTGATGATGATTTTATGAAATGTTGTTTGAGTTCAAATGTAGAAGGGTATGCCATGTAAATTCGTTGTTTTGACTGTTGTTATGAAAAAAAACACACGGAAGATGGGAACTGATGAGAGTTGGGATTTGGGTTCATATTCGTTCATTATTTTGAATAATACAACATGCCGCAGCATGGCATTTCATATGTTGATTCCTTTCAATCTACACCGAAAGCCTGTATGAGGTATATCCCTCATTTCTTTAATTCAATCCAAAATTATATATGGCATAAACTCTATAGTTGGAGACAATATGCCTTGTTATAAGAAATTGCGCTTGTTTCAGAGAGGAAAGGGTTGTATTTAGAAACTGAAACGAAAGTTTTCAAGTTTGTTTTAACAGTAGTGATTGTTTCATTTTTCTTATCGGCTTTATTGTAGCAAGTTTGCATAAATATAAAAACATCCTATTGCCCTGCTGTGTCTGGTACACGAACTGATGCAACATGCAGCATAAGGTATTGATATGTGTGTGTTGTCTCAGTCTTGGATTTGGGTGAGGAGAACATTGAAAAACAATTTTTGCAGAAAGGAAAAAACAAAAAGCTTCTATCAAGGTAATAAGAAGCTGTATTTCTCAATTTGACAATCAGCAATCTGTATTGATTACTGTGGAAGTGAATGCAAGAACAAGGCTTTTAACATGTAAGTGGGTGTCTTTATGTGTTGAACTATTGTAATCTTTTCGGTCTAGGTTTTGGGACATGGATTTGCAAAAATTGTGTTACCTATTTTCTGTATTTGTGCCTGAATAGAAGTTCAGATAATTGTGAATATTATGATTGAGGTTACTGTTCTTGTGCTTTTCTGTTGATATAAATCTCATTAGTTATTGGATAACTGTAAATTTGAACTTTTTTAATAATTTCTTTCCTGCTCTTTTACCTGAAGGCTGGAGAAGCAGCTCAAAAGAGCTGAAGTGGGTTTTCTGCTCTTAGTTGATCTGTGAACTCCTGGTTGTCTTTCCCCTGGAGAAAATAAATGTACCAGACTTTGCAAGACTCCCTTTAGGCCTTGGTACCTGTACAGAGTTTGGTATCTGATCAATGTTTCAAGTGTACTGCTGCAGAGTTGTGTTCCAATGTGGTAGTATATTTAATTCAGGTTTCTTTAAGCTTTCTTTCTGATTTCTTTCCAGATGGTTTGTACTTCTGGCATCTTTAATTGCACGTTTTAAATCCACAAGGCACAATCATCTCAATCAGGTCGAGTAAGGTTACGTCTCTATGGAAATTTAGTTCTAGCTTCTAGTCCATTACTGATTGCGGTAGAAGTGTGCTTGTCATATCAACCTTCAAAATCTCACATTCTTGTGTTTAGTTCGGTGTTAGTATGCTTGTCATATCAACCTTTGGAATCTCCAATTCTTGTGTTTTGTTCACCACGTAGACAATGTAACATTTCTAGGTGATCTCTACCGAGTGGAGCCATATTGTAGGAAGCTCAGGAGATTCGCCGCCATTAGTTTCTGGAACTGTTGAGTTATATTATCATTTTGTACACGTAGATCCACCATAATGCCAGTATGAAGGTCATATTCACTCAAGAAACGACTGGAATCCTGAAACCGAGTAGGGATTATTATTCAGGTAACATTTACACAAGGAGTGACTGGAATCTTGAAACCAAGTGGGATTTATGCATAAAGAGAGAGTTAACACGTCATGGCTTTCTCAAACTTCCATCTTTTTTAATTCTTTCTTTGACGCAGTTAGGATGCTTTTGAACCTTGTGAAAAGAAAACGTCCACGATGGTCTCATAGTTAAGTTATTAGCTTTTCGTTTAAGTTCACGAGTTTGAACTTTATGGAGAATGTAGAAGTCATCAGCACTTCGAACAATTAGTTACATCTTGAAAGATAAAGAGTTGAGCAGGACTAACACAAACATCATGTCCCAGAACACTAGTAATAGAACCATTAGAAGCAGCATTAGGTCAGTAACAAGAAAGACCGCCAATCAAATGCTTGAAAATCTAAGGAATGGAGCGGAATTACGCCAATGTGACAACACTAGCTACTATTTCAAACTGCAACTTCACATTTCATGAAGCCTGCAATAAGGCAACTCCTACTGGAAACCAAATGGAGGTCGAAGCATCCTACTCGCTGGATGGTACCCAAAACGGGCTGGATGGGGCGGCTCCTCTCTGTACCACCCGGGGTACAAATACGAGCCTCTATAAGGAACTCCTCCACCAAAGCTAGTGTTGTAAAACGGTAAGCCCCCAAACAAGGCGGAACTCCCTGCTGGCGTCTTATCCACAATCTTACGCGATTTTGGGTGGACTTTACAGTAGTAGTCCCTGCAGACTCTCTCATCGACCTTGGCCGGCACATATGCTTCACATTTATGTTCTTCTACCTCTTTCTTGTCGTTGTGACGACCATCTCTACAGCAGCAATTCTTGTGCGTTTTCCCCTTCTGTAGAGGAAAAGTGGGAGTCTCTTCATTGCTGATTTCCATGTGTTTTTCATCAACATGGTTGTTCTTGTTCTTGGGATGTTTGTTGCTTGGCAGAAGATGTACTGTTTTTCCTAGCTTTGCAACGTTGTTGACCAACGTCATTGCGTCCACTGTCCCTGTGACCAATACGATATCTTTCTCCATGTCTATAGCAACTGAATCCACCCCTTGTACCCAAGAAAAGCAAAGAACGAAACAAATTACATTAAGGCATACAAGATCTGTCATTTTTGTGGAGTTTAGACATTAAAAGTGGACTTTTAAAGCAAGTCTACAGTGGACAATTTCACTTAATATTTTTTCAATAGGTTTAATACAATTTATTTATGTGATATTGCAAATCAACAAATTATTCCTATGAGAAAAAAATAGCAATTTGTTTCATTTTACAAAATATAGAGAGATAAATTACTGCATTATATAAAAACGTGAAGGGTAATTTGTTTTTTTTTCTTAATAGGGAGTAATTTGATTGCGGCATTTTAAAAAACGAGGGGTAACTTTTTTTTTTCTTCATAAGGGTAATTTGTTCATTTATCCTTGTATTTTTTCTTTTTTCAATTTTGATAAAATAAAACGTACAGTGGCTTGTGAAAATGGCACTATTTTTTCAATTTCTTTTCCCTTTCTTTTCCCCAATACTATAAAGCTGGATACTGTAACTGGAAATTCAAATAGGAAAAATCAATGCGCCAATTGCATTTTCCTCCTACAAAAATACTATAATGAAAAACATTCTGAATTAAAACCAAAAAAAGAAAAAAAAAACACGACCCCTAAATTTTAATTTTAAAAAATGAACTCACTTTCTCGTGTAGGGATGGAAAAATTGTTCCCACAAGACTGGAAAAATCCACGAGAATGTGTCCCAGCCAGAAAATCGGACACAAAAACTAGGTATCATGCGAATTTGAGTTTCAAATAATGATAATAAATAAACAACCAGCAGTTATAAGTTCGAGTTTTATTAATGTGGGTATATAATCTATTTTTAATATTTTTTTTATATATTTGTTGATTTAGAAATACCGATGTATAGAATTAAATCTAAATTTGAGTGTAATGGATGACGTAATAACGAATCGAATCTCATTTAATAAAAAAAAAAAAAGAGTTTCATATAAATGAAAGGAATCAGCAAAATATACCCGGCATCTTCAATAGTTTCTTCTTCAAAATCTTGGGACACTTGTCGCAGCAACTAATATTCATGGACAGGACCTTGGTCTGTATCACGACAATTAACCATGATTTTTTCAGAAAAACTGTAAACAATTGCAAACAAAAATAAGTACCTGATGATCTGGAGATTGATTTTCCATTGCAAAAGTTTGATGAAGAGAAATCAATAGAAAATGATATTCAATCCTAATATGCATACAGTGACAAAGTCAACTACGTTTTATATATGCCAAGGAATTAATAAATAGGAAATGTTTTCTTGACATATTTATAAATTCCCTTAAATTCCTCACTCGGTTTTGATTTAATATTCAAATAATTAAATTGCGTTTAAAATATTTTCAATTCATGTAATTAATCTCTAAGAGCTTAGACTCATCTATGTATATGGTAATAGAGTAATTAATTATATAGTAACAAATAGTTAATATTCATATAAAAGGAAACTGTTGTCAACATTTTTTTTTGGGATAATTACCTTTACATCCTTTGACTTATGGTCTATTTACACAAACTATCTTTATTTTTTTGCATAATTACAGAAACTACCGCTAACAATAAAAAAATAGGGGTAGGATGTTAATATTTTTAGGGGTGTGTGGGTAATTTTTAAAAAATTAAGAGGAGGTTTGTGTAAGTGATAATGATATTCTGGTGGGTGTATGTGTAATTATCTAAAATATAGCGATGGTTTATGTTAACAGGTCATAGATCAAGAGTGTAAATATAATTTTTTTTTTTTGTATTTTTAATTTTGTAGGTATAAAACAGAAGTTTTATTCCTTTATTTTTTATATATTTTCGACTCAAGAATCCAATTGTTCGAGTGTATGTTAATTTATTCTCTATGTTAGGTCTAATTCCAATAAATAATTGAAAAAAGTGATACAAAAATATTGATCGAAAAGAAGAAGGCCGATAAGGGGTAATCGAATGGGAAAGTTGAGATCTCATGACTATGAGATCATATAATTAAATCTCACCCATTTACCAACGGCAGGCCCCTTCAAGAATAGACCAACTTACGAGGATTATAGTCTTGGTGTTTAGACGGTTCAACAAAAATTGGTAAGCAGCAGTCCGGGTATGGACAACATCTAGAAATTAAAAATTTTTGAGGATATCTCAATCTCTCCAATCGACCTCTAAATATCTCGCAACTTACTTCTATAAATGTTAGAATAAGACCGATTCTTTCAGTAAATAGGGTTTAAGATAAGCCAACAGGCAGAAAAGCTCACACAACAAGGTTGGTTGAGTACTTCTCTCGTTTTTCTGCACTTCTCTCACACACCTTCGGTACCAATAATCTTCATATTTCGGCACTCCATCTTCAAACTACATTATTTATTTCATCCAATCTCACAATTTCTAGTTGACTTTTTTATTTTATTTCATCGCATATCATTTACTGACTTAAGTATTGGAGTACTAATCCCTATATTATAGATTAGCCCATCTGCTAATTTTAAAATTTTTAAAAAGACCCTTCAGTCCTTGGATGCTATTGGACTCCAATATGCATCATAATAAATTAATAAGTAACGGGTTATCTTATAAATATTGATAAATAAGACGAGTAAGCAGAAAATAACAAAATAATAAAGTATTATTCCCAAGCATAATATATACATCATAGATGTTGCAGCCATTTGCTTGTTCAGAGTGTTGATCATATTAGTTTTCTTCACCGTTTTAGGAATCATTAATATTCCTCAAATTCCAAATATGATACCTTCTTTCGGCAGGTAGTTTAGGGTATACAGCTCTATTTTCGTGAGGGGACTATTTTTTTATTTAAATTTTATTATATTTTTTATGTTATTTAATATACATACGTCGTGAGTATAATTTTTTTTTTCCTTAAATAAATAGATAACATATGAACATGGCATTTATGTATTAGATGAACTAAAAAAAATATCTAATTTGAAATTGAATATTCAATAAGTTATACCAAAGAGGGAAAATTTACCCCCGTGATCTATGAAATGTTAAAAAAACATTTGCTAGAAAAAAAATAAGGAAAAAACTCTCCTATATTTTCGATACACAGACGAAAACTCCCATGACACTATTTAACGCACGCGCTCCATGTGATTTTTCTTGATTTTTAGCAATAAAATTTATTTTACACTTTGGCTTATTCAGATTTAAATAAAAATTCACTATATTTGAATTGAAGATCCAGATTTAACATAAAAATTAATGATTTAGATTTTATTTAATTCAAAATAATGATTTAGATTTAATATGATATTTGATATATACATACAAATATTTATATATATTAATTCACCGCCTACTCCGTCCCCACCCATCCGCAGCCGCCTACATCGCACTACCCCCTACACCCGCTTCCCCGATCTGCCACCTCCTTCACCCAGATCCTCCACCACCCGTCTCTTCCCCTGCCATCGAGTCCCTTCTCCTTTTCTCCTATATATATGGAAAAAAATACAACCAACTCTCTTGTGATATCACAAATGAGCAAATTACCACCTTATGAAGAAAAATAGTGATTTGCCTCCACGTATTTTTTAAAATACAACAATTTACCTCCCTATGTTTTCTAAAATAAAGCAATTCACCTCCCTGTATAAGGAGGGTAAATTGCTTCATTTTAAAAAGTATAGAGGGATAAATTGCTATATATTTTTTTTATAGAGGGGGTAACGTGCTCATTTTCAATATCACATGGGAGTAAATTGCTATTCACCATATATATATATATATGTTTTCTATATAACATATATCTATTTTTTATATTTTAAAATATACAAAATTTATATTTTCTTCAAAATAAATATATTTTGACTATTTTTATATCAAATAAGTATGAACCGTAACACTTGTTGATGAGATCCAAACCACTTATATATATATATATATATATTTAATTCAAGGAGATAAATATAATTTGTAACTAAAAAAAAAAAAAAAATCACTACACATAATATGCAGTATTTTAAAAAATATTGGTTTTTTTTTTTTGGGTCAGGAAGAATCTTTTTGAATATATATTTCATAAATTACTGAGGAGTAAATTATAATTTACCCTTTCTGGGGAGCTATATACATATATCCATACATTTATTTGTCATCCATTATGCATTTAGCGGAAGACAAATTACTTCGGTCAAAATCTTAATAATTGAATATTCTTTTATTCGAAATTTTATTATATCTTCTTTTTCAATTAATATTACACGTTATGTGCACAAATATTGTGTGATTTACTTTACTTTGGGAAAAACTCTATGCACGTAGCATAAATATATTAAATTCAATAGAAGATACAACGACTTTCAAGTAGAAAATTCCATACGAAAATCTTGAAAGCCAAAAATAACATTCCCTTCATTTCTTTCCATGATTTCATCGTTCTTGCAATAATCTGCCAAAGCTAAAAATATTCCAAGACAAGAACAGACTGACAACTAATTATCTGCAGTTGCCAGTATGTTCCAATTGACAACACCAAGAAGCATAGTACAAATCGACTTAAATATCCATACAACGTAACCCTAAGCGATATATATGTCTTGTTCCTCACTACATTTCGTGTGTTCTATTCTCTAAACATTACCCTCTCACAAAATGTCTTCCGAATACGGGTCGTTACTGCTTCTGCTAGCGCTAATTACACTTTCTACGCTTCGTCCATCACTCGCTGCTGACGCGGATACGCTCTCCGACTTCATAGCTCCACCAAACACAACCGTGGACGCCGAATTCTTCACCTACACCGGCCTACGCTCCTTCATCGGAGCAACACCGCCAAACTTCACCGTCTACAAGGCAACCATGGCCCAACTCCCGGCCCTCAACGGCCAGAGCGTTTCGTACGCTGCTCTCTTCTACCCTCCGGGCAGTGTCAACCCGACACACACCCACCCTCGTTCGTCGGAGCTCTTGTTCCTCCTCGTTGGATGTCTTGAAGTGGGATTCGTTGACACCACTAACCATCTCTTCACGCAGACGCTTCAACAAGGTGACATTTTCGTGTTCCCCAAAGGACTTGTTCACTATCAGTACAACCCGGACGGTCAGAACCCGGCCATCGCGCTTTCCGCATTCGGCAGCGCCAATGCGGGAACAGTTTCTATCCCCAGTGCTGTGTTCAATACCAGTATTGATGACCCTGTCTTGGCTGCTTCGTTCAAAACTGATGTTGCAACGATTAGGCAGCTCAAGTATGGGCTTTCACATTAAGATGGTTAATTCTCCAGAATTTGTGATGTAATAATCCTGTCAATAAATCATCATCATGCTGCTGGATCAACCTTCCACACTCATCTACGTAATGATTGATTTGATACGTAGTAGGCAACTAAGCATGTCAAAGTTTCTAATAAGACATATTTTCCCGTTTTCTCATCATTTCACAGGTGATCCAAACAATGTCATAGCTTTCATCCGTCTAAGTTAGCATTGCATTTCAGATGTGCATTCATAGTTTAAAATTACTAATTTGATAAAAAAATTTTAAAGAAAAGAAAGAAAAAAATGGATAACTTTAGGTATTCAAAAAATAGTAGTGCGAAAGTTTTCTTTCCTTTTTTTTTTTTTTTTCAAATAATATTATAGATTACGGGTTAGTTTATTTCACACTGAATATAGTGTATCATGATGTTACCAGACGATACACAAAAAATACATTTTAGAATGTTGAAATGCTCTAAAAATTTATTAAAATTACTACTTAGTATACCTTAAAAAGTGTCGGAATATAATTTAATAAAATATCATTTTCAAACTTGAAATTTTATAAAAAAAAAAAAAAGAAATATGTTCATTATCAATATAATAAGAAATAATCGCTATAGTTGCATTAAGTAAATGAGTAAATTTTATTTTGGCAAAATTGCAAAATTAGTCCTGTATATTAGGGGGGTGGCAAAATTGGTCCCCTAGCTATGAGACTGGCAATTTTAGTCCTTTATGTTTAAAATTTGTAGCAATTTTGGTCCTTCTGGCCAAAAGTGATCGGAAATTGACAAATCAAATTGGGGATTAGGGTTTCGGCGACAAATGGACATTACTACACAGGTAGCATCCTACGTGGATGCTGACGTGATAAAAAAAAAGGTTAACCATCACCCACCACCACCAAGCCGGTCGCCGGAATTTTTTTTCCGGCGCGTCTCCGGCCACGCGTACTACCACTAAACTCGCCATCCTACGCTGATTCCAACCCTATAGCATGTGTTTCAATCAGAGTTCAAACATGCCCCCAATTGTTGATTATAGTCTTATCCTAAAACCTAGATTTATTTTCTTTCTCTTCTCGATTCACCGCCGTCCGACCTACCCACTGTTCGAGACCACCACCAATCAACTCCCCATCCTCCGGCGAGTTGATTGCACCCAAGCCCATCCATTTTCATCAACTATTCGGTCGGTTCTCTTCATTTTTATTTTCGTCACTTTTTCTCCGCGCCCACCATTGATTTTTCCGTCATATCTCCGTCACCAGCAATTATCTGGTTGGCGGACCAACACCTTTGTGTTCGCTCCCCATGGCGCACACATCCCTCCGATCAGTTTCCGTCAATGTTACATCCACGACTTCTCCTTAATGTTTTATTTTAGTGGCAATTTTAGTCCTATATGTTTTAATTTAGTAGCAATTTTGGTCCTTCCGACCAGAATTACCAGTCAGCAGCCATGTAAGATGTCACGTGTTTAAGTAGAGACCAGTTGGCAACTGAAACCCTAAACCCCAATTTTTCCGGCTAATTTTTGGGTAATTTTGGCCGGAAGGACCAAAATTGAGACTAAATGAAAACATATAGGACTAAAATTGCCAGTTCAGTAGTTGCAGGATTAATTTTGCCACCCCCCTATACTTACAGGACTAATTTTGCAATTTTGCCTTTTATTTTTTCGTTCTATAGGTTAATGGGGTGGCATTTTGAGGACACTTAATTATACGAGTGGCAACAAATGACATCAATTTTTTGATTTTGTGCGATTTGATGACTTTGGCTGTCGGAATTGACATAATAAATTGTGATTTTATTGACTATGGAATTTTCCACCCTTCCCCTTCCACATTGGACGGTGACTTGGAAAAATTACATGCTTCTACCATATCAAGTGATAGTGATCTGGCGACTATTTTTTTTTTTTTTTTGCTTCTTGTCTTCATTTCCTTTATTTTCCTTCTCTTTCATCCTTATACTTCTTTGTCTTTTCCTTTTTCTCCTTTCTCCTTCTCCCTTTCCCCTGCCCCATTCGGAGAGAAACTTAGATAATATTAGTACTGCCAAGCTCTTTGAGCCTACAAAAGTGCGCCCAACTTCATAGTTGGCCAATAAAGCTGTGATGACCAGAGTGTTATTGTGGGAATTTTTAGGTCCTGACTGTTCTGCTATCCTAAATTGGATGAGGGAGGTGTCCTCATCGCCTCCATGTCCAGCACCTCCTTCATGGTTGTATCATGCGCTTCCCTTACTTCTGCTTTTCTGGCATGATGGGAATCACCTCCACTCAGGCCCCCTACAATCATTCTTATGATTCCTTTTATGGGTGGGTGGGTGGGTGGGGCGCTAGTCTCAACTCTCTCCACAGACACAATCTTGTGCCCTTCTCTTGGGAGAGGTTCCGGACTAGAAACTTTCGTCTCTTTTGCTTTAACACTCTCTTGGTTTTGCTAAGGTCCTGTCCCTCAGGCTTTCTCCCTGCATACGTATTCCTGCAAATATCCACTTTGGATATTCACATTGTTCAAATGCCGATATTCTTCGGTAGTATGATCGTAGTTATTGTGAAAATGCCACAATTTATCAGACTTGGGGCGTTGGGGACCATCCTTCCAGGATTTGGTACGAGATAATAGACCTTTTCCTTCTACTTCCATGATAACCTAAGTAATAGATATAGTCAATGGGGTATATATTGCATTCACTCTCTAGAAAGCTGGTTTCTTATCCCGAAAATCAGTCCGATGCTTTTAGGAGGCGGCCTCCTCCTTCGTCAACTTTCTTTTTTCACCACAACTTTTCTCCTTAGTAGCTTCGGCGTCATCTATGTTAATGTATTTTGCAGCACGAGCTAGGAGGGTATAAAACTAGAAGACAGGTTTCTTCGCCAGGAACTTAAAGAAGTCCCCATCTAATGGCCCTTGAGAGAAAGCATTGACCTTTACTTCTTGAGAGGCGGAGAGCACCTCTGATGCAGCAGTATTAAATCTCTGTAGGTACTCCTTCAAGAGTTCATTGTCTTTCTGTCGTACGACAAAGAGACTAAGCTCCATTTTTTGAAATTTTTGACTGCTAACAAATTGGTGCAAAAAGAGAGATCGAAACTCTTGGAAACTTCCTATCGCTCCCACGGGCCATTGGTTGAACGGTTGTTGGGTGGCCCTGGCGAAGGTGGTAACGAAAACACGATATTTGATCCCATTTGTGTACTTATGTAAGATAGCTGCATTCTCAAAACGTGATAGATGCTCTTGAGGGTCAGTCGTGCAATCGTATTCAACAATGACTGAGATTCGACAATTTGTTGGAAGTTCATCTACCATTACCGCTTTAGAGAAGGGACAGCCTACTACTCCTCTGCAGGGGCCCCGACAATCTGGTACTGAACATTCTGGAGACCCTTTTGAAGGCATTCCAAACGCGTAAGCCACTGAAGGGGGACCTCTTGAGAGACTATTGGGGGATGTCCCTATTTTTCGGCCATGTACATGGGCGCCTTCTTTAGCTTCTTTTTCAGGGGTGTTCGCATTGGACGGAGTGGCTTACAGGCGGGGGCCAGTGTTGCAACCTATTCCAAAATAGCCGCTGAAACTATCCGCTGAATGGCTCCCAACAGAGCTGGGGATAGCTCTCCCAAGGAGGTATTCGAGGAAGTGCTAAGTCGTGGGGGTCAACCACAGGACCTACGAATCTGGGGGTGGTCGTGCAGGTGCCAAGGGTATTAGAGCGGACCCTCCACTCGTCGAGGTCAGGGACGTCCCTACAACAACTTGCACAGCCTTTTGCTTGTTTGGGGCATTGTCAGGAATCTCCTTAATAACTTACGTCTTGAACTCTGTATTTCCAACAAATGGCACCAATTAATGTATGCGAAAATAGCACATGTCTAACAAGTTCGGATTTCGTGTTGGACTTAGGCCAATTGGTAATTATATTTGATCCTAATTAAAATTATTAGTTAATATTTTTATACTAACCCTCTCTTTGCTCATAGTGCCAAACGCCTTGAAAGTCGCAATTAATCAAACAAAAAATTATATATAAGTTGACAAACGCCCTTGTCACTATAATTGAGTTTCAAACATAACTTTTAAAGCTAACCACAAACTCATCTTAAATAAACAATGGACACCACTCATTAATATCCTGCAAATGTTTAAAAAAACGAGAGTTGAAATTGCACCAGAAATTATATATAATATTGGCATTTCAAAATCCCATTTGATGATGATATGCTTAAGTGAAGCACCTGTAGTTATTTTTAAAATGCTGATATTAATTGAAATGATGTGAAAGTGATATTTGAATGTGACAGCTCTCAAATCATGTCAATATGTATACTATTTTTTAGTCAATTGGTATAGAAACATCATTTTCATCCACTAAACTAATTTCAAGAATATTATTCATCTATTCATAATTTAAACTGAAATAGAATTAATACAATTTTTCTTTTATAAAATTATAAATGAGTAAAATTATTTTTATAATTAAAAAATAATAGTTTATATATTTTTTTTAAAATAAAATAATTTATCTCTATTTAAGGAGGTATGTTGCTTTATTGTAAAAACAAATACAAGAAGAAAATTGCTATATATTTTTTTATTTTTTTATAAGAGGTAATCTACTCATTTATAATACCATAGGAAATTACTTACATTTTTTCTGAAGTTAAATTATACTTGAATTACGTAAGGACCAACACTTTATTACTTTCTTTTTTTTAAAAAAAAAAATTTAATTTTATTATTTTATTCTATATATTTAAATTTAAAAATTTATATTAATTACTTGTCATTCTAAATTAAATAATCAATTAAAAAATAATATTGAAATAAACAGATGCACACATGAAAATCGAATTGACTTCATAGTCTTTCCACTTGAATAAATTGCAGTACTCTTAACCAATTCATTCAAAATTAGCTTTATTACTATAATCATTCTTTACCAATAAAAAAATTGAAATATTTCAAGATTAATTCCAATTTATGGACATGAAATGTATGAATTTTAGTTGATATAAATTCGTGCTTCCATCTGCTAATTCTGTATAAATTTATCGGTTAAATTCAAAAGTTTATTAAAAAAAGAGAGTGTATATATACGTAATTGGAAAATCTTGATAATGATATGCCTAAAGGCTACCATGCTATTCTCAATTTGACCCGAAATGTCTTCAACTCTCCTGACCACATCCCCAAAATGTCGAGTCAACTTAAAGACGGTATTGACTATTGATCTGCTTTCGTCTTTTGCTTTTTGAGTGGGTGTGTGTGTGTGTGTGGTAGACCTAAAAAGCTTCACTATAATGGAAATCAACCTAAATAATTACATTGGCATCATGAACCATAAATTTTGGAAAGTAAAACATACATATATATACACATACGCACACTTCCTCAAATTCTATTAATTACAGAAACATTACTTTTTTTTTCTTTTTTGAAAAAATACATGCAACCCCATGTAATATTATAAATGAGTAAATTATTATCTTATGAAAAAAATAGTAATTTAGTTTTTTAAAATGTAGTAATTTACTCCCTTAAAAAAATATGTAATATCATATTTCTTTGGCTAAACTAAATAAAGGGTAAATTACATGTTCGATTCATATATTTAGGGTAAAAAATAATTAGATAGCCAAATCTGGTCAGAGGGAAGCCTACAGCCATTGAGGCCGGCAACTACTATATCGGTTTCAAATACCCAAAAACAACCTTGCCACAATGGCTTAGACGTACAAACTCACTTAGGTTTCTACTAAGGAACTAAGTTCACAGAGAACTTTTCAATTGGGAGCAAGAGAAAGAAGAAAGTAGACTTCTGTTCGTATTGTTCTAACCACCATATACACAAGGAAAAGTATATATAGAGAGCGACCATTGATGATGGTGAGAGAGAACGACGGAGGCAGATCCCAGAGAAGAGAAGGGAGAGGGAGATTAGATAGAGAGAGAGGCAGATTAGGTTTAGGGTTATGATTTGCCGAAGAGCAAGAAATAAATACCAAGAGGGAGACGCATCGGATCAAGTGGATTGGGTGAGAGAAGTGGGCCGAGCCAAGAGATGGGCCAAGGTAGCTGTTTTTGGTTAGCCATCTAGGTTAGTGTTTTTTGGTAGTGGACTGGGCCTACCAATGGTCATGTGCCACTTTTTATTAACACCAAGATATCCAAAAATAGCCAGGTAACCAAAAATGATAAACCACATGCATGCCTTTCCTCTTCAACAATTCATAGCTCTTCTTCACGGCAGCAAAACTATATACACACTCAAGAACAGACGCAACATTGGCAAGATGCCGCAATGTGATCATATGTATAAACATTTAGGTTTAATTGCATTTACTGCTTCGTATATCACGAGTTGGTAAAACAAGAACTCTAAATATAGGGGTGGCAAAAAGTACCCTAAAATAGTTTTTTTTTAATTGTAGGACTCCGACCACCGAATTTTTAAAAGTGGTCGAAATTCGCTTATGTGGACAAAAAATAATTCTTTTTTTCGGAATTTTTGCTGACTGAGCATTTTTTTTTATTTGCCACATAAGCACTTAGATGGAAATAAAGTGAAATTATATAAATCAATTTAAAATTTTGTATTATGTGTACAATTATAAAACTAAAATTATTACTTTATATAATAAAATAAAATAAAAATTTAAACACCAGCCCCCCACCCTCGAGCCACCCACCGACCCAAACCCTCCCTCGCTTCACCCTTGACGCTGCCGTTGTCGGCCCTAGGAGAGGGGAGGCGATGCATCGTCGCCCCCAATCTAGGCGACAACGATGTCACCCAAGCGCCTAGTCCCCCTCCTAGGCAGCAGCGTGGAGGCAATGCGTAATGGCGGGGGTAGAGGGGTGGGAGAAGGGGGTGGGTGTAAGCTTTTTTTAATTAATTAAATTTGTATTATTTTTATTTTTATGATTTAAAATTTTTTATAATATTATAATGTATTTTTTTATAATTTAATGTATTTAGATCTTATGTATATATTTTTAAATTAGTGATATATTTTAAAATGTGTAAAATTATGTATACACTAGACGCCGTGCCACAACAACTAGTATATAATCTAAATAAAATTTTATTTTATGCAATTTGACATTTTTTTTTCATGTAATTAGTTATGCGGCAGAGGAGAAATAAAAATAATGTCCAATCAATAAAAAGTTCAAATAAAAGAATATTTTTTTCCACATCATTGCTTATATGGCAAGGTTTTTTTCCACTTAAATGCTTAGGTGTCAGTTGATTTCTTAAAAACAAAATTCAATTAGCAAAGGCCCCAAAATAAAAACCTTAATTTTTGTCCACGTAAGCAAGTTCCGGCCACTCTTAGAAATTCGGTGGCCTGAGTCCCACAATTACAAAAAAAATAAATTAATTTCAAAATACTTTTTATCACCCCTCTATTTAGAATCCTTATTTTGCCACCCCTAATATACGTTGCAATAAATGTAATTAAGCCTAAGCATTTACTCCCAAAAACAACACACAAATCACCACCATGGATAAGAAAGAAAGACGAGATTTTGCGTGTCGGCGGCAATGATGAAAAGCATAAGAAACCCCAGCAGCACAATGTTGTATACAACCATTAATAAAACGGTGATGCAAAGGTGGTTAAAAACGCTGGCGATGGCTGCGATTGTGCAGGAGAAAGAAACGGGCTTGGATGTGTACAGCGAGGGGACGGTGAGGACCATGGTGGAGGTTGGCAGGAGGGGGAATGCAAGCAGGAATATGAGGTAAAAGACTGGAGAATCAGGAGGTTGGACCAATCGCAGGAACTAGCCGTGCAACATCTGCCAACACGGTAGTGCAAAACCCAGCTAGGCCATGTTCTACAACAGGCTCGTTTTTTTTTTGTTCCGTTAACTTTAACTCTAATGATTGGATCAAAATTGTAACAATTTTAAAATATATACGGGTCAAAGTCATGCCTCGAAATATTTAGGGACATACTATCAGTTTTGGCCGTAGGACCAAAAGTACTGTACTTTAACCTTTGAATAAGTGGTATAAGAATTAATTTACTTTGGTGGATAAAATTAGGGCAACGATGTCAAATTTCTTATTTGCCCTTAAACAAATTAGCTAAGGTAAACAAGTAATTGGAAAATTTACCGTCATTTTTTAAGGATAAAATTGTAAATTTGGCTTTTTTAGCAAGTGCGTCAATTAGGATAACTTATCTATGGCGGTTTCGAGGTTAGATTTGTCAAAATTCAGGATCGGCTCTTCCAAGGATTTTCGAGACTGGGGGACTCGGCTGGATTGGACCCGACTATCGCTAGTCCAAATTAAAAATTTTAAAATATTAAAAAATATAATTTCTAAAAAATAGTACCTCGTTAACTTAATAAATACGAGACAAAAATATTATTTAAAGATTAATTTATTTTTTGTATAAATTTTGATGTGCATATTTTAAACTCTAAAATATTAAAACTTTCAAAATATATGTTACTTATTTATGCATTAAAACTCACTAACTTATTTAAATTATTGTTTTAATTTACAAAAGTATTACCTTATGTTTTACATGTAAGTATAAATAAAATATACAAACTTTTTTTAAATATGTAAAAAAAATCATGATCTCGAATCCTTCCCGAAACCCAGTTATAACTTGAAAACCCGCCCCAAATGGAGAGAGCTTAGGTTCAAGTTTGACATCCCTATATAAACTTTATCTCTCGGGGGCCTCTACACTACAAGAAAATAGTTTGATAGCAACAAAAAAAATTAACGTTGAGATAATTAGCAAATAAATTACTCGTTGCTCATGGGGGTGGCGTCAGATCCTTGCTCTTCGCTCGCTATGCTCCCAAATATCGATTTAGCTAGGAGGAGACCGTATAGTATGTGATTAGCGGGGGGGCGTATTCACCACGGCCTCTGCGTATCACCTCTTCCGCCCCATGGACCCAAGGTAACTTGGTATTCACTATTCTTGGGTCCTTTTAAGATTCTCTGCAATCAATTTATATTATGGTTAGCCGTTTTGGAGAAGCTTTCTACACTTGATAAACCTTGGTTATTCCACACTGGAGGGGCATGTGCCCTATGCCAAGAGGGATCACTTGAGCCCCAGGATCACTTATTCTTTCGCTGCAGCTATGCTCGCCAGTGCCTTGCAGGTATCCAGAGGATTGTACGGTTCCAATTGCCCGCTCGATCTTGGGCTACTGATGTGGAATGGATGTTGACCAAGTGGAGGGGGAAGCACGTCGTCAACGCCTCATTTCGAGCACTATTGGCTTCCTTCGTTTATCACCTTTGGTAAGAGCGAAACCAACGGATCTTTCAGCATACCAGCCGCTCTTGTTCCACACTTGTGAAAAATTATAGTTGATGAGATTAGGCTTGTTATACTTAGTCACACTCTCCCCTCAACTGTTAGTACACGGGGATTTTATAGACTATGGAGGATCCCTTGGTTCGAAGGGACTTCTGATGCTTGAACCGTGTTGTACTATTTTTTTCATTAATGTAATTTACAGTTAACGAAAAAAAAATACTCGTTAATTCAATACAAGAATTTACTTTCTAATATTTAGCAACGAAAATTTACTTGCTAACAAATTTAGCAATGAATTATTTACAATATATATTAACTAGTATAGATTAGCAACAAAAAATTTGCTTGCTAATTAGCTCGATGCTAACACTAGCATCAATTTTTTTTATAGCTATTGATCTATTTTCTTGTATTGTTATAATAATATCAATTATTAATCCGCTGCCGACCCTGGCTTTGGGATATAGATCTAGACCCATCCTATATGAACTAAACAGGATATTGGCCAAAAACGATTTGGGCCTTAGGGTAACAAGGAATAATTCAGCTCACATCAATGACTATTTCCAACCACCGGCAATGTCACTGCCGTCTTCCCCCTTTTCGGCGCGTACATCATACTTGTAGTCCCCGACGACATTTGCGAAAGGGACCATTGTTTCAGCTGATTTTCTTGCTGGGAAGGGAGGTATTATTCTGCACTCATTCCTCTGATCACTGTTAATAGGGCAATCATATTACTCGTGTTTGTGCATTAGGCTCTCGAAAGTTCATGAAGGGACAACTACTTTCCATCGCAAACAAGCAAAAAGTAGTTACTAGTCGTCAAATGTTAAGTAGAATACAGGTCTAATCAATAGGGAAACGATCAGTAGTCTAGACGAATTTAAAGTATGAGGCAATGTTTATGCTGTAATATGCTTGTTAATAGAACTTTGTGGACTAATTATAATCCAGGAAGGAGGTTTTGGGGCTGCAGTGGTTCTAATGTTAGCCCATTTTTCTTTTGTTTGATCCCATCATACTTCTTATTTGAAATTGTAATTTGATTTGTAAAGCTTTAAGTACTAACCGGAAGTGTTTTCTTTCAACTAAAGTTATAGAATGAAGTTGAAAGTTGTAGTATGAAGGTTAAAAACATGTCTTCTCTCGCTTGAGGAGTTCTCTATTTATAAGCAACTTTTGTACCATCGTTTATAGTTGGTCCCGTCAAGTGGCTCTAGCTTGGAGAGGCCGGATAGTGTTTTAGTGATTGGAACAACCCTTATAACAAGATTTCGCTTTCAACTGTTAGAAAATAAAAGATTATGTTGTGGAAAACTACTATCTTGAAAGCGAAATTTTGGTACTACCGTGGTGCAGTAGTATAAACCGATCGTTCTCCAAGGTTAACACAGTTATAAATCTCTTACAAGCTCACTTGTGGAAGAGAGCTTGGAATAACGAACAAAACAACACTCAGAAGAGAAAAGAGAGAAAGCAGAGCAAATAAAAGAGGCTCTCGGATTTTTGGTGTGTTTCAAATGCATGGAGTTGAGCCTCTTTCGCTGGAGAACCATGGAGTCTACATCAGCCACAAAAATTACCAACGAATTTATTATTCAACAGAAACAAAAAACTCTACTAATGAGAAGACTTGGTCACTTAGGAGTCCAAAAATGTGAGAAATAAAGGATTTAAATGTAATATTTGCAAAAAAATATATGTAACTGCGCTTGCCCAACCCACGCGCGCGTGTGGTGATTATTCCAAAATCCACCTACGCACACTTCTCATTCCAAAGGTAGCAAGATGTTTTAATATATATAGGAGAAAAGTTGTTTATATTTTCTATGTGGACTAGGAAAAGTGCATTAGTCCTTCCCAACAGTTCTCATGGATTTGGTGGTTGGATAAGGCTGAAATACCTACGGATTCAGTGGAAGGTCATCTCCCAACGGTTAGAGGATCCATCTCGAACTTGGTGGAAGGTTATCTACCATAGGTTGGAAGATCTGTGATTCCCAAGAGGATTGGATTCCGCTAAGGATGAGCGTATCTTTGGGTATAAGGATGCCTTCTAGGATTTCCAGTGAAGCAGTTGTAAAGACGCCTTCCCCCAGCCGGAGTCCTAGCTTTTAGTGTTTAAAGGTTACTTTGAGTCCGCTAAGGATGAGTGTATCTTGGAGTATAAGGATGGCTTCTAGGAATTTCCGTGAGGTAGTTGTAAAGACGCTTTTCCCCAGCGAGAGTCCTACCTTTTAGGGTTTAAAGGTTACTTCGAGTCCGCTAAGGATGAGTGTATCTTAGTGTATAAGGATGCCTTCCAGGATTTTTGGTGAGCCAGTTGTAAAGACACCTTCCCCCAGCCGGAGTCCTAGCTTTTAGGGTTTAAAGGTTACTTTCGTCTGGGGCACCATATATACTTGAGAAGGCGGTTGGTTCTTATTTGATCATATAGAATGTGCCTTTAGAGATCCTACGTTGATACTACCTAGTCCACATGTGGACGCCACGTGATATGGCCTTTAACTTTGGCTGGGGAATTTCGTGTCCCGAAACTTACTCTTAGGCCTATGAGGCTTTTTTGAATCTAGGCCTTGGATTTGGGCTAATTGGACTTCTTGTGATTGATTTATTTCATGTGGATGCCTCCTACCGAACTCTCTAGGGGCTCTACCCAAACTGGACTCTTGGGGGCCCCCTAGACCTTTATCTAATCTTGGTCAAACAAACTTATTTTCTGGGGGTGGATCCTGCCGAACTCTCTAGGAGCATAAATCGAAATGGGCTTCCTAGGGGTACCTTGGACTCTTACCTAAGCTGGGCCTCCTGGGGGCCACCTAGGCCTTTTGCATTAATTTGGACTCTTGCGATCTCTTTCTTCTTTCTGAACCATTTAGGCCTATTTGGCCAACCCATCTTTATTGGTATCATTTAGCTCCCCCATTCTAATAAGTGGAGACATTGACACTTATTACAGTAGGCATCTTAAAGGTAAGAGATTGACCCGAAAAGAGAACCATTTCTTGTTTTGCTTTCCCATAAGGAAATTTATGGGAGCATGACTTTTCTAAAAGTGCTTACTCGGAGAATGGTTATAACTTCGTGCCTGCAAGGAGCATAACTTTTCTAAAGGTCCTGCCCAGAGCATGGTTTATATGTCTTCACAGAGAGTGCTTAACGGGTATCTTTTGTACCTACTTAGATGTAGAGCTTTCGTGCTTAACGGGTATCTTTCGTGCCTACTCAGGTGTAGAGCTTTATTCTTCTGCAAGAAAATATTAACAATGAAAATGTGCCTATTATGATTAGGGCTTTTGTGCTATCAGGGAACAAGAGCCTCCATGGAAGATGACTTATTTGAGTGTGCCTGCTCAGAGCAAGATTTAGGGGCCTCGCTAGAGGAGCAACCTCCGGAGGTGTGTGCTAGTAGCAGGGCTTTTTGTGATTGTGGAAAATAGATCTTTTTGTGCCTACACAGAATAGATCTTATGCACCTCCGTGAAGATGGACCTATGTGCCTTGCTCGAAGGAGGGCCTGTGTGCCTATGCGGAGACAAGATAAAAAATAAGTCTTCTCCTACTGGGAGGGTTCTTTGTTTGTATGCAACCATCAGTCGGTCGGAGAAGACCGAATGATCCACGAGTTTGATGGAGCATGATTCCAAATTTGTTCGTTAAGGCTGAATTCCTTTGAATTCAGTGGAAGGTAGTCTCCCAACAGTTTCTGTACAATATAAATCATCGAACACTCCCCTCCAACTCATCTGCCATCAAGAAACTAATTGACAGTGTTAGCTTATAAATGAAAAATACCATAATAACCTTAAAAATTTAAGTTAAATTCAAAAAACCAAAGGCACCCATAAATTTTCACAGAGACAAAATTCATCCAAAAATATTCAAGTATACACTCACTAAAAGCTTCTAAAAGTATAATCACACATTATTTTATAATTCGTTTATTTTTTGTTATTACAAGTACTAGAAGCACAGACTATCAACTAGATTTGGTGGCACAATTCTTTCAAGCCAAGCTTCATGCGAAAAGTTCATACAGGTTAGAGATCCAGAGAATCATAATATTGAACTTATGAATGGTAATAGAACTTTTTTTTTTTTTTGGCTAGATGTGTATGTTGTTAATGCTTGAACATATTGATATATTTTGTATATTCTAGTATTAAAATGCTATCAAGATAGTCGTCAATATATATTGATACAATGACATTTAAATTTGTCGACATGCGTAAATATTGAGTACATCTAGTTCCTAGAGGCCTATTTTTTATTAAGTTTTTAAACAATTTTGAAATAGTCGAAATTTTAGCAGTTTTATGTGTTTTTATTAGATCTTATTTTCTTTTTATTTTAAGATATAGTTTTTATTTAATTTAAAAAATTTATCATATAAATGCTAAGGTTTAGGCCTCACTCCTTTATGATTAGACGTATAATTGCTTGAGTGTTGACATGTATTATTTGAGGGCAATTACAATTTACGTCTACCTATTTGTAATATTGGTTCCATTGTTTTACGACTCAACAGATTTAGTCTCATAAATCCAAAAATAAAGTGCAATTCTAGTCCCATTACTCATTTTTGTTAAATTATTAATGGAAAGAGCACGTGGTTCTCTTCTGTTAACAATTTAACAGAAATTAGCAATGGGACCTAAATTGTAATTTTTTTAGGCTTGTGGGACTAAATATGTTGAGTCGTAAAACTATGTGACCAAAATCGCAAATGGATAAGTTATGGGATGTAAATTGTAATTTTTCTAGCATTTGCCATTTGCTTTCTCTTATCCTTAAATGCTTCTTTCTTTTAATCAACAAATTAGATCGATAAGAACAACTACTCTCATTAACAGATAGAAATATAATGTAGGCTAACAGAATGAGCTCGTTGTTAGATGGTATAAAAATATATACGGAAAATTATTTTACTGAAACTAAAATTTTATCTAGAGAAGGAAGAATAGAGGCGGAGAAAATATTTTAGCATAAATTAGGCAGATGTTTAAATTACTTAAAAATGACCCAACTTCTAAAACATTAATAAATTCTACGATTTGAAAGCAAGTAAGAAGGACACGGGCTACAACTACCATGTGAAATTGGTCCAATTGGACATGAGACACGTAAACATTTTTTGTACAAGGTCACAATCCCATTTCCCATTTCTCATTTGCCATCTGGGCGAAATTAATTTACATCCCATAACTTACCTATTTGCAATTTTTGTCCCATTAGGTTCCATTAATAATTTAACAAAAATGGATAATGAGACGTAAATTATAATTTTTTTGGATAATTATAATAAATTTCAAGAGAACCCTTTATAATTCACCGTATTTTATATTGTACAGGAAGTGTTTGCTATCACCCGAATAATAGAGTCGACAAAGTGAATTTAAACTACAAAAAAACAATAATTAGTGACCACGGTCATACAACGGTTGTTGCCCATGGTATTTGGGAGGGTGGCTAGAGCATTTGCCATGGCTAAAAGTCATATTTTTACCACGGCTCTTAGTCATGGCAAATAATTTTTTTTTAGTGAAAAATCTATGTTTTTACATCTATTTTATTTAATCGTGGCTAATAGAAATTATAAACCATAATTTTAGTACACAGTTATTAAAATTACAAGCAATAGTAATTTTTTTCCTAATATTAATACAATAATTATCCTAAAAAAAAAAGAAGGGAAAGAAAGAAAGAAAAACAAAAATTCCTGACAATGTCAATATTCAGAGAGAAAGTCTTATGAGTGGAGGAGCAGTTGAATGCACCATGACTCATATCTTACATGGATAGCCTTTCCAGCAAAAGGGGAAGGGAGAGGCAGAGGCATGGGGGCCTCAACTTGTAAGGGCCCCACTTCTGATTTGCTTGGGCCCACACCCACACCCACAATGGAACAGGATTAATTCACTGACTGCATCATATCACACACTGCTACCCTTTTAATTGCTTCTACAACACTCACTAATAACTGATAAGGTTTTGCCCATGCCCTATATATCTACACCCTATAGACTCTACTATACCTCTTCATTTCACTATTTTTTTTTTATTTTATTAAACTTTAGTTTAATATATTTTCTTAATTTTTTAGTATATTAGACAAAAGTAAAAAAAAAAATAATTTCATCAATAAATTTTATTAAATCATAAAAATTAAGTTAACCATTATAAACTAAATATATAATAAAATTAAACATTAAACGCCAAGATTTGGGTTTATTAAATTCCTTTTACTTTCTTTTTGTAATATTTTAGGATTTATAACAATATAAATTGCAGAAACAAGAGAAAAATAAAATAATATTTGAAAAGAATATTTTATTAAAGAAGAAAACAAAAAGAAAAATTTGGAGGAAGGATAAAGTTTCTATTTTTTTTTTTAAATATCGATTACCGGATTGTGTAGTTCGATTAGGACTTTTCTACTTGAAACCCGACCCAGCTTTTAGAAGTCAACTCGATACTCGATTTTTTTGAAAAAAATCCAAGAAAATTACTCGAACTCGATTGGATCTGATCCCGACCCGAACTACACGATCCGAATGTCTACCCCTAGTCGTCTATACTAATACTTAAAAAAAGTTAAACACTTATAATGATAATTTCTGACATCGTTATATCAATTTTTTTATATTATTTCGAGTTATATCTATTATTATTTATAATATATTCTAAAATATAAAAAATTATTTATTATATACACAAAATACAACATATTATGATGTCTGGTTAGAGTGCTAACTCCCGGAAACTAATAATGACTGTGGAAGTGAAGTATTAATAAGGTAGTAAGAGTGTGAGATGGAGATGTAGTATGAATGCAGGGCATGATGATGGATGCAGCAGGCAGCCTACCCACCTCCCACCCCCCACCCTTTAAGACAGTCTGATAGTAGCAGAGGTTTGTTGACAGACATATGCATATAGTTATCCATTTGAAGGAAGGAATGGAGAGCAATCATAGTGTTGAAGGGAGAGGAGGATAAGGAAGTCTGCAGTGAAAGCCAACTAATAACTGGCCTTTTTGATTTTGACTCTGAAATATCTTGGGGTCATTAAAGTTGGGTACATAGGGATTTTGGGTATGGGTCCCTTGGGAATAGGTTTCCATCTATAAGTATAATTGGTCGTAACATTGCATAATTGATTATAAGATAATTGAAGGGTGATTTTATTTTTGATTTTCTAATTGTGTAGTTAAATTAATTTTAGTACTTTGCTTTCTGGTTTCATTAATTTTAGTGTCAATTGTTTTTTAAAATGATCGCTTTTGATTTCAACCATTAGCTGATTGTTAAAAACTGAAAGGAGAATTGGCAATCATTTTGCTCTAGAATTGGCAATCGATCTTAAAAGGAGAAAGGGAGAGAGGACACCAATTTGAAGAGAAAATCACAGAGATAGAGAGAATTTGTAGTTTATATTTCTGTTGTCTTTGGGTACCTATCAAAATTCTGCGAACTACAATGGAAAGAGGACTTCGTTGATCTGGGAGACACTACCCCTTTTGGACCATGCCTCCGAGCACCCAAAAATTCCTATGCCAGAAACAGACTCCATGCCATAAGTTCCCAGTTTTCATATACAGTGGTCACTTCTCATCAGGGAGAGGATACAGAGTGCGGTGAGATTCGAATTTAATAATGAGGTTAAGTATGAAGCCTTAGGGTTGGAGACGAAGATGGCCCAAGAAGCAGGTGCTCGTTACCTCATGGTTTACTCCGATTCTCAGTTGATAGTTAAACAAGTGAAAGGAGAATACGAGGCTAAGGAGGAGAGTATGATCCAATACCCGCAACAGATTGAAGAATTAAAAGCAAAAAATTTGAAAGTTTTCAACTTGTGCAAATTCCCAAAGAAGATAATATGAAGGTGGGCTATCTGTCTAAATTAGCCAGTGCTTTAGAAGATTGCAGAACACGACCTATTACTATACAATACTTGTCTGAGCCCCGGGATCAGTTAAGTATCCTAGTCATTTCTCTAGGAGATGAGTAGTGGACACCCCTCATACAATGGCTGGAGAAGGGACATCTCCCAGCATATATGTGGGAGGCTGCTACGTTAAAGGCCCGAGCCGCCTATTTCTTGATGCAAGGGGGATCTTGTTCAAGAAATCTTTCATACATCCATTGCTCCGGTGCCTATCCCAATATGAGGGGCTACATGTGCTCAAAGAAATATACGATGGGTATTGTGGGTCACATGTTGGAACTTGAATGTTGGCCAATAAAGCTTTGCAGGCCGGCTATTTTTAGCCCACTATGAAATAAGATGCACAAACTTAGCGACCAAGTGTGAGCGATGCCAAAGGCATTTCACTCTCATACATCAACCCCTGGAACCCCTTACTACTATGTTATCTCGGTATCCCTTTTCCCAATGGGTCATGGATATAGTGGTCACTTTCCACTGGCCCCTGGTCAAAGGAAATTCCTCTTCATGGCTATTGATTACTTCACAAAATGGGTGGAAACTAAACCACTCATTCGTATCACGAAGGGGGAGGTCATAAAGTTCGTGTGGAAAAATATTGTCTGTCGTTTTGGACTTCCGCGAGAAATAATCTCTGACAAGATCGATAGTTCTAAGGAAAAAAGATACAAGAATGGTGTAAGGGATTACATATTAGACAGAGGTTGACATCAATAGCACACCCTTAAGCCAATAGGCTAGTGGAAGTTACTAATTGCATATTGGTATAAGGAATCAAGAAAAGGTTAGACAGAGCAGGAGGAAATTAGGTTGAAGAATTAACTAGTGTCTTGTGGGCCTATCGAACTACCCCGAGGGGTTCTATAGGGGAAAACCCCTTATTGAACAACCCCAAGGGGTTCTATAGGGGAAAGCCCCTTCACCTTAGGGTATAGGACAGAGACCATCATTCTTGCGTTGCTTCTAAGGCCCTCTCATAGAATATTATATTTTTTTGAAGAAGATAATACCGAACTTCTCAAGAAGCAGTTAGATATCGTGGAAGAGTTGTGGGAAAAAGCATTAATTCATACACAAAGATATAAGAGCAAAATTATTAACGCCCATAATCATAGAGTGAAAGCCTGCCATTTCTAAATAGGGGACCTAGTACTACGATTGATGGATACATTAAAGCCACTTGAAAATTGGACCCCAATTGGGAAGGATCGTATAAAGTCACTGGCCAAACCGAACTTGGGCTACTGACGTCTTATGAGCTGCTCACAAATAGAGAGGTAAACAGTATGTTTCTACGGTATACCGCGCTCTTTTGGCATCGTGTGTGTACCATATCTGGCGTGAGCGCAACATTAGGTGATTTGATGGAGTACATAGAGATACACGCACTGTGGGTGTTCGAGATGTGCAGAAGAGGATTTCTAGTGTAAAATTACCTACTGCTATTAGCACTTGTGCACTTTACCGTTTATGGCAGATTTGTTGGCCTGTCGAGAAAACTACTTAGATTAAGCAAGTTGTATTATACTATTATACTCTTTTTTACTTAATGAAAATTACCTTTACCAAAAAAAAAAAGAATGAACAGTGACAGGTTATGGTCCCAACAGACAAGATGGTACTTTTGTCAGTCAAGGACACCTATTCACCAATAAGGTGAAGTTCCGCAACATCTGTTGGAGGCTCTCTAGCCAATGCATACGCTAGAGACCCTTTCTTCAGACCATGTAGGTCATCATATCTATCCTCAAATCAGGCACATCAAGTCTCTCAGTATTAAATCTGTCAATTAAGCTCTTCAAGGACTCATCATTTTTCTAGCGAATGATAAACATATGTGTTTCAAACCTTTTCTCCTTTTCCTTACTGGCAAAGTGGTGTAGAAACTTTCTTGAAAGTTGATATATGAAACAATAGTTGCTGGCCAATATTTATGCATGCCGGTCTAATTGTATGATTTTACGTGCATCCTTGATTTAAAACATGATCTACGATGTGCAGTGAATCGTACATACCAAGAATTAATAGTAATAGTTTGTGATTCCAGCAGACAAGGTGGTGCTTTTATCAGTCAAGGATAATTTTTCTTTTCACCAAATACAGAGGTCTTGCGGATACTTTGGATACTTAAAGAAATAATAATAGATGAAGAGCCCTTTGGCAGGGGCTTGAACATACTGTATCTGAAGGTTTTCTTAGGGGTTCTCTATGATAATTCCATGAATGTAAAGGTCTATGTTAATCTTGAAAGTCTCTAATGCGTCGTCATAAATATCCCCACATTAATATATATATATATATAAAGTTTTATGATTTATATTAATTATATATTACAAATAGCTTGAATATATATTGCGCACCGGCCCATTTCCAAAAGCCTAATCTAAGTGGCCTATACTATGGTGATTGGTGAGCCAAGTAATATATATGTATATATATATATATATATATGAGCCTTTTTGGGTATGTTATGAATAAGAAACGTATATTGCTCATAATAAAGAAAAGCAAAAAAAACCAAAAAGAATAAGAAAAACGTACTTTGCAACTTATTTCCTTCGATTTTTATTGTACTGCATTTATTGCATGCAATGACTATTATTTAATGCTAAATTGGTGTCGTGTTTCCAGCAACTTTTTGGTGGTTGGATGATCCTCTATGAAGTACTGCTGATCTCACTGCAATCCTATTCCACTTTTCAAATTTTTCCTTGTAATTTATTATTGCAATATAATCACATCATATAATCTAAAATTTTTATTGCAATATTCCAGGTTGATTTTATAAAAAAAAAAAAAATTAATACCAGCGTATTTGAGAATAATTAATAAATAAAGCATTAAGTAGCTACGACAAAAGATAATATTGACAATTAAATTTATATTAATTGACAATCCTAAAAAATTACTACTTAAAATATATGTTACCTGACAATAATTTTGATGTTACCAGAACAAAATTAATACTGATAAGAATTATGCATAAAATTATCACTATTCGACTACTAGTGACACATCTGTACTAATTTTTATTAGTGATAAGCTTTTCTTAGAAAAAATAATTGTAATTATCTCTAATAAAACTAATATAGACATGCTCTATGTATTGGTTGTTGACGGGGAATTTGAGTGACTTATAAGATTCGAATTCTCCTTTTTTAACGAGATATCTTTTCAAGATAAATACCGTAAATCTCATACGGAATCAAAGTTAATAATACATCGTGCTACATAGTAACGAATAATATAAATTCATTATTATGACACAATAAAAATTAGCTACACTTAATACATATAATCAATGATAATATTAGCACTGTCCCTTAATTGTTTTTGTCTCTGATTTTCTCTCACTATGGAAATTGACAATTTTAAAGTTTTGCAATTAAGAAAAAAAAAAAAAAACGAGTATAAATATTACATCACAATATGGGTATTTGAACTTTTTACCTATATATTATATTTTTATTCAGAAAAGACATCAAGTATTGGTGAATTAATGGTGCAAATTTAATTACAACTTTTAGTGATGGGAAGACAAAAAATGAAAAAGCAAAGCACAAAGTTTAAAGATTATTGGCCTATTCTTATACTGTTGCAGGTCACTTATTTTGTTGTCAATGCATCCAAACACAGTCTAATCAAAACTGCCTTGAACCCTTTGTTGTGACTTGTGACAATTGGAAATAAATTAATTAGCAATAATCATGAGTGAGAAATATCATTTTCTTTTGGAAAAAACAATTACAACTTTAAGTGAATATACTATAGTATTTTACTTGTATTGTCTTGTCAATTAGTTCAAACAAAAAAAGAAAGTGAGAGAAGACTTTAAATTATTCAAAATGGATTTTGATATAGGATAACTCAAAAGGATAACTCTATTCCCGAGAGGGCATAAAATTACAAGTTTACCAGCAGGATCCGCACCTTTTTAATCGGGTCTGGTCGCACACGTGCATTGGATCCACCAGACCCCCTAGCTTCACTCTATAAATACCCTCAGTCAGTGCATTATTGGTACGCTGTCTTCACCATATTTTACTTTCAGGTCGCTTCAACTCGCTAGCGACCTACTTTTACGATCTCACACTGACTTAAGTATCGGAGGGACTTAGCTAGGTGCCACCCCAACAAGCTTAACGATCTGCTTCTTTTCTCAGGGTCCGATCACTAGTCTAGGAGAGGTAGTGATCTCGAACCGCTTGGAAGACCAGCTCACTCGACCAAGGAGGTCACGTAGATTTCGACCCGGATCAGACTTATTTGCACATTTCCACCTCTTGGTTTATATTAATTTTATCTTTATTTTGTATTATTATATATAGAAATTATGTGGAAATTATCTCTACCAAAAAAGAGAAAAAATTATATCAAGTGGGGATTTTAAAGTTGTTAGTAAAAATATATATTATTTCACAATAATTTTAGTTTTGCTAAAATATAACTTGGAAACATTTATCAGCGGCAGAATTTTTGTGTGATTGTCACTGTTAATAATTTGTGATATATCTATACGTATAGTAATACTTTAGCGATACAAACATCATGATAATTTTTTTTTTTTTTTTGGTTATTGAACATATCACTAATTGTCCATAGTGATATCTTTATCACTATAAAGGAAGAAAATATTAATGATAATATTAAAATTATCCTTAATTATATATATTAAGGACACGATCTTTTTTGAATGACAATTAAAGTAATTTTTGTAACTTTTTGGTATAAGGTAAATTGCATTGAAAATAAAATGAAGTGTACAAAAATGGAGCTTAGGATAATAAAGATATAATCTTGACATTGCTAGTTTCATTGGTGGCGAGGATTTTCATCACATATAGTCGACGGATAGGCCTACTAAATACGATTTTGCAGTTATCCAAAAATATCCATATACTCGACGAATAGGGCATTTGACAATGGGGTAAATTGAGGCTAGCGTTAAATATTTAATGGAATCCCTCCTTTGGTCTTGAAATTGAAAAAAAAAATCCACATATGGGACTAAATGTGCAAATTGACCTGAGTGTAGGACTAAAATTAAAAACAGGTCTACTTATGAGACCAAAAATATAATTTACCCCACCAATGAAAATTTAAGGTGCCTCTCCTGCTATAAATGATATATTAGAGCAGAAAGCATGGCACGGTTTGCGGCATCTCCACTTTTTAGTAGCCCATTGAACTCGGAGACTCCACTAGTTAACATCTCTTGGATTGATAAAATTACCGCAAATATTGATAAAATTTCATCAAAATTAAATTTTCACATTAATTCTATTTAACTATTATTGATTTGTTATGATTTTTAATTATATCATAGTCATTTATTATATAAGAAATTATCCATCTTTTTAGTGTTCACACGATTAAACTCATTAATAATCATTCCAAAGAATCACAATTTTTATAAAGATGCAATAAAAAAAAAAAATCATTCTTCCATTATAATCGACAAAGACTTGAAAAACCACAATCAATCAACACTATCTGTCATAATCAAACAAAACTATTACAAAAACATAAATTTTTGTGCCGTGGTTAATCAACAATTGCATAGTTTTTAGCTATGCCCAAAATATTAATCATAGATTTTGATTATAACTTATGTTTTAACCTCACATGCAGAAACAACACTTAACAACCATTGCATAATATTGATCAATTAATATTCACCACGTCATCATCTTTTCACTTTCCATTTTAATAAATAATCACGACGAAAAATCATCGTAATGTTTGGATTCATTTTCGAAGTATTTTGTTGTGTTTTACGGAGATAGAGAGAGAAAAACAAATATAAATAAGTATGTGTTATAGATAGTATGTATGTTTGGATTTGTTTTTGGAGATAATTTAAAATAAATATTATATATTTAATGTTGTGTTTTGGGAGACAAAAATTACTGTTCATTGTCAAATCACTGTCAAATCATGCCCTTTTAATATATATTTATGTATGTATTTATGCCAAAATAGTTAAAAATGCCCATATAAGGTGATTTTGTGTGATGACAAACATTGTATATGTTTTGACTTATCCCGAAAATAACTTGAAAATAAAAACAAACATAGTGTATATTTGTTCCAAAGATAATTGATTCAAGAAAAATATACTCATATTTTCATGGCTATTAATTAATGACTATATTAATTAATTATCATTAATAGTAATTTTCACAAGAAAACTCCCTCCTAAACCTAATTGGAAGTCACATCCCAGCTGCTTCCTAAAAATGGAAATGTCCAGAGGCACAAGACATTGCACAATTGTCTTCATGCTATCATTATTAGTAGTACCATCACTTTTCAATTACGAAAATGATTGTCCGAATCCATCTCATCGATCACATTTGGACACATTCACTCTTTCACAAAGTTTTATTACTAGTGTTGGAAAGCAACTTTAATCACTCATCTTCATATTCTAATCCTCATAATTATATTTTTTTTCTAAGTAATAGTGACTCCACAATTGCAATTAATCTTTTGCAATTTGGTTCGCTACGAATATCTTTCGAGGATAAGGATTATTAGTGTTGTTAATTATGGTTCAAATAATTCTTTGTAATTTGCTTTTCTAGATCGGAATAGTAAAACCCATAATAATAAAGTATCGTATTTCAATTTTTTTTAAAAAAAATTATAATTAATCATATAAACGTTAATCACTGTCAAAAGTGGGACAACAACTTATAACGACTTTGTGTATTAGATGGCATGAAATTTTTTTCCTTATTGCTTTGAGGGTATTTTGTTTCACTATCAACCAATCACATTGTAATTGTTACAAAAATTGGTATATAACTTATTGTTCATTTTAAACGTCAGTCGATCTGCTTATGTTGTCGGTTCCCCCCCCCCCTCCCCCCCCCCCCCGACATAAGGGGTTCGTGGGCAGGGGCTCAAGCAAACCTAGGCATGCTTCTTGTTATTTGCTACTTTTGCGGTGTTCAAACGTATTGTAGGTGGTAGACAAAGAGTTGTGGTTGCTTGCTAGTTGCAATAGATGGAGGCGTTCAAGATGGTGAACGGTTAAGTGCTCCAATCATATTATAAGTACAATGAGTCGACTATGCTGGATAAGTTTGGCTGAGCGGGGGGTCGTGTTAGAATTTTTATTTATTTTCTTCTTAATTGAATTATATCGACTTTTCTCTTTCCAACTTTTTTCTCTGTCGATCTTACAAGTGTGGCATCACAATTAATGCTTCATATATATATATATATATATATATATAATTACACATGCATATATTGTGTATATTTGATAACTCATTTATGAAAATATTAGTGCCCCTGCAAAAAGAAATGAACTTGTATTGGTTTTTGTATAATTCTTCTTCTTTGTGATGGTACATCAATATTTTGGGGGTTAAGATAACCTTTAACTTTAGTAAAGACATATTAAGAGGGAAAAAAAAAGTAAATTCAATTAAAAATCTTATTTACTATTTCCTATTCCAAATTTTGTTAATAAAATCTAAAGTTTTTAACTATATTTAATTTCTAACAATATTAATTTAAATTTAAAAAATATTTCTGACACTTATCTAAAGCGTATTCACCACGTTATTAAATTCATATACTCAAATACATTATGTGACACGACACCAAACACATATCGCATCCGACATTCATGTGAAGTAAATAAATGTTTGAAATTTACCACATTGTAACTTTTTTTTTGTTTTCCCTCTTTATATCCATTTTCTTTTTAATCAGATTTTTATTTTATTCAAATCTTCTTTCTCAACTTTCATGATCTTTACAAAGTAAAAGTCCTTACCATCTCTTTACCTTTAATTAATTGAAATTTTCAAATATTGAGTATATTTTGGTCGGTATGAATTTTTTATTACACTTTTATATGATATATTGATATCACAATAATATGCAATTAACACGCACATCTCTTTTAGAAAAAGTTAACAATACAATCAAATTAACTGCAATTTAAAAGTGCTTCCAACAAATAATAATACATTACTATGACTAAAAATAATAAATAAATTATAATAATTTACATAAAGTAAAAAACACTGATGTAAAATAAGATAAATACACACTCGTTTGATGGGACTCAAAGGCCATAACTTTTAATTTGTATATGAAATCTCAATTTTTTAACCATTAGAACAAGAAAATATGATAAAAAAATCTTTCACTTATTTCACATGTAATGTATAACCCAAAACACCTAGTAACTGTTAGGGATAATTACACTTCCCTCCCATCAGATTTGGTGTAATTATATGTGGATTTTCTGTAGTTTGAGAAATCACATCTAGCACCCCTAAGGTTTGTTTCTGTCTAATAGATAAGTCTCTTCATTAGTCAAATTTATTGAATTTTCTTATATTAACAAAAAAAATAAAAAAATAATTTATATTTACTCTTATTGATTTATTACTGATCTATTGCAGGTCAGATAAATCTTCTTATGATCAAATTACATCATATATCTTCATGCGTTAATGCATGTGAGGAGATACAATTTTACAGTTACAAGGGTGGTATAGTCGAAAAAAATTGTTTGACCTGCAATAAGTTATTAATACGTCAATTGATGGTAAATATTAATTTTCATTCAGATTTTTTGTTAATATTAGCAAATGAATAAATTTTGACAAACGAAAGGACTTTTTTATGAGACGAAAGCAAACTCAAGGGTGCTACATATAATTTCTCAAGTAACAGAGGATTTAAGTGTAACTATACCAATCTCAAAAAAATAAAGTGTAATTATTCCTAACTATTATTATGTCCTAAAAAATTATTTTTGTATCTTTTAAAAAGTATATATATATTATTTCATAATATTCAAAATCTAAAATCGATTTATTATATTATTAATATTTATTTAATAAAAATTAATTGTGTACATTAATAATCAAAATCTTGATGTGTGAAAATGGAAAATTGGCTAATAGGAACACAAAACTTTATCCAATCTAATATTTATCCCCTCCCCTCTATGAAAAGTGTTTATGGGGAGGCCCAAAAGCTGCCCTCAAAAGTTTCGGTTCCTCCCATAAACTAAGTGGCCGTTTGTTTTTCTCTCTCTGCGATTATCCCCTCCAAGTCATATTTCATTCGCACCACCCCCGCACTTTTCCCCCACCCCCACCCCACCCCACGCTTGCACGCATATACACACATATATATAAGCGCACGCACCCCTCACTCTTGCTCGCCCACATCCTCATCTCTTGTGCAGATACACATTTGTTCACGCCTAAGGCACAGAGGGAGAGAGAGGGAGAGAAGAATTCAAGATTTCAAGAGAGGTGGGAAGAGAGAGAAGAGAGAGAAGAGAGCAGTAATGGGTAGCCATTCTCCATCTTTCTCCAGCTTCAAGTCCTATCTCCGGGCACTCTCTGACACCCCGAACCGCCTCAGCCGCCGCGCTTGCTCCATATCAACGTCCTTGGAAGAAACAAGCCGAGTCCGGGCCCGGTCAGGTTCGGACATGAAGCGCACTCTGCGGTGGTACGATCTCGTCGGGTTAGGAGTCGGTGGGATGGTCGGCGCCGGAGTTTTTGTCACCACTGGCCATGCCAGCCGCCTCTGTGCTGGCCCTGCCGTCGTCCTTTCCTACGCCATTGCGGGCCTCTGTGCTCTCCTCTCCGCTTTCTGCTACACCGAGTTCGCCGTTGACATGCCCGTCGCCGGCGGCGCCTTCAGCTACATTCGCGTTACTTTTGGCGAATTCTTGGCCTTCTTAACTGGTTCAAATCTCATAATCGACTACGTGCTGTCAAATGCGGCGGTGGCGAGGGGGTTCACGGACTATTTAGGTACTGCTTTAGGCCTATCAACTCATACGCAGTTGAGATTCACAATCCATGGCCTACCAAAAGGTTACAATGAAATAGACTTAATCGCCGTTGCCGTGGTTCTTCTCCTCACACTTGTTATTTGCTACAGGTTTTCCATAAAACACGTTCAAATTTTCCACTGAAATTGTTCCAATTATTTCTCCATTAACGTCTGAAACTCTTCTTGATTTTGCAGTACAAGGGAGAGTTCATGGTTAAACATGGTGTTAACAGTGCTGCACATTCTATTCATAGTATTTGTGATAGTGGTGGGATTTTGGAGGGGGGATTGGAACAACTTTACCGAACCCGGGAACCCAAAAAATGCTGGCGGGTTTTTCCCTTTCGGAGCTTCCGGGGTGTTCAATGGGGCAGCCATGGTGTACTTGAGTTACATCGGTTATGACGCCGTTTCCACTATGGCTGAGGAGGTGAAAGATCCAGTGAAGAATATTCCGATTGGTGTCTCGGGTTCCGTCATCCTCGTCACCATTCTTTACTGCTTGATGGCCGCTTCAATGTCCGCCCTCCTCCCCTATGACATGGTAAATTAAATTTATTTCCATACGAATTAACTATTTTATTCACTATTCAGTACTTCACTTTCTCAGCAAAAACCTCCTCTGTAATCGGTACCACTCAGTGTTGCTTGATTTTCTGGCGCCTGAGTTGGCCTTTTAAAGTACAACTTTTTATGCTTAAGGTGCAAGGCCCAAGTGCTATTCTTGGAGTGTAATTGATGAGTTTTTGTGGCACAGATCGATCCCGAGGCGCCGTTTTCAGGGGCGTTTAGAGAAGGGTCATCAGGGTGGAGGTGGGTATCGAACGTGATCGGTGTGGGGGCCAGTTTCGGTATTTTGACGTCGCTGCTGGTGGCGATGCTGGGCCAGGCACGTTACATGTGCGTGATCGGACGGTCATGCGTGGTCCCCTCTTGGTTTGCCAGGGTCCACCATTCCACCTCCACCCCTGTCAACGCCTCCGCCTTCCTTGGTATGCTCCCCTCCCATTATTTGTCCCCCCCACTTGCCCATTTTTGGCAATACTATCTCTTGCGTGCTTTGCTTTTTTCCGCTGTTTCATCGTACTTTCTAGTCCATACCTGTAGATATAAGAAAAAGCACATTCTCCGGTGCAAAAAGGGTTTGTCTTGCGTGCCGTTATGGTTCGCATGATATACAGCCATCTTGAGTCAATCTTGAACCATCTTTATCGTTCTTGTGGATAAATGCAACTTAAGGTTGTGAATTTGCTTTCTCTTGGTGATTATAGTGATGTGATTTAGGCGATATTGTTCTAGTAATGTGTGGTCGTCCTGGTCAAGTTTTGGGTCGTTTGTCAAGATTTAGAAGACTCGTGCGTGCATCGTGAATTATGACGAGTGCGTGATGTGTCATTGCATGGTATTTGCTTGTTTGTACGAAGATTGGTCATTATTGAACAGGGGTCCACTTTGCACTCTTTCGGTTAAGAGACGGGCTTCTGGTATATATTGGTCGAAGGATCTTCCATCACATTTTTGTGTCGCATATTGTTGTTCCATCCACGTGTGTATTGTAGGCAACACCACTTCTAAATTATAATCTAATTTAATTATATTTTTGAAATTTTGAAAAGAACACGTGGCAATCACGTAACACCAATATTATACAAAAATGTGATAGAAGATCCACCGTTCATACTATGCTCTTTGTTTTAATGCAGCCAAATTCTCCTTTATGTGGTGGGCCTTGTATTTATTTATTTGAAGATTTGTAGAGAAAATTGTGGAAATTTCACAAGAATCATGCATGGATTGTGGTGTAGATTATTAATCTTAATTACAGCTAGTATTCTATTATCTACTATTTTAGTAGATAAGGGTGGTTCTTGGGTTAAATTTTGTTTATCCTGAGGAATATAAATAACAGTAGACTTTTGCAAAATCAGTTTGCCATTATTGTTCTTGACAAGTGGATGAAACTATTGCTTTAGGCATTTGCTGATTTTGACATGGGGATCTCATAAAAAGGCATATTAACCGAAAGTCTAAGAGATTATGCTACAACATATTGACAAATAGATCACATGGTCATGTAAGATTAGTACAACTGTACAAGATGTGGTTTCTAAGGGATCATATGGAGAGTGCATTTTTTGACTTTGTAAAGGGAAATTTCAAATGATTCTTGATGCTATATAGCTAGAGGTATTTCCAATGTCTAGAATTTATTCCGTGAAACTCTCATATCTTGACTTTTGAAGATCTTGTGAAGCTATGGTGGTCTAGCTTAGGAAAGATCCAGATTGCTGTATGTAATGAAAATGACCCATTGTTGTGGGAAAGAGACACTATAACAGACTTTATACTTTTCTCCGTTTCTTTGCCGTTTTTCTTACCAATCTATTTCTTTATAATCTTTTTCGTACTCTTTTCTTCTTTACAATATTTCCTTTTTTGGTTCTCTCACAGGAATCTTTACCGCAGCAATTGCGCTCTTTACTGATCTAAACATCCTGTTGAAATTTGTGTCCATCGGAACTCTGTTCATCTTCTACATGGTGGCGAATGCGGTAATCTACCGACGCTATGTGACTGTTGGGACTACAAATCCATGGCCGACGCTGTCGTTCTTGTTCTGCTTCTCACTCACTTCTGTCATATTTACTCTCCTTTGGCAATTTGCACCATCGGGCAAGCCCAAAGGGTTCATGCTTGGTTCGTGCACTGCTGTTGCAATTGGCATCGTGCAGTTATTCCATTTCATGGTCCCTCAAGCACGAAAGCCCGAGTTCTGGGGGGTCCCTTTGATGCCATGGATTCCTTCCATATCCATCTTCCTTAACATATTCTTGTTGGGCGCTCTGGATAGGCCGTCTTATGTCCGATTCGGATTCTTTTCAGCCCTTGTTGTGCTTGTATATGTTCTCTACAGCGTCCACTCGAGCTTTGATGCTGAGGAAGACGGCACTCTTAGTCAAAAGACTGGAGAAAGCATGAAGGAATCCATTGAAAGTGAAGACTACACACTAAAAGTGTAAATCAATTTTCTTGTTTTGGCTTCTCTCTTTTTTTTTTTTTTTTGGGGGGGGGGGGGGTGCGATTGTAATAACCTTACAATTGGCTTTTGGTTGGTGGACACTTGGGAATAGGGGTCAAGGAACAGGTAGCAAAAAATGCTGCAGTTTCTGCAGAATGGCAAGCTGTATAGTTGGTCTGGAAGTAGGGGTTTTGAGTAAAAGATTCCCATGTACATTTGTAACTCTTTGTGATCCATCAAGTTTGGGCATCTTTAACTGAAAAGTATTAAAAAGTTAAAGATATTTGCAAGATTTTGTGTCCTTTGGTCTTTGTTGATTGAGACACTACCGTGATAAAGGAATCAAGTCAACTAGAATATAATATTAGCCAAGTTAGCTCGAAATTTTGTCGAGCTGAAAAAATTATGTTTGAAATTGGTCTGATTAAAATTGACCGAGTTTTTTAAATGATTTTTAGGATAGATATTATAGTGGATAGGTTGGCCAATGAGCTTATACTAACTTGGCAGTCGATTCAGTAAGATCATTTATCAAGCAACAAAGATTATGTCATACATATTTCTGACACTATGAGACACATTATATCCGAAAATCTCCAACAAACTCCTTGTAGATTTATGACGATAGTCCTGGCAATGGTAGGTAAAGTAGAATTCACCGGACTTGGATTGATCAAGAATGATTCATTCAGACTGTCATATGTCTTTCCAGATATGTACAAATCACAATCTATTTCATTTTTTTTTGTTAGTTAGGTAACTCATGCAACTTTCAAATGGTATATCACCCACTGCAACCCCTTTCAGATTTTGCTCTCGTCCAATCTATAAATACAGGCCTTTATGCAGCCTTTAAGATTAACAAGCATCACTCCTTCTCAATCTCTTTTCTCTCAATTTTCAACAAGTCTCTTGCACATTTTCGCACTCCACACAATTATTATTACTTTATCTAGATACTTTATCAAATTACTTCAATTATTACACTATTGTTCTTACGTTATTTCAAATTTTTTCAATTATTTTTTCAATAAATCGAGTACTAAATTAAGCAATTAGTGCTAATCCCTATTTTGTAGGTTAGTCCCCCTTTGATCTTCGAATTTTAATTGAAAATTCTTCGACCATTGTGGTGTTTCTCGACTTCGATATGCATCATCGGCACTGTCTCGGGAACATTGAGATGAAGTCCTGAGAAATGGCTGGCTCTGGCAATGTAGATGACAAAGGCTCGGAAACACTTCCCCACCCTACTTTTGCAGTTTCTGTGGTTCAAACTCTAGGACAGCTATTGGGGGGCTCAATGCCCACGCTCCTGCTTCTGACCTGATAGCCCTACCTGCTACCTCCAATTTGCTCTTCTATGAATAGCTTCGCCAGTTTATCGTTGAGACCATCAACCTCAACACTTCGGAGCTCCCTAACTACCGAAGCAGAGGAGACGCTCAAGCTGTGCTCTAGAAGGGCGGACTGACACCCGTTGATCCTACCAGCAAGGAGGGGACCAACTAGGAACCTCCTGAGATTTGACATTCTTTGAGAAAGATAATGGTGGAACTCCATTAAGAGGTAAGGAAGGAAGCTCTGCTCTTGGAGCGAGGTATTCCCTTCAGCACTAACATCATGTTAGAGAGTTTCCTACTCATTTCAGGACTCCTTAAAAAATTCTTCAGAAATTCTTCAGCACTGACCCATTTTCAGAAATTCTTCTTGGATTTCTTCATAGATTTTCATTTAGCCTGGTCATTTCGAACATTGGGGTGGCGTTGGTGTGGAAATCCGAACTCTCTCTCATTGATAATCCTGTGGAGGATCATTGGAACATGTACTTTCCTTCGGTGTGGTAATGTTGGAGTAATTTCATTGGTTTGGATATTCACTAAATCTACAATCCCAAGTTAGAAAAATGATTCTGCCAATTCTTGTAAATTTGATAGATTTGCTCTCGTCACCTTCATTATTTTATAGATCTAATGGATGCGGTAGATTTTTGAAATCTCCGTGGCCTTTCCCTTCTAATGTAGAAGAGGTACTGTTCCAAGGGCATCCTTGATTTCCTCCTGTATGGATTTTGAGGTCTCAGGGATCTTCCTTTGATTTCTCTTTAGACCTGCAATTTCCGACTTCAGATCTATAAGGTCCTTGTGCAGATCGGGAAGGATCTTAAGGATCTCGTCCACCTTCTAGTTTAAGGTTTTTATTTTCATAGGTATATGAATTAACCTATATCCTTAGTTTTGAATCATGTTTTGTATTTCTCTTAGATTTTGGGAGATCTTCGAGGTATCCGGCTCGAATTTTTTGTTGAACCTAAAAATTTCTCAACCATTCTTGTTCTTCTTCTAGCATGAGAAGATTTGGTTCAATCCTCTTGGAACTGTTACAACATTTGTCAAGAATTCCCATGAGAAATTTTCTTCTTTGTATTTCCAAAAGCTGAAAATATTTCCTATTTTCATCGAAACTCGAACTTTCGTTTGATTCCATTCTCAAAGAGACTCCTCCATTAGTGGATAAATAATATCTAAATGTAACACAAATAAAAATTTTTCAATAACCTTAGGCTCTGATACCATTCAAGGCGAGCATTAACAAAAAATTGTAAAGAGAGTGGATATGGACTAAAACTGCACTTTAAAAGTTGCATAGGGGTAAAATTATCCAAAAATTTATCAGAAGACTAAAAGTAAGGAATTTTGAAAGTTACTGGATCTAAACAAATATGGGCATAGTTATTGGACTAACATTAATATTAGGCATACTTAGCAGAAAAATAATAATTTTCCCTTACTTTTATATACTTTTATTTTTTATCATAATATACTAGATGTAAAATAACACTAATAAGTGCAACTTATGATTATGATTAAATATATAAAAGTGAGAATCTCTTAAGCGCTTATTCGTGTTGTGAAAGACATCCTTACCTTAATATATTTACACATTTCTATAATAAATAAGAATTAGTTTTATAAAGAGCTAGTAAATATTTATAGTTGGTCCCTTAAGTTGGTGTTTAGAATTATTTTATATCTCCAAAGTTTATTTCTTAACGTTTACATTCCTAAACTTTAGTTCTTATTTCAGATTGGTCCCTCTAACTATTTTTCGACGAAAATATGGCTGAAAAATGGTCATGTAACCGACACATGGCTTAGTCTGCAAGGGTTATTTTTTCATTATGTGTTTTTTATGATAAAAAAATATATATTAAATACGGCGTAGTCATGCACTGTGACACAGAGTGTTCTCTACACGAGTACATTCTGCATTCAAACCAAAAATTACACGCCAAATATGAGTTGTGTAATACAGTGGTGTTCTTCAATATGGAGTTTAAATGCACAAACAAACCTAGGCTATGTTCAACCTCGAAAGTCGTGTTTTAGTCCCGGAGTCATGTTTCTACAAGATTTTTTTTCAATCATGATTTTACAATTTTTTTAAATATTTAAGGGACAAAATCAGATGAAAGTAATTCTAAATGAAAACTTAGGGGATCAACAATAACATTTAATTGGATGAAAGAAGAAAAATATTTGGTACTTCTAATTCCTATGAACTACTTGAAAGATGAATAATTTATTTAATTAAAGAATAAATAGAAAAATAATATTTTAACAAGCTTAATTCGTTAAAATAAAAAAATAATTTATTAGGGCACAATTAAATTTAAAATAAATAACATATAAATACTAGTCCAAATTTCAAACAAAAAATATAATATGAATAAATATTAGAGAATTCCGCAATTTATTAAGTTAAAATTGTTGTTAGAAAATGTGAATCAAGTGATTTCAAACTAACTGATTTTTCTTAGCATTAATATTAGATAATATATTATTTTTAGATTGTAAATTATTTTCTAAGTATATATTTCTACACTTGCAATATACGTCCTATAAAAATGGGTAAATTACAGCTACCTCTTATGAGGTTTATCATAATTATGAATATCTCCTCATTGTTTGAAAAAATACAAATACCATCTTGATGTTTGACAGAATTATGTAATCCTTAAATGGATGTATGGAATTGTCAACTATGCCCTTACTACATTTTTTTTAAGAAAAAATAAAATTGTAAACAAATATGACGGAGTAGATGAAAAAATTTGAAAAATAATAAAAAAAAATCCACTTAATCAATAAAAAAATAAAAATATTTAAAAACTAAATATAATTATAAATTCTTAGTCCACAAGGACATTTTTTTGGTCAGTTCACTACAAAAAATCGCTGAAAACCCAACGGAGACTAACAGAATGGATGAATTGTTGGACAACCGTCAAAATCAGGGGGTATTAATAATTTTTCAGACGAAAAAATATTCGTAATTATGCTAAATTTCATTAAAGTTGGATATAGTTACCCTATAAAAAACAAGTGGGACTTTGACCCTAATTACTTAGTTTTCTAGGTCTTTGAGCTTCAATTTCATCACTTATTCTTTACATATACACATTAAGAAAACTGAACACCACCTTTAGTTTCACCAATTGAACAACACATTATTAGCAATGATTAGAGGCCTAATAATCAAATAAATATATGAATGAGATTTGAAGAAGGAATATTTTGCAGCACCATCCTTTGCTTTCTAACTTTAGGCTATATTGTTAAGTCCCCATATTCCAACTATCCATGAAGAACCTCATCTAAACCCCGGGATTCTAGGGGTAAAGGAAAACCCCAATTCCAAATGGAGGAAAGTGAGAACTAAATCTCATCCACAAATCATTACATTTCAATTGAATTCTTGCTAGCCAATGAGGTCTCATTCCAGCAGTAACATTTAAGTCTCATAATCAAGAATTCATAATTTCAAATCTTATAAATATAAGTATATATTTATTTTTTTAAGTACTAATCATAAATTATTATTAATTGAAATAAATCGAGTACAATCATTCATGTCGATCAATATCTTACAAAGATCATTACAACAAGCATTCCTCTGATCCATAATATTGAATAAATTAAATCTAACCAACACCTGCTATTGCAGTAGACAATACCTACTATGCAGTTGAAACAAAGCATACTATGCAGTGGAAACAACATCCCACGCATACGATGGGGTTCGAACCCATAACCTCTAAGATCATGAAACCTCAGTTTCGCCAACTGCGTTAGTCCTCATTGGCAAGTATATATTACTTTGCAGTGTTTCTTTGTTTAGCAATTATCGACTTATAGGATTAATTTTTAGATCTGAATATAACGAATCGTACCCTATAAAAAGGCTGAGTTCTTGCAGACATTTTCACCCCAAAAATAAAAAAAAAGAAAAAAACAAGATAAAGGGTTCAAGTATTTTATCATTGGTTGCACATATGTGATTGTTCTTGATCCACTAAGGTTATAATAATTTGTCTAGTGCTCGAATTTTTTCTGCCTTAGCTAGTGTGTGATCTTAAGTCATCATTATAGTCATTGAATGGGCCTAATCAAATTTAAATTTCAGTGCTCAAAGCATGATTTGATTTTTACTCTAAACTTTATTGATATTGAAAACTTAATTAATCTTAATTAATTAAGAAGGTACGTACTAATTAAGAAGAGGTCGATCCAAGTTTGGGAGTCGTGTTCACAAATACAGTTCGTACACATAGTCTTCTAGATCTAACCACTTGTTCAACTTTTCAATACTATTTGACTGCCTCGAAATTGTTTAATTTTGAGTTTCGGGCCATATATAATTAACTCAATTATTATAACATTATTGTGGTCTTGGAGGACAAAAATGCATAGGTCATTGTATAAGTTTCCATGACAAATTTCTTCCACTGCAAGAAAATAATTTAACACCAACGAAAAAAATTAGCGTCAAGTTAATTACTACGAAGAACAATTCTCATCGTCAATCTACATTATTTAAAAGAAAAAAAATACAAATAACCCTCCTGTGATATTGCAACTTTGTAATTTACCATTCCGTATTTTGCAAAATACAGGAATTTAGCCCCTTGTGTTTTTTTTTTTAAAAAATGAAGCAATTTACCTCCTCAGATGGGGATATAAATCGCTTTATTTTAAAAGATATAGGGAGGTATATTGCTATTTTTTTTTTATCATAGGAAGGTAATTTGCTCATTTGAAATATCACAGTGGGTAAATTGCACTAAACCCTGACTTAAAATAAGAAATATTACTTACTAATGAATTTATAACGAAAATTTACTAGATAATGAATTATTTAAAATATATATTAAATAATATAGATTAGCAACGAAATTTTACTTGTTAATTAATTCTACGTAAATTTCAGTATCAAATTTTTTATAACTATTGATCATTGGTGGCATTTATAGTCAAAATTGCTTTTAGTATGGGCAAATTTGGAGTATTCCATCACTTGTTTATTATGTTGGTATGAATGGGTCCACCCCCTCAATACTTACAAGTCACAATCAAGTCACTTTAACTACTATTACATGGTGACCTATGATGCTCTCAATCCATCAATATTTGTATAATAAACTTATCTCCAACCTAGCATAGGATTCTAATAACCTCCTAAAACGAATCAACTTTTAGGTTTTCAATGAATCCAAAGACTCAACCAACAATTTATTCCTTCTTTTCTTGTTTTTTGTCTTTATAATGAACAATTTTATTTATTCTTTTTAGAGGAGATTCTGTTCTTTTGCAGTACACATAATTTTCAGTATTTTTTTGAATTACAAAAAGTTTGAGTGACTTCGACTCTCATCTTCAATATGAATGACCATAACAGGCTACTGGGACCGTAGATCGCTTATAGAGACTAATAAGAAAAGTACAGGCGAGCATGTGAAAATCCCGTATATATAATGTATTTTTATTAAAATAATAATTGTTTATCGAAATTCAATTGGGTTAAAATAAAATTACGAGAATAACTGGACGGAAGGAAATCCAAATCCGAAGTAAAATGTGGATGAGTGGAATAATGGGCGAGCAAGTAGGAGTTACTTGAACATAGCAAGTGAAAAACCAAAATAAATTTTAAAAATAAAAATATTTACGACAAACCAAAAATATGTAAGACACGAAATCACAGTTTTCAATTATATATCGCACAGATACTTAAAAATTAGCTAACAACGCAGTCTTCAATCATTGGAGGTAAATAAACACAAACAAAAAATAATATAATCCGTCCTTACCAATTGAAGTACCTTATGACGAATTATTATGGTTTATACAATTACAAAAAGGGATCGTACGTATATATATATCGACGCATCATTATTGGTATCATCGAACACAATAATCTTTAATTAAAAATAATATTTTATAGTATTCGTACCATATATATATAGTTTACTACACGATGACCAATTAATTTAAAAACACACACTTCAAAGTACGCATAACATGGCAAACAACTATATAGCATTTTAATACGTTACCTATAGTAATCTAAGGGCATCCATATATATTATGTAAGGTAGTTCATCTAGAGACCACTTATTCCTCTTCTTTTTTGCCCTTTTCCGGGTATCATGCACTTACTTAGAGTATATATATATATATATTAGAAAATATGACATCTACTTAAAGTGTTGAAATGCTATAGGTTTTGATGATGCCACGACATTATTCTACTTCACATAATTAATGAACCCGTTGCATAGAACATTATCACATGGAATTAGTATTGGTAATGAAGTAGATTTGTTTTATCACTTGGGAATCGGAAGAATATAAGTTTAGTTCTTTAATTTATGGGGTGGTGTTTTTTATCATGTACGAATTTATTTTCGTGATTTTGTTATGTAAATTTGGTAATATTCATCCTTTTCCGGCCAATTTGGCTGGAAAATTGGATGTGTCTTGCCCATGATCCAATTAAATTGCATTTTTAGTCATGTAACTCATGGGACATGGGCATTTTTGTTCCTGTAAATTGGGAGAGTTGGCATTTTTTGTCCTACATGAATTTATTTACAGGACCAAAATTACAAGTAAATTGCAATTTCTAGCCAAAAAGGACCAAAATTGCCAAAAATTATGAAGTTACAGGATTAACTTGCGAAAATCAATTTATATAGGACTAAAATGACATACCTCCTAAGTTACAGGACTAAAATTATAATTTTTCACTTGGGAAAAGATATGCATGACATAATCTACGGTATATCCTTTCCAAGTTGCGTAATTACTATCGTCTAATCGAATTTGGACATGATGAAAGGCCAAGTAATATTGTAGTTAGTTATTTTTCGATTTTATTGAATAAGATACTTGAGAATATGATGATTTTAGCGTACGTTAAGGTAAATACATATGATTGTAAGAGATCATTGTGAATAAAATGGTTGTACGTTAAAGAATCTTTTCAACAAAATATAAAAGATGACTAATATCTCAAGGTTATGTCGCAGTTCCTGAGCTGAATTTGTCTGTATATGGCCCTTAATGAATATTTATCAATTTAAAGAAGTGTTCTATTAGTTGGGCTATATGTGGTATGACAAGTTTTAAGGTGACATAAATTACGTTATCAAGTCAAATTGAACTACGTAAATTTGGTGCATCTCCATAGGATTCTGCTTGCCCTATCTTGTGGTCCTTAATTTGGAACATTTTAGACCAACCATTAAAAGTTGACTTCAAAGCTGCCAACCTATGTGCAACCCAACTCTACGGCTTTAACCATTCAATTTGTGGGCATTTATTATGACTGGAAACATCGTTCAATGTTAGTAGTAACTACAACAAATTCTTAAGCGATTGATGAATACTTAGTTTTTCATCATTATATTCCTTTTATAAAAATTGATGAATAGTTGCCAATTCAATTGGCTTCCTGGTCAATTTATTCTAACAATCTTCCACTTGACCTCAAAGCTAATTACTCATATCACTCAGAACCTTTTGAGTATGAGCAATCTGTGATACCAACTCGACCTCGCTGGTTTACTATAATTTTTTGCTGAAGTAACAAAGTCCAACCTTGTGTTACCTCTTTCTACCATCATTACCTGCAGATGGTGGCTGTCCAAGAATTTTTCATAGACCTTGTGATGAGATTTCGGGCCTAAAAGTTGTTGCCTTGACCTAGTCATGGGCCTCCAAAGCAACTATTGGCTCAATCGTGCTAGGTACCACATCCATCCAATGGGTGCGGTTTTCAATCCAAACCAACTTTCATAAATAACTTCCAATGTCGCCACACATTCTAATTTCATAATGTAACATTATGGTATCCTACTTGAAACCTTTCCAAGACACCACTCTCACCTTCGAAATCCGAAACATACATACATATAGAGGACTTACTCATTATTCACACGAATTTAGAAGATAGTATTGCTTTAGCCTTGCAGAATCAACTCTCCATAAATCGTGCGTCAAGAATACTTCTCTAATTCTTATTTAGGTATTAAAGACTACTCTTAACAGTTGTCTACTAATGCCTCGGTGTATTCCCAATATCCATTGTGTCATGCCCAAAGCATGGACAATATCAAGTCTAACGCACCAAACAATATTTCCATGTTGCCTACAACATAGACATAGGGGATATCAAGCATCTAAGATTTTTATCAGTCTATTGTGACTGGGTCTTAAACAATTTAACCATAATAGGAATCAAATTCTTCTCATGAAGAATTGTGCAAAAAATGCTAGTATTTAAGTGTTTCCTAACATCTTAACCTCATTCGAAATGAGTATAACGTTACACACCTAACACTCGAAATACAACCAAACTTCCATTGACCTTTGAGTTTGTTTAATCAAGTTATACCCATATGAATTCAACAAAGTGAGTATTCCAGTTACATGAAGTCTTAGACCTGATTCGTCCTCCATGACGAATAACATGACTCCAAGCCATTGATTCAGACTGATGTTCCACATCTCTACTTCTCATGTCTTATAGAATCATAATCTAATACACCCGACAGACTCGAAAACTAGCACTTCTCAGGTATCTAAGGTATTCTTGTCACCTGTAAGAGAACTGGAAAATAGTCAGTGAAAAAATACGTTTAAAGCCTAAAGATCACAAATCACTACGTTTTTTAGAATACGTTTGTTAGCAGATCCAAAGATGCATTTTTTAGAATGCAAACGGTTGTCATTTTAGGTGAATTTTATATGGAATTAGAACTGTGCGAGTCTAGTTTTAAATGGTCTAAGTTTCAAGTCCATTGAAAATTTCTACACAAAGTTAGAGAGTGATGTTTAAAATTTTATTTTTGCATTTAGTCTATGTACAAAATTCTATGCTTATAATCTTACGTTTAGCCCTATAAAAGGACTTGTAATCTGATGTTATCCAAGTGAACAGAAAGGCACAATTTAGAGTACCGAATTTCTAAGATATACTCCTCTTCTCTTCCTTCAAAAAAATAGTTATACAATTGAACCCATCATAACTTCCAACAATATATTAAAGAAAAAGAGCCCACTCTTGCCTCGATCGCATATTTCTTCAAGCACAACCATCACATTCAATATAATTTACTGACAATATATAACAGTCGTAACTATATCAGTATTATCAATACAAATACGTCACTAATTATTTATTACTATTATTTTACGCACAATGCTCGGCCCGAACAATTATATTGTGATAAAAACAAAATTATCGTCATTTACTATAAACTTTCATTAACAATTTCAAACCTATCATTTGATATTTTGTGAGTAATATTATATCATTTTGTAGTGATAAGAATCTATAATTCAACTATACTTATTCCAAGGAGTAAATGATAATAATGGGTGTCTCCAATTTCTTCTCCACATAATCATAATGGATAAGACAATTAAATTTCCACAAGAAGAGTACATTAATAGGACTTAAATCACATGCTTAATTATATAATTATAATCTTATTAGGGTCTCAAACATTCTTCTCCACCAATGAGTTTCTTAACCCAACTTCTCAAGTTGCAAATATAAAAAAAGCTTACAAAAATCAACTGTCCCGCCACTAAGATTACGTGGTGGTTGAAAACACACAAAACCCCACAATCAATGGTGTTGGTTTTTCTCAATGAATTTATGGGTGTTATGCAACTTTTCTCATTCTCTCTTCCTCTCCATTCTTCATCCACTACTGAAATTTTGACAGTCTTTTATGTTGGTGTTGGGGAATAAACGTACGTCTAGCAACAAACCCAGTAAAACTATAATCTAAGGGGCACAATGGAAATAAAATGGGTTTAATGTAATTTATTCCCTTGTGATATTGTAAATGAGCAGACTGCTTCTCTATAAAAAAAATAGTAATTTATCCCACTGTGTTAATTAAAATAAAGCAATTTAATTACTTCCAATCTAGAGAGATAAAAAAAAATAAACCATAGGGATACACCTTCCATAGGAAACTTTATTATTGAAGATGTCCGACAACGGATACTTAGTATTGATTTACCTCCTTCTATTAGTGCACTTTTTCATTTATGATGGATCCCTTGGCCTGTCGAGGTGACTGCCTAACCTTTCATGTTGCATTATACCGATGTACTATCATTTATTTAATCAAATTTATATTCATCGAAAAAAAAATATAGAGGATAAATTGCTGCATTTTGAAAAACATGAATTGCGAATTTTGACTATTTTCTCGAGAAAAAATATATGATATTCATGTAAATATTATTGTGGAAAAAAATTATGAAGGATGATAATAAAATTATTTGATAATATGCAATTACTTTTAATTAGTAAAAAATTTCAGGATTATTCTTAAGCCATATTTTGATTGGTACATGAATAAATTGTATAACATTGTTAAAAACTTAAATATAGTAATAATGGTAACGTCTTTAAAAGTTGTACACTTATTTTAGCTTTCAATGTTAAAAAGTTGGGGTTCTTATCCTTCTCCATTCTTAAGGCATATATTTATGCACACAAATGCCCCCACATAAATATAGGGTTTAATGCAATTTATCCTCCTGTGCTATTGAAAATGAGTAGATTATCCCCTTATAAAAAAAAAATAAACAGCAATTTACCTCCCTTTATTTTAAAAAATTTCTTTCTCGGAATTTTGTTTGTCCACACAACAATCCAATGAAAGATCCCTTTAACGAATGTCCACACTACATCATGAAAATAAATCTAGATCCACTATCACGTGGAAACTAAATTGTAGAAGAAAATCCCATATCAACACCATGAGATTAGTGTTTTCGAGTTCCTGATGTTTTTAACTTGAATTTAATTCAAGAAAAATATATAAAAATATGCATTGTGTTTGGATTTGTAGTTTGAGTGTTTTGGGGATAGAGAGAAAAAAATAGAGATAAATAAGTGTATGTTGAAAATAGATGATATGTTTATATTTGTGTTTTGGGGTAATCTAAAATATTTTAAAATAAGTGGTGTAGATTTGATGTTGGGATTTAGGAGACAAAAATCACTGTTCATTATCAAATCATATATATTTATATATATTTTTATATATAAATATTTTATGTTAATGTTGTATTTTTGGGAGATAAAAATTACTGTTTATTGTCAAATCATGTCTGTTTTATATTATGTATATATATATATATATAGAAAGTTAAAAAATAGAAAATAACACAAATAAGGTGTAAAAACACAAAAACAAACATTAAGTGTATTTTATCTTATTTCAAAAAATACAAAAATACAAATCCAAACACAGGCGTGGAGAATGTGAGGGAATTAACCAATTTCTCTTTGAGAGAATCAGTGTAGCCGTGAGTGACTTGAGGATTAATAGTGGAGAGTAAAGGTGTTTTGTTGTATAGTCAAATATATTCAAAACTTCATGTGTATATAATACTAATTCCACAACCAACCAAAAAATCACGCACACCTTGTGCAAAATCCATGACTTGGTCGAGTGGAGCTCTTCAAGTGACCGAGGAGGCTGTTTGGTTACATATTTTACTTTAAAAAATTTTAAAACGCTTTTATAAATAGTATACGTTAGTTTAATTTCAAATAAAAATTTAATAGATAATTCTTTTATAATACTAAAAATAATAATGAATTATTATCTAAAATTTTGAATAAAAATAATATATATGTACGTTCATCCTAGTCGAATATTAATATAGATATATAATTGATATTTTCTTTGTTAATGCAATGATTATTTCTAGTTGTGTAATTTATAATATCTTGAACTTATATTTTTTAGTAAATATAATATCAATACCAATCTTATTTTTTATTTAACTATAATAATTTATTATTAAATAATGACTTATTTTCTCTTTTTTAAGTCTTAGATAGTAAAAAATATTTTTTAAATCACAGAGAGAAAGAGTATGTGTGTGTGTGTGTGAGAGAGAGAGAGAGGGTGAGGAGAGTGTGTGTCAGTATATTCTTCATGACTTAATTGAGTTCAATTCAATTAATGTGTTTCTTTTATAATTAATTCTACCACTTCCGTATTGATTTGTATATGATTCTTCAGGTGGGTTTATGATCAAAATAATTAATTAATTAAATCTAATTTAATTAATTAATTTTGATTAACCAATGATAAAAATTGTCCATCACCATGGATGGCCATCTAGCAACGGTACATGGAACTGAAGACTGGGCGAATGTTGGCATGAACGTTTAGGCTCTCAAACGTCATACAAGTACGATTCTTTCATCAATCGTCTCTCAGTCTTAGCTTAGGGCATGGAATTGGGCATTAATTCCCATCCTTAGCTAGACAATTATGTGTAATACTCGCAGCACGTGTACTCTACTGATTGACATAAGGAACCACTCCCTATTCGACCAATTGTTGTGGCAACAGACTCAAATAGCTTAAATAATTTCAGAGCACATAGAAGACTTGACTGTCATATAATAACCAGTGAAGGATCATCTCTTGGAACCCACAGTCTTTACTACATATTTCAATTGCAGTGGACAATGCTTATAATGACCACATCAAAGACACGATCTTCTCTATCTAGATCCAAGATATAACCATCATATGGATGTGACTATCGTGGTTCCTCACGTCCAAGGATTAATCTTGTATTATAGGGGCCGAGAATACCAATCCTATCGACCAAGGCTTCCATTTGACAATTTTCCATGAGTCAGTTCAGTCGGCTTGATGACCTGCAACCACCCACTAAAATTGCATAGGCAACCTATGTCTGTCACTGATGAAATACGTCACTCATCCAATGTGTGGAACTTTAGTTCAAACCTTTATAGGACTCTCAATCCCTATCTCGAGGTCCCGACTTAGAACATTTCAGGCCTCAAGCCTTAGAAGTTGATTTCGTAGTTGTCATCTAATGCGCAACCAACCACATGGGTATTCTATTGGTCTGTCAGTATTTGTTGTAATGTTATAAAGTTCAACATAATTAATGAGCACAAACAAACATATATAGTCAAAGATGAATACTTACTATATTCATCATATTTTATATTTCATTACTAGAATGCTAAAAAGGTTACAAAACCGTCAATCAATTGGCTTCCTGGTCACCTATTCTAACAATTTGATGATCAACCTATCGGCTTTTGACTAGCATGTTTTCAACATAAACTTCCATGTTGCATCCAAGTAGTTCTCTAAGCATGAGGTCTACCCTGTTATGGTTTGGACAAAAAATATTAATGCTAATAAAAAGAATATATAAATTTTAAATTTTTCTCCTCATTTTACATTTTTATGTATAATTTTGTACTCATAAAGGATAAATATAATATATATATATATGTAGAATGAGGTTAACATAATTACAATTTTTCCCTTATAAATAAAATTATTACATAAGAATATTATAAAAGAGGGGTAAACTTAAAATTTTATGCAATTTTTTTTGCTAATATCAGCACTTTTCGTCCAAACCCTAACGAAAGTGGTCAGGTCACTAGAAAAAAAAAACAGTAGTATTGGATACAATATTAATGGCTATGGTTAAAAATCATAGTAAATAAATATTATTAATCACGGTTAAATAAAGACTGATACTAAAACTATCTTTTTCACTATGAAATTTTTGTCACAACTAAAAGGCATGATAAAGATAGTTGTCATGACTTTTAGCCATGACAAATGTATTAGCCACCCTCGCAAAAATCACGACCAACAGTCGTTGCATGATCGTAGTAAATGACCATTTACTATGTTTATTTATTATTAATCATAGTTAGACATTATTTTTCTAAGAGTGGGTATAAACAGTAAATTTTCGAAGGGAGTATAAGTATAATTTTAAAACTCTTTCAGTAGAAAGTGTAGTAATCATTTTCACATGACGTCTGAGCCTAATAAACTCTTTAAAAATTTATAAATTTCTTTGTTATTTTAAAACTACATTTTACCATCTCTAACTAAACCAAATTACCTTATTTGAAATTAAGTTCATAGACCCCCAAAAAACACTTACCCAACACAAAATAAAAATATTTTATTTTATTTTTCTATCTGCTTCCTTAATTCAAAAAAAAAAAGGTTACAATATACCAAAAACGAACAAACAGACAGGGCCCTCTTTGGTGGCGACCTATCTAAGTGGCCTCATGACCTTTAACATAAAACCAACCATAAAAAAGGCCACTTTGGTTCTTTGTCCACAGACAATCTAAAGTTGCAATCTACGTACTCTGACTTTTCATCAAAATTTAGGGTTTATCCAAAAAGTGTTGTAATGGAAAGAGATTGATGTCGTGAAATCCTTGAGTGCGTTTTATTGTGCGTTTGTCACTTTCCCTCTGTGTGTTTTCCATTTTTAATTAAATACCATAATTCAGAAAATTAATTTTGTAACATATCAAATTGTCCAAGTCTCTATATGCATTTCATCAATGTTCATGTCAATGACGAAAAAAATTAATATTTCTTAAATTATAAATTAATACAATCTAAAAGTTGTAAAAATTAATATTATTAACTGCAATCATATATATATATATATATATATAACAATAATTGTTGTGAATTTAGCTATAGCAAACAATATTTAACATAGTTTTTATTACGGTCAAAACATTTGCTCTAATTTCTAGCTATAGTTGAACTTATAAAAACTTTGTCGAACATCTTGTAACAAGTTTTTTAGAGTTTAATTATATAATGCTACATTTATTTAGTAAACTTTTTTTATAAAAAGAGCTTATAAAATTAAAAAATAAGATGTTAGGAGAGTTTATAATTCTTTTTTTTACAAAAAAAAGTAAAAAATTTCTAGGAAACTCTTTTATTAATTATAGAACTATTGTTCCTAACATATGATTAGTTCCACCATTTTATTATTTAAATACTTTAACAACTTGGTTTAAATGTATTTTTTGTCCAGTAAATTAGGTCATTTGACGTTTTTGTTTTTTAATTTTTTAGGGTCCGTATTTGGTCCTGCGCATCTTAATTTTCAAGACTCCAATCCTTGTTTTTCGTCGGAGTTCACCCTTTTCTCCGAAAAAATACATGTGCATCTCACATAACCTTTTAAAAGTGGAGCTACTGTTCGCATTGATTTATGTTTCCTAGCATTTTTTGTCCTTTAACTTTATACAGTAGCATTTTGGTCATGCATCTCTCTAACTTTTTCCATTTTAGTCCTCCCCATCCACCCCAGGAGTTCACTCTTCTTGCCGGCAGAGCTGAAGGTGAGAAAAGGACTGAAATCATAAAAATTAAAAAGATGCAAGATCAAAATGCTACCCTAAATAGTGAAATGATTAAAATGCCAAATAACCTAAGTTACGGGACCAAAAATGCATTTAATTTCGAGAACTTATTGTTAAATAAGATCCACATTCAATGAAATATATAATTTTTTTAAAAATAAATATTTTTTAATAAATTCATAAAATGGAATCAATTTGAAAAATATTTATACTTATGGAGAAATAATTGAGATGAGATATGAGTGAACTTGAAATGAAATCTTGTATTACATACATATGTTAGTTACACACTAGAAAGTGGGGATTGGGAAATGGTGATAGTGAATGATGGATGTGAGATTGGTGAAGGGAGGTAATTGGTGTCTTGGATTGTGCAATGATAGACAAGTAATGGGGGGTGACACATGTACATGAAAATCCCACTTAGGTCTTGTTTGGAGGTGAAAGTTGGTGTGAAAAAATCAAATGATTTAGGTGTGATTGTGAAGTGTATGTATATCCTTAAAGCTATCATAATGTCCTCTTCATTGTCTTTTCTTTCTTGGTAAAGGGCTAAAGCCTCTTTGTTATTATCTTCAACTAGTTATTGCAATTTCAAGAAATGGTGAAAGGGCACCCAAATTCCATGGAATCAATTAGTTCTTGAAAAGATATATGTGAAGACTGGAATCCAGCTAGGCCTTTTAGGTTTTGGTTTAAAGGATTGGTTTCAAGTGTAAGTTGGCTTCATCACAACTAGATTGATTGACACTCTTTGTTTTTTTTGCCCTAATTCCCCCAATCAAATAGACTTTGTTTTGAGAGGTCTTGTTCTATTAGATGAGAGAAGATGATGGAATGATGAATCTATTTCTTTCGCCTCTTTGGGAATAAATCAGAATCCTGATACAGAATGGTCGGATTTTTCAGATTACAAGAATCGGTATTTTTAAGGGAAAATTTGAAGTATAGAATTTTTGCTCTCGTATGATCATTCGTTCCTCAGACGTTAGAAGTAGATCTTCTCCTGACAGAATGAGACTGCGCACTCATTTGATCTTGATCCCTGTGGAGCGAAAGTGAGACTGAATGGATCTGTGTGGCCCCCAAATAATATCCATAAATGAGTAATAGATGGAGATTTCTGTACGCAAATTTAGGTCCACAATACACATTAGTGCTCTAGTGAATTTTTCCGTCTGAGTTAAAATAATTATGTCTGGAACCTTCTCTTTAAAATTCAAAATGGATGTTCCGACGCGAATAAAAGTGGAAGGAGATCTGGAGTGAAATTTGCTTTACATTAAGATTTTTTTTTTTTAAAGAAAAAAGTCGTTTGCTATAATATAATGTAAATAAGCTGCAAATACTTTCAGTTATTTGATACAATTAAAAAAAAATGGAATAGCAAGATTGTATTTGTTGTTTATATCAATTAGGTATATTGTTTTGTTAGAGAACAAGTAATTTGTTATTGAAATAATTCTAATTTGACTCATTATGCAAATTCTATAATAATATTTAAAATAAAATATTTATTATTTAATAAAAATATATACAAAATAATATTAAATTTATAAAACAAACATGACAAAACGAAGCATGGAAAAAAAAATAAAACTAACTATTAAAGATTACGGGAGAGTGGAAAATTAGATGAATAAATAAAAACATCAAATTAATTATTTAAAAAAAACACTAAAAATATACTCTCTCTTAATATACAGTATAGATTAAATCGATAATATTTTAAACTAAAAATATACTCTCTCTTAATATGTTTCCCATCATGGAAGTGAATTGATCCAACTCTACAAAAAAAAATATAATATTAACATAAAAATTATTAAGTGACGGTTTAAAAATTATCACTAAAAATATATATTAAAAGTGACAACTATTTCGATCTTGTCATTGTATGATTATTAATGACAAGAATTGTGTATAAAGTTATTACTGTATATAATTAGTGACACGTCTGCTTATATAGTGACCGCAATTATTCGTTGTTTCTAAGTTGCCATTACATCTGTGTCACTGATTGTATTTAGTGACAATTTTATACACAGTATTTTATCGTTAATTTCTGCTAATAAAGTTTTTTGCAAAGTAATAATTTCTAGAAAAATCATTAGTCTAACAAAGGAAACATTCTTGTTACTAAACATATGTAATTAGGACAATATTAAAAGTGTCCCTTGATTCTTTTTATGGCTGATCTCTTCATTTTCTTGCAGTGGGGTCTGAGAGTGTTGCATCTGGGCTGGACATTGGACTTCAATTCTTAGGCTTTGCACCCTCACCATCTAATCCTTTTACCAACGGAGCTGCTGGATGGGCCTTTGTTTAGTTTTGGGCCTCAGTGAAAATTGACCCCCCAAGCATCAATGGATAATTAAAATAAACATAATATTTGGTTTCAATTTTGCTTCATCTTGGAAATGGCCCAAAATATGGATAATATTTGCCTTAATTTATTTTGAAAGTTTTAATTGTGTTTTGAGATGTTTTGAAACACTGTCTCATTTATTTTCTATTAAAATAAGTCTACACTAATTATAGGCTCTACAACTAAAAAAATTAAATACATACTCATACATATATATATATATAAATATATATATAAGAGACATGATTTGACAATGAACAGTAGTTTTTGTCTCTTACTAAATAACATCAGATATACCATACTTATTTTATATTAACTCTAAAAACAAATCCAAACATAACTATCTTTAACACATACTTATTTATCTTTATTTTTTTTCTCTCTTTATCTCCATAAAATACATCAAAATAAGTTAAAAATAAAACCAAACATAGTAAAAGTTTTTTCTTTTTTTTTTTTTTTGTCTTTGAGTTTTATTTTTGCATCCAATTTTCAACACAAGCAATACTGATCTTTGTATTTTTACATTTTGGATATTTATTTCAGTTGAATTTTTTTTCTCCCCCAATCTAAAAAGGATCAGTGTTGGTTCTTCAACTATTCTCAATGGACTAGAATTCATAACTAAAGTTATAGGTGCAAGGTGCTCTTGCCTATAGGCCTCCTTATCTGGTCTTATTCAGTTGAAATTAAACACAACGTTCTTCTACCTTTTCTTGAGACATATATTTTTATATTTTTTTTAAGAAATTTTGATAAATCACAAATGGGATCCTAAAATAGAAATATTGAGTTCATGTCTATTTTTGTGCCAATAAGGTTTAACTACTCGATATTCAATTAAAATTAATGGATAAAAACTCATCTAAATTTAATTTGTAAGAATTAATAAATAAAATTTGAACAACTTTTTTGTTTGATACGCTTTCAATTTGAGCTTGATTCAAGAATTACAAAAAATAATAAAATATATTGTAGACAAGCAAAATTTCACACTCAATTGAATGATAACAATTGAAAAATAATATATTAATTATCAATAATAATTCTTTATCAATTTATATTTTGGAACTTATTAAATTAATTTCAAGTGTAAATAGTTAATTTAATTGATATTTTAATATATATATATATATATATATATTTTACTGCTAGTCAATGGCCGATAAATATCAAAATTGAAGTATTTCGGCCAATCAAATCATGTTTCGCAGTCACATATTCGAGCCAATCAAACGGGACCACGTGGAAAAACGACATTACTTTCCAATCAAATCAAGACAAATAATTTTATATTTATTTCTTTAGAGATACAAGTTTTAAACAGATAATGTCAGAGTGACCAATCATACCATGTCAAATATTTGATGTTTTTCTCCTTAAATTAAATTATAAAGAGATAATATAAAAGGTGTTCAAGTACATCACAGATCTGCCTCTTTCACACTTTCGTAAATAAGATAATACCTAGAAAATAATTAAACTAAGGTTATCGCCATTACTCAATCTATTAATGCTTCACTGGAAATTAAGTTGGACATGATTGGAAGCTTGACATGAAGGTTGAATGGTGGGAAAGAGAAACGGTTTGGCATAGACAACATTAGTTTCTTTTTGAAATTGAAATAGTGAGGAAACATATGTTGGTCGTAAGATGATGTTTAGTGATTATTATTCATAATTGAAGTAAACAATAGTAGAATTATTACACCGCAGCTTGTACGATGAGATTAGGATGTCGAGAAAAGAAAAGTATGTAGTAGATTCAAACAAAATACCACAAACTATAGGAGTAATTTGTGTTTTCCATTACAATACTTAGGTACAAGGAACAATTATCTAAATAATAATAAAACAACATTGTAGCATGCAACAAAAAAGATGTCCACCAACGATAATACAATTTAGATTTAACGTAGATGGATGAAAAATATAGAGTGGACGTAGACATTTGGTTTGAGCCAATAGTAAGTGATCTAATCGACAAAGTTGATAACTGAATCCTCGGATGAGGTCCCATTTCCGTTAGACGACATCGTCACAATAGTTTCATCAAGTCTTGGAACTCTTTCAGCATAGAGTTTGTCATTACTGGAATGGTTGGGCTTGTGAACGATTTCACCAAAAAATAATTTCAAATCGTTCCAAGTAAGCTCTATGTTCCAGCAATAGGCCCGAGCAAATGGCTTTTCCTGCCAAATTATCCTTCCTAGCTCGTCCCAAAGAGCTTCGTCGACAAGGAGCAGTTTCGGCATAGGGATCCAACAACATCGGGTTGGTTGATTAGCCAAGTTAATGTGTCATGGCGTTTCTAAATGAGTAAAAGTAGCCTAAATGAGTATCGAACACATTGTTGACAACGAAATGGCAGTGTTTATGGCTAAGTCATTTGGTTGTCCGTTTTCACTATACCCATACTGCACCCTACGAACAAGCTCACCAATGAAGATTCTATCCATTGCCTTACTAAAGTGTTTGCAGTAGAAAAAATATTTCTGGGGAGGGCACATGTTGCTGGTTTGATGGACCTAATAGGACAATGCAAAGTTGTATGTTGGCAAAGAAGACAAGGGCACTTAGGTTTGTGATGCTAAGCCCAGTATCCAAGTACCAAATATATATAAGGAAAACTACGACACAACTCATTAAATATTGGTAGTGCTGCATCAGATTAAGCTCATTTTAGCTGCTGTTGGAGACCACAAATTGGCCAGCTTCTTTAATTATTTATACAAAAGAATATAATATGGCAAATGTAACAAGACGCAGATGGCATTCATTGACGCAGAAGATAAAAGCAACACCTCACTTTTTCTATGTTCAAAATGGAAGTAACACATATTCTACCGTGACACACACCACACACACCCCACACACCCCACACACACACACACACACACACTGCACACACACACACCGCACACGCATACACACACACACCCGCACACACCACACACACTCACACACACACACACACCCCACATAGACACACACACACACACACACTGCACAAACACACACTCTCACACACACCGCACATGCACACACACACACACATACACACACACACACACCGCACACGCACACACACACACACACACACCTGCACACACCACACAAACACTCACACGCACACACACTGCTCACACACACACACATACACACACACACACCGCACATGCACACACGCACACACCACATAAACACACACACCCACACACCACACACACACTCACACACAAAAAAAAAAAGACTCACAGACAAGGAAATTAAAAAGTCGGAACAAAACTTCTCAAGAATTGGTTAGCAGGTCATAACCATCCAAGCTATTTATCAAATTTTATCAATCCTCAACTCATTTTCTCTCACTATATCCCCTCTAGTAAAGTAAATTAATCCAAGGTCACTCTTGCTATCGAGATATATTGAAAGACAAAATGCATAAAACCCCACTGTGTTTTAAAAAGTCTGCAAAAAGAAATCCCCTATTTTCAAAATAAGTTAAAAGCTCCCATGTATTTTTTAAAACTAAGCTCAATCGCCCCCACTCCGTTAAATTCAAGAAAAAATTAGGTTAGAAAAAAACTTGTGAAATTATTAAAAAATATTAAAATTACTGATCTAATAGAAGCTTTTTACAGGGAAAAGATAAAATAAAGTATAATTTGAGTAGTCAAAAATTAGGATATATGTATTATTATTTTAAAATATTAAATCAATTATAAATTTTACTATATATAATAAAACAGAATCATTGAGGCTATCCACCTAAGCGCCATGTATCCTAAAAAAATTAAAAATATTGGACTTATCAAAAAAAATTTGATCAATATTATCTATCAAGTTTTATTTAAATAAAGAATAAAAAATATTATCATTTTCTTTATTGTTTCTTTAAGTATATAAAAATATGTATATTAAATATCTATTTTGATAATATTATGTGCCATCTAATCAATATAATCTAATAAAAAAGATTAAATAAAAAATAAAAAACTATTAATATTTATACAAAAGAATATAATATGTCAAATGTAACAAGACGCAGATGGCATTAATTGGCGCAGAAGATAAAAGCAACAACTCACTTTTTCTATGTTCAAAATGGAAGACATATTCTACCGTGACACACGCACACACACACCCCACACACCACACACGCACACACACACTGCACACACACACCCGCACACACCACACACTCACACACACACCCGCACACACCACACAAACACTCACACACACGCACCCCACATAGACACACACACACACACTGCATACACACACACTACACACACACACCCTGCACACACACTCACACACACACCGCACATGCACACACACACACACACACCCTGCACACGCATACACACACACACACCTGCACACACCACACAAACACTCACACACACACACACACACTGCACACACACACACACATACACACACACACACCGCACATGCACACACGCACACACCACATAAACACACACACCCACACACCACACACACACACACACATAAAAAAAAAAGAAAGACTCACAGACAAGGAAATTAAAAAGTCGGAACAAAACTTCTCATGAATTGGTTAGCAGGTCATAACCATCCAAGCCATTTATCGAATTTTATCAATCCTCAACTCATTTTCTCTCACTATATCCCCTCTAGTAAAGTAAATTAATCGAAGGCCACTCTTGCTATCGAGATATATTGAAAGACAAAATGCATAAAACCCCACTGTGTTTTAAAAAGTCTGCAAAAAGAAATCCCCTATTTTCAAAATAAGTTAAAAGCTCCCATGTGTTTTTTAAAACTCAGCTCAATCGCCCCACGCTCCGTTAAATTCAAGAAAAAATTAGGTTAGAAAAAAAATTGTGAAATTATTAAAAAATATTAAAATTACTGATCTAATAGAAGCTTTTTACAGGGAAAAGATAAAATAAAGTATAATTTGAGTAGTCAAAAATTAGGATATATGTATTATAATTTTAAAATATTAAATTAATTATAAATTTTACTATATATAATAAAACAGAATCATTGAGGCTATCCACCTAAGCGCCATGTATCCTAAAAAAATTAAAAATATTGGATTTATCAAAAAAAATTTGATCAATATTATCTATCAAGTTTTATTTAAATAAAGAATAAAACATATTATCATTTTCTTTATTGTTTCTTTAAGTATATAAAAATATGTATATTAAATATCTATTTTGATAATATTATGTGCCATCTAATCAATATAATCTAATAAAAAAAAGTAAATAAAAAATAAAAAAATATTAATATTTATACAAAAGAATATAATATGGCAAATGTAACAAGACGCAGATGGCATTCATTGGCGCAGAAGATAAAATCAACACCTCACTTTTTCTATGTTCAAAATGGAAGTAACACATATTCTATCGTGACACACGCACACACACATCCCACACACCCCACACAAACACACACACACACACTGCACACACACACACCGCACACGCATACACACACACACCCGCACACACCACACACTCACACACACACCCGCACACACCACACAAACACTCACACACACACACACCCCACATAGACACACACACACACACACACACACACTGCATACACACACACTGCACACACTCTCACACACACCGCACATGCACACACACACATACACACACACACACCGCACACGCGCACACACACACACACACCTGCACACACCACACAAACACTCACACGCACACACACTGCTCACACACACACAATACACACACACACACACACCGCACATGCACACACGCACACACCACATAAACACACACACCACACACACACTCACACACAAAAAAAAAAAGACTCACAGACAAGGAAATTAAAAAGTCGGAACAAAACTTCTCAAGAATTGGTTAGCAGGTCATAACCATCCAAGCCATTTATCGAATTTTATCAATCCTCAACTCATTTTCTCTCACTATATTCCCTCTAGTAAAGTAAATTAATCGAAGGCCACTCTTGCTATCGAGGTATTTTGAAAGACAAAATGCATAAAACCCCACTGTGTTTTAAAAAGTCTGCAAAAAGAAATCCCCTATTTTCAAAATAAGTTAAAAGCTCCCATGTGTTTTTTAAAACTCAGCTCAATCGCCCCCGCTCCGTTAAATTCAAGAAAAAATTAGGTTAGAAAAAAAATTGTGAAATTATTAAAAAATATTAAAATTATTGATCTAATAGAAGCTTTTTACAGGGAAAAGATAAAATAAAGTATAATTTGAGTAGTCAAAAATTAGGATATATGTATTATAATTTTATAATATTAAATTAATTATAAATTTTACTATATATAATAAAACAGAATCATTGAGGCTATCCACCTAAGCGCCATGTATCCTAAAAAAATTAAAAATATTGGATTTATCAAAAAAAATTTGATCAATATTATCTATAAAGTTTTATTTAAATAAAGAATAAAACATATTATCATTTTCTTTATTGTTTCTTTAAGTATATAAAAATATGTATATTAAATATCTATTTTGATAATATTATGTGCCATCTAATCAATATAATCTAATAAAAAAGATTAAATAAAAAATAAAAAACTATTAATATTTATACAAAAGAATATAATATGTCAAATGTAACAAGACGCAGATGGCATTAATTGGCGCAGAAGATAAAAGCAACAACTCACTTTTTCTATGTTCAAAATGGAAGACATATTCTACCGTGACACACGCACACACACACCCCACACACCACACACGCACACACACACTGCACACACACACCCGCACACACCACACACTCACACACACACCCGCACACACCACACAAACACTCACACACACGCACCCCACATAGACACACACACACACACTGCATACACACACACTACACACACACACCCTGCACACACACTCACACACACACCGCACATGCACACACACACACACACACCCTGCACACGCATACACACACACACACCTGCACACACCACACACATACACACACACACACCGCACATGCACACACGCACACACCACATAAACACACACACCCACACACCACACACACACACACACATAAAAAAAAAAGAAAGACTCACAGACAAGGAAATTAAAAAGTCGGAACAAAACTTCTCATGAATTGGTTAGCAGGTCATAACCATCCAAGCCATTTATCGAATTTTATCAATCCTCAACTCATTTTCTCTCACTATATCCCCTCTAGTAAAGTAAATTAATCGAAGGCCACTCTTGCTATCGAGATATATTGAAAGACAAAATGCATAAAACCCCACTGTGTTTTAAAAAGTCTGCAAAAAGAAATCCCCTATTTTCAAAATAAGTTAAAAGCTCCCATGTGTTTTTTAAAACTCAGCTCAATCGCCCCACGCTCCGTTAAATTCAAGAAAAAATTAGGTTAGAAAAAAAATTGTGAAATTATTAAAAAATATTAAAATTACTGATCTAATAGAAGCTTTTTACAGGGAAAAGATAAAATAAAGTATAATTTGAGTAGTCAAAAATTAGGATATATGTATTATAATTTTAAAATATTAAATTAATTATAAATTTTACTATATATAATAAAACAGAATCATTGAGGCTATCCACCTAAGCGCCATGTATCCTAAAAAAATTAAAAATATTGGATTTATCAAAAAAAATTTGATCAATATTATCTATCAAGTTTTATTTAAATAAAGAATAAAACATATTATCATTTTCTTTATTGTTTCTTTAAGTATATAAAAATATGTATATTAAATATCTATTTTGATAATATTATGTGCCATCTAATCAATATAATCTAATAAAAAAAAGTAAATAAAAAATAAAAAAATATTAATATTTATACAAAAGAATATAATATGGCAAATGTAACAAGACGCAGATGGCATTCATTGGCGCAGAAGATAAAATCAACACCTCACTTTTTCTATGTTCAAAATGGAAGTAACACATATTCTATCGTGACACACGCACACACACATCCCACACACCCCACACAAACACACACACACACACTGCACACACACACACCGCACACGCATACACACACACACCCGCACACACCACACACTCACACACACACCCGCACACACCACACAAACACTCACACACACACACACCCCACATAGACACACACACACACACACACACTGCATACACACACACTGCACACACACTCTCACACACACCGCACATGCACACACACACATACACACACACACACCGCACACGCGCACACACACACACACACCTGCACACACCACACAAACACTCACACGCACACACACTGCTCACACACACACAATACACACACACACACACACCGCACATGCACACACGCACACACCACATAAACACACACACCACACACACACTCACACACAAAAAAAAAAAGACTCACAGACAAGGAAATTAAAAAGTCGGAACAAAACTTCTCAAGATTTGGTTAGCAGGTCATAACCATCCAAGCCATTTATCGAATTTTATCAATCCTCAACTCATTTTCTCTCACTATATTCCCTCTAGTAAAGTAAATTAATCGAAGGCCACTCTTGCTATCGAGGTATTTTGAAAGACAAAATGCATAAAACCCCACTGTGTTTTAAAAAGTCTGCAAAAAGAAATCCCCTATTTTCAAAATAAGTTAAAAGCTCCCATGTGTTTTTTAAAACTCAGCTCAATCGCCCCCGCTCCGTTAAATTCAAGAAAAAATTAGGTTAGAAAAAAAATTGTGAAATTATTAAAAAATATTAAAATTACTGATCTAATAGAAGCTTTTTACAGGGAAAAGATAAAATAAAGTATAATTTGAGTAGTCAAAAATTAGGATATATGTATTATAATTTAATAATATTAAATTAATTATAAATTTTACTATATATAATAAAACAGAATCATTGAGGCTATCCACCTAAGCGCCATGTATCCTAAAAAAATTAAAAATATTGGATTTATCAAAAAAAATTTGATCAATATTATCTATAAAGTTTTATTTAAATAAAGAATAAAACATATTATCATTTTCTTTATTGTTTCTTTAAGTATATAAAAATATGTATATTAAATATCTATTTTGATAATATTATGTGCCATCTAATCAATATAATCTAATAAAAAAAAGTAAATAAAAAATAAAAAAATATTAATATTTATACAAAAGAATATAATATGGTAAATGTAACAAGACGCAGATGGCATTCATTGGCGCAGAAGATAAAATCAACACCTCACTTTTTCTATGTTCAAAATGGAAGTAACACATATTCTATCGTGACACACGCACACACACATCCCACACACCCCACACAAACACACACACACACACTGCACACACACACACCGCACACGCATACACACACACACCCGCACACACCACACACTCACACACACACCCGCACACACCACACAAACACTCACACACACACACACCCCACATAGACACACACACACACACACACACACACTGCATACACACACACTGCACACACTCTCACACACACCGCACATGCACACACACACATACACACACACACACCGCACACGCGCACACACACACACACACCTGCACACACCACACAAACACTCACACGCACACACACTGCTCACACACACACAATACACACACACACACACACCGCACATGCACACACGCACACACCACATAAACACACACACCACACACACACTCACACACAAAAAAAAAAAGACTCACAGACAAGGAAATTAAAAAGTCGGAACAAAACTTCTCAAGAATTGGTTAGCAGGTCATAACCATCCAAGCCATTTATCGAATTTTATCAATCCTCAACTCATTTTCTCTCACTATATTCCCTCTAGTAAAGTAAATTAATCGAAGGCCACTCTTGCTATCGAGGTATTTTGAAAGACAAAATGCATAAAACCCCACTGTGTTTTAAAAAGTCTGCAAAAAGAAATCCCCTATTTTCAAAATAAGTTAAAAGCTCCCATGTGTTTTTTAAAACTCAGCTCAATCGCCGCCGCTCCGTTAAATTCAAGAAAAAATTAGGTTAGAAAAAAAATTGTGAAATTATTAAAAAATATTAAAATTACTGATCTAATAGAAGCTTTTTACAGGGAAAAGATAAAATAAAGTATAATTTGAGTAGTCAAAAATTAGGATATATGTATTATAATTTTATAATATTAAATTAATTATAAATTTTACTATATATAATAAAACAGAATCATTGAGGCTATCCACCTAAGCGCCATGTATCCTAAAAAAATTAAAAATATTGGATTTATCAAAAAAAATTTGATCAATATTATCTATAAAGTTTTATTTAAATAAAGAATAAAACATATTATCATTTTCTTTATTGTTTCTTTAAGTATATAAAAATATGTATATTAAATATCTATTTTGATAATATTATGTGCCATCTAATCAATATAATCTAATAAAAAAGATTAAATAAAAAATAAAAAACTATTAATATTTATACAAAAGAATATAATATGTCAAATGTAACAAGACGCAGATGGCATTAATTGGCGCAGAAGATAAAAGCAACAACTCACTTTTTCTATGTTCAAAATGGAAGACATATTCTACCGTGACACACGCACACACACACCCCACACACCACACACGCACACACACACTGCACACACACACCCGCACACACCACACACTCACACACACACCCGCACACACCACACAAACACTCACACACACGCACCCCACATAGACACACACACACACACTGCATACACACACACTACACACACACACCCTGCACACACACTCACACACACACCGCACATGCACACACACACACACACCCTGCACACGCATACACACACACACACCTGCACACACCACACAAACACTCACACACACACACACACACTGCACACACACACACACATACACACACACACACCGCACATGCACACACGCACACACCACATAAACACACACACCCACACACCACACACACACACACACATAAAAAAAAAAGAAAGACTCACAGACAAGGAAATTAAAAAGTCGGAACAAAACTTCTCATGAATTGGTTAGCAGGTCATAACCATCCAAGCCATTTATCGAATTTTATCAATCCTCAACTCATTTTCTCTCACTATATCCCCTCTAGTAAAGTAAATTAATCGAAGGCCACTCTTGCTATCGAGATATATTGAAAGACAAAATGCATAAAACCCCACTGTGTTTTAAAAAGTCTGCAAAAAGAAATCCCCTATTTTCAAAATAAGTTAAAAGCTCCCATGTGTTTTTTAAAACTCAGCTCAATCGCCCCACGCTCCGTTAAATTCAAGAAAAAATTAGGTTAGAAAAAAAATTGTGAAATTATTAAAAAATATTAAAATTACTGATCTAATAGAAGCTTTTTACAGGGAAAAGATAAAATAAAGTATAATTTGAGTAGTCAAAAATTAGGATATATGTATTATAATTTTAAAATATTAAATTAATTATAAATTTTACTATATATAATAAAACAGAATCATTGAGGCTATCCACCTAAGCGCCATGTATCCTAAAAAAATTAAAAATATTGGATTTATCAAAAAAAATTTGATCAATATTATCTATCAAGTTTTATTTAAATAAAGAATAAAACATATTATCATTTTCTTTATTGTTTCTTTAAGTATATAAAAATATGTATATTAAATATCTATTTTGATAATATTATGTGCCATCTAATCAATATAATCTAATAAAAAAAAGTAAATAAAAAATAAAAAAATATTAATATTTATACAAAAGAATATAATATGGCAAATGTAACAAGACGCAGATGGCATTCATTGGCGCAGAAGATAAAATCAACACCTCACTTTTTCTATGTTCAAAATGGAAGTAACACATATTCTATCGTGACACACGCACACACACATCCCACACACCCCACACAAACACACACACACACACTGCACACACACACACCGCACACGCATACACACACACACCCGCACACACCACACACTCACACACACACCCGCACACACCACACAAACACTCACACACACACACACCCCACATAGACACACACACACACACACACACACTGCATACACACACACTGCACACACACCGCACATGCACACACACACATACACACACACACACCGCACACGCGCACACACACACACACACCTGCACACACCACACAAACACTCACACGCACACACACTGCTCACACACACACAATACACACACACACACACACCGCACATGCACACACGCACACACCACATAAACACACACACCACACACACACTCACACACAAAAAAAAAAAGACTCACAGACAAGGAAATTAAAAAGTCGGAACAAAACTTCTCAAGAATTGGTTAGCAGGTCATAACCATCCAAGCCATTTATCGAATTTTATCAATCCTCAACTCATTTTCTCTCACTATATTCCCTCTAGTAAAGTAAATTAATCGAAGGCCACTCTTGCTATCGAGGTATTTTGAAAGACAAAATGCATAAAACCCCACTGTGTTTTAAAAAGTCTGCAAAAAGAAATCCCCTATTTTCAAAATAAGTTAAAAGCTCCCATGTGTTTTTTAAAACTCAGCTCAATCGCCCCCGCTCCGTTAAATTCAAGAAAAAATTAGGTTAGAAAAAAAATTGTGAAATTATTAAAAAATATTAAAATTACTGATCTAATAGAAGCTTTTTACAGGGAAAAGATAAAATAAAGTATAATTTGAGTAGTCAAAAATTAGGATATATGTATTATAATTTAATAATATTAAATTAATTATAAATTTTACTATATATAATAAAACAGAATCATTGAGGCTATCCACCTAACCGCCATGTATCCTAAAAAAATTAAAAATATTGGATTTATCAAAAAAAATTTGATCAATATTATCTATAAAGTTTTATTTAAATAAAGAATAAAACATATTATCATTTTCTTTATTGTTTCTTTAAGTATATAAAAATATGTATATTAAATATCTATTTTGATAATATTATGTGCCATCTAATCAATATAATCTAATAAAAAAAAGTAAATAAAAAATAAAAAAATATTAATATTTATACAAAAGAATATAATATGGTAAATGTAACAAGACGCAGATGGCATTCATTGGCGCAGAAGATAAAATCAACACCTCACTTTTTCTATGTTCAAAATGGAAGTAACACATATTCTATCGTGACACACGCACACACACATCCCACACACCCCACACAAACACACACACACACACTGCACACACACACACCGCACACGCATACACACACACACCCGCACACACCACACACTCACACACACACCCGCACACACCACACAAACACTCACACACACACACACCCCACATAGACACACACACACACACTGCATACACACACACTGCACACACACTCTCACACACACCGCACATGCACACACACACATACACACACACACACCGCACACGCGCACACACACACACACACCTGCACACACCACACAAACACTCACACGCACACACACTGCTCACACACACACAATACACACACACACACACACCGCACATGCACACACGCACACACCACATAAACACACACACCCACACACCACACACACACTCACACACAAAAAAAAAGACTCACAGACAAGGAAATTAAAAAGTCGGAACAAAACTTCTCAAGAATTGGTTAGCACGTCATAACCATCCAAGCCATTTATCGAATTTTATCAATCCTCAACTCATTTTCTCTCACTATATTCCCTCTAGTAAAGTAAATTAATCGAAGGCCACTCTTGCTATCGAGGTATATTGAAAGACAAAATGCATAAAACCCCACTGTGTTTTAAAAAGTCTGCAAAAAGAAATCCCCTATTTTCAAAATAAGTTAAAAGCTCCCATGTGTTTTTTAAAACTCAGCTCAATCGCCCCCGCTCCGTTAAATTCAGGAAAAAATTAGGTTAGAAAAAAAATTGTGAAATTATTAAAAAATATTAAAATTACTGATCTAATAGAAGCTTTTTACAGGGAAAAGATAAAATAAAGTATAATTTGATTAGTCAAAAATTAGGATATATGTATTATAATTTTAAAATATTAAATTAATTACAAATTTTACTATATATAATAAAACAGAATCATTGAGGCTATCCACCTAAGCGCCATGTATCCTAAAAAAATTAAAAATATTGGATTTATCAAAAAAAATTTGATCAATATTATCTATCAAGTTTTATTTAAATAAAGAATAAAACATATTATCATTTTCTTTATTGTTTCTTTAAGTATATAAAAATATGTATATTAAATATCTATTTTGATAATATTATGTGCCATCTAATCAATATAATCTAATAAAAAAAAGTAAATAAAAAATAAAAAAATATTAATATTTATACAAAAGAATATAATATGGCAAATGTAACAAGACGCAGATGGCATTCATTGGCGCAGAAGATAAAAGCAACATCTCACTTTTTCTATATTCAAAATGGAAGTAACACATATTCTACCGTGACACACGCACACACACATCCCACACACCCCACACAAACACACACACACACACTGCACACACACACACCGCACACGCATACACACACACACCCGCACACACCACACACTCACACACACACACCCACACACACCACACAAACACTCACACACACACACACCCCACATAGACACACACACACACACACACACTGCATACACACACACTGCACAAACACACACCGCACATGCACACACACACACACACACACACATACACACACACACACCGCACACGCACACACACACACACACACACACACACCTGCACACACCACACAAACACTCACACGCACACACACTGCTCACACACACACACATACGCACACACACACACACACCGCACATGCACACACGCACACACCACATAAACACACACACCCACACACTCACACACAAAAAAAAAAAAAAGACTCACAGACAAGGAAATTAAAAAGTCGGAACAAAACTTCTCAAGAATTGGTTAGCAGGTCATAATCATCCAAGCCATTTATCGAATTTTATCAATCCTCAACTCATTTTCTCTCACTATATCCCCTCTATTAAAGTAAATTAATCCAAGGCCACTCTTGCTATCGAGATATATTGAAAGACAAAATGCATAAAACCTCACTGTGTTTTAAAAAGTCTGCAAAAAGAAATCCCCTATTTTCAAAATAAGTTAAAAGCTCACATGTGTTTTTTAAAACTCAGCTCAATCGCCCCCGTTCCGTTAAATTCAAGAAAAAATTAGGTTAGAAAAAAAATTGTGAAATTATTAAAAAATATTAAAATTACTGATCTAATAGAAGCTTTTTACAGGGAAAGATAAAATAAAGTATAATTTGAGTAGTCAAAAATTAGGATATATGTATTATAATTTTATAATATTAAATTAATTATAAATTTTACTATATATAATAAAACAGAATCATTGAGGCTATCCACCTAAGCGCCATGTATCCTAAAAAAATTAAAAATATTGGACTTATCAAAAAAAATTTGATCAATATTATCTATCAAGTTTTATTTAAATAAAGAATAAAAAATATTATCATTTTCTTTATTGTTTCTTTAAGTATATAAAAATATGTATATTAAATATCTATTTTGATAATATTATGTGCCATCTAATCAATATAATCTAATAAAAAAAAGTAAATAAAAAATAAAAAAATATTAATATTTATACAAAAGAATATAATATGGCAAATGTAACAAGACGCAGATGGCATTCATTGGCGCACAAGATAAAATCAACACCTCACTTTTTCTATGTTCAAAATGGAAGTAACACATATTCTATCGTGACACACGCACACACACACCCCACACAAACACACACACACACACTGCACACACACACACCGCACACGCATACACACACACACCCGCACACACCACACACTCACACACACACCCGCACACACCACACAAACACTCACACACACACACACCCCACATAGACACACACACACACACACTGCATACACACACACTGCACACACACTCTCACACACACCGCACATGCACACACACACATACACACACACACACCGCACACGCGCGCACACACACACACACCTGCACACACCACACAAACACTCACACGCACACACACTGCTCACACACACACAATACACACACACACACACCGCACATGCACACACGCACACACCACATAAACACACACACCCACACACCACACACACACTCAAACACAAAAAAAAAAAAAGACTCACAGACAAGGAAATTAAAAAGTCGGAACAAAACTTCTCAAGAATTGGTTAGCAGGTCATAACCATCCAAGCCATTTATCGAATTTTATCAATCCTCAACTCATTTTCTCTCACTATATTCCCTCTACTAACGTAAATTAATCGAAGGCCACTCTTGCTATCGAGATATATTGAAAGACAAAATGCATAAAACCCCACTGTGTTTTAAAAAGTCTGCAAAAAGAAATCCCCTATTTTCAAAATAAGTTAAAAGCTCCCATGTGTTTTTTAAAACTCAGCTCAATCGCCCCCGCTCCGTTAAATTCAGGAAAAAATTAGGTTAGAAAAAAAATTGTGAAATTATTTAAAAATATTAAAATTACTGATCTAATAGAAGCTTTTTACAGGGAAAAGATAAAATAAAGTATAATTTGAGTAGTCAAAAATTAGGATATATGTATTATAATTTTAAAATATTAAATTAATTATAAATTTTACTATATATAATAAAACAGAATCATTGAGGCTATCCACCTAAGCGCCATGTATCCTAAAAAAATTAAAAATATTGGATTTATCAAAAAAAATTTGATCAATATTATCTATCAAGTTTTATTTAAATAAAGAATAAAACATACTATCATTTTCTTTATTGTTTCTTTCAGTATATAAAAATATGTATATTAAATATCTATTTTGATAATATTATGTGCCATCTAATCAATATAATCTAATAAAAAAAAGTAAATAAAAAATAAAAAAATATTAATATTTATACAAAAGAATATAATATGGCAAATGTAACAAGACGCAGATGGCATTCATTGGCGCAGAAGATAAAAGCAACACCTCACTTTTTCTATGTTCAAAATGGAAGTAACATATATTCTACCGTGACACACGCACACACACATCCCACACACCCCACACAAACACACACACACACACACTGCACACAAACACACCGCACACGCATACACACACACACCCGCACACACCACACACTCACACACACACACCCACACACACCACACAAACACTCACACACACACACACCCCTCATAGACACACACACACACACACACACACACTGCACAAACACACACCGCACATGCACACACACACACACACACACAACGCACACGCACACACACACACACACACACCTGCACACACCACACAAACACTCACACGCACACACACTGCTCACACACACACACACATACACACACACACCGCACATGCACACACGCACACACCACATAAACACACACACCCACACACTCACACACACAAAAAAAAAAAGACTCACAGACAAGGAAATTAAAAAATCGGAACAAAACTTCTCAAGAATTGGTTAGCAGGTCATAACCATCCAAGCCATTTATCGAATTTTATCAATCCTCAACTCATTTTCTCTCACTATATCCCCTCTATTAAAGTAAATTAATCCAAGGCCACTCTTGCTATCGAGATATATTGAAAGACAAAATGCATAAAACCTCACTGTGTTTTAAAAAGTCTGCAAAAAGAAATCCCCTATTTTCAAAATAAGTTAAAAGCTCCCATGTGTTTTTTAAAACTCAGCTCAATCGCCCCCGCTCCGTTAAATTCAAGAAAAAATTAGGTTAGAAAAAAAATTGTGAAATTATTAAAAAATATTAAAATTACTGATCTAATAGAAGCTTTTTACAGGGAAAAGATAAAATAAAGTATAATTTGAGTAGTCAAAAATTAGGATATATGTATTATTATTTTAAAATATTAAATTAAATATAAATTTTACTATATATAATAAAACAGAATCATTGAGGCTATCCACCTAAGCGCCATGTATCCTAAAAAAATTAAAAATATTGGATTTATCAAAAAAAATTTGATCAATATTATCTATCAAGTTTTATTTAAATAAAGAATAAAAAATATTATCATTTTCTTTATTGTTTCTTTAAGTATATAAAAATATGTATATTAAATATCTATTTTGATAATATTATGTGCCATCTAATCAATATAATCTAATAAAAAAGATTAAATAAAAAATAAAAAAATATTAATATTTATACAAAAGAATATAATATGGCAAATGTAACAAGACGCAGATGGCATTCATTGGCGTAGAAGATAAAAGCAACACCTTACTTTTTCTATGTTCAAAATGAAAGTAACACATATTCTACCGTGACACACGCACACACACACCCCACACACCACACACACACACACACACACTGCACACACACACACCGCACACGCATACACACACGCACCCGCACACACCCGCACACCACACAAACACTCACACACACACACACCCCACATAGACACACACACACACACACTGCACACACACACTCACACACACACCGCACATGCACACACACACACACACATACACACACACACACCGCACACGCACACGCACACACACACACACACACCTGCACACACCACACAAACACTCACACACACACACCCACACACACACTCATACACACACACACACACCGCACATGCACACACGCACACACCACATAAACACACACACCCACACACCACACACACACTCACACACAAAAAAAAAAAGACGCACAGACAAGGAAATTAAGATGTCGGAACAAAACTTCTCAAGAATTGGTTAGTAGGTCATAACCATCCAAGCCATTTATCGAATTTTATCAATCCTCAACTCATTTTCTCTCACTATATCCCCTCTAGTAAAGTAAATCAATCCAAGGCCACTCTTGCTATCGAGATATATTGAAAGACAAAATGCATAAAACCCCATTGTGTTTTAAAAAGTCTGCAAAAAGAAATTCCCTATTTCCAAAATAAGTTAAAAGCTCCCATGTGTTTTTTAAAACTCAGCTCAATCGCCCCCGCTCCGTTAAATTCAAGAAAAAGTTAGGTTAGAAAAAAAATTGTGAAATTATTAAAAAATATTAAAATTACTGATCTAATAGAAGCTTTTTACAGGGAAAAGATAAAATAAAGTATAATTTGAGTAATCAAAAATTAGGATATATGTATTATTATTTTAAAATATTAAATTAATTATAAATTTTACTATATATAATAAAACAGTATCATTGAGGCTATCCACCTAAGCGCCATGTATCCTAAAAAAATTAAAAATATTGGATTTATCAAAAAAATTTAATCAATATTATCTATCAAGTTTTATTTAAATAAAGAATAAAAAATATTATCATTTTCTTTATTGTTTCTTTAAGTATATAAAAATATGTATATTAAATATCTATTTTGATAATATTATGTGCCATCTAATCAATATAATCTAATAAAAAAGATTAAATAAAAAATAAAAAAATATTAATATTTATACAAAAGAATATAATATGGCAAATGTAACAAGACGCAGATGGCATTCATTGGCGCAGAAGATAAAAGCAACATCTCACTTTTTCTATATTCAAAATGTAAGTAACACATATTCTACCGTGACACACGCACACACACATCCCACACACCCCACACAAACACACACACACACACACTGCACACACACACACCGCACACGCATACACACACACACCCGCACACACCACACATTCACACGCACACACCCACACACACCACACAAACACTCACACACACACACACCCCACATAGACACACACACACACACACACTGCACAAACACACACCGCACATGCACACACACACACACACACACATACACACACACACACCGCACTCGCACACACACACACACACACACACACCTGCACACACCACACAAACACTCACACGCACACACACTGCTCACACACACACACATACACACACACACACACACACACACACCGCACATGCACACACGCACACACCACATAAACACACACACCCACACACTCACACACAAAAAAAAAAAGACTCACAGACAAGGAAATTAAAAAGTCGGAACAAAACTTCTCAAGAATTGGTTAGCAGGTCATAACCATCCAAGCCATTTATCGAATTTTATCAATCCTCAACTCATTTTCTCTCGCTATATCCCCTCTATTAAAGTAAATTAATCCAAGGCCACTCTTGCTATCGAGATATATTGAAAGACAAAATGCATAAAACCTCACTGTGTTTTAAAAAGTCTGCAAAAAGAAATCCCCTATTTTCAAAATAAGTTAAAAGCTCCCATGTGTTTTTTAAAACTCAGCTCAATCGCCCCCACTCCGTTAAATTCAAGAAAAAATTAGGTTAGAAAAAAAATTGTGAAATTATTAAAAAATATTAAAATTACTGATCTAATAGAAGCTTTTTACAGGGAAAAGATAAAATAAAGTATAATTTGAGTAGTCAAAAATTAGGGTATATGTATTATTATTTTAAAATATTAAATTAATTATAAATTTTACTATATATAATAAAACAGAATCATTGAGGCTATCCACCTAAGCGCCATGTATCCTAAAAAAATTAAAAATATTGGACTTATAAAAAAAAATTTGATCAATATTATCTATCAAGTTTTATTTAAATAAAGAATAAAAAATATTATCATTTTCTGTATTGTTTCTTTAAGTATATAAAAATATGTATATTAAATATCTATTTTGATAATATTATGTGCCATCTAATCAATATAATCTAATAAAAAAGATTAAATAAAAAATAAAAAAATATTAATATTTATACAAAAGAATATAATATGGCAAATGTAACAAGACGCAGAAGATAAAACCAACACCTCACTTTTTCTATGTTCAAAATAGAAGTAACACATATTCTACCGTGACACACGCACACACACACCCCACACACAGCACACACACACACACACACTGCACACACACACACCGCACACGCATACACACACACACCCGCACACACCACACAAACACTCACACACACACGCACCCCACGTAGACACACACACACACACTGCATACACACACACTGCACACACACACACTGCACACACACACTCACACACACACCGCACATGCACACACACACACACCGCACACGCACACACACACACACACACCTGCACACACCACACAAACACTCACACACACACACCCACACACACACCCACACACACACTGCACACACACACTCATACACACACACACACACCGCACATGCACACACGCACACACCACATAAACACACACACCCACACACCACACACACACTCACACACAAAAAAAAAAAGACGCACAGACAAGGAAATTAAAATGTCGGAACAAAACTTCTCAAGAATTGGTTAGCAGGTCATAACCATCCAAGCCATTTATCGAATTTTATCAATCCTCAACTCATTTTCTCTCACTATATCCCCTCTAGTAAAGTAAATTAGTCCAAGGCCACTCTTGCTATCGAGATATATTGAAAGACAAAATGAATAAAACCCCACTGTGTTTTAAAAAGTCTGCAAAAAGAAATCCCCTATTTTCAAAATAAGTTAAAAGCTCCCATGTGTTTTTTAAAACTCAGCTCAATCGCCCCCACTCCGTTAAATTCAAGAAAAAATTAGGTTGGAAAAAAAATTGTGAAATTATTAAAAAATATTAAAATTACTGATCTAATAGAAGCTTTTTACAGGGAAAAGATAAAATTAAGTATAATTTGAGTAGTCAAAAATTAGGATATATGTATTATTATTTTAAAATATTAAATTAATTATAAATTTTACTATATATAATAAAACAGAATCATTGAGGCTATCCACCTAAGCGCCATGTATCCTAAAAAAATTAAAAATATTGGATTTATCAAAAAAAATTTGATCAATATTATCTATCAAGTTTTATTTAAATAAAGAATAAAAAATATTATCATTTTCTTTATTGTTTCTTTAAGTATATAAAAATATGTATATTAAATATCTATTTTGATAATATTATGTGCCATCTAATCAATATAATCTAATAAAAAAGATTAAATAAAAAATAAAAAAATATTAATATTTATACAAAAGAATATAATATGGCAAGTGTAACAAGACGCAGATGGCATTCATTGGCGCAGAAGATAAAAGCAACACCTCACTTTTTCTATGTTCAAAATGGAAGTAACACATATTCTACCGTGACAAATGCACACACACACCCCTTACACCACACACACACACACACACACACACACACACACACACACACACTGCACACACACACACACCGCACACGCATACACACACACACCCGCACACACCACACACTCACACACACACCCGCACACACCACACAAACACTCACACACATACACACCCCACATAGACACACACACACACACACACTGCATACACACACACTGCACACACACTCACACACACACACCGCACATGCACACACACACACACACACACACACACACACACACACCGCACACGCACACACACACACACACCTGCACACACCACACAAACACTCACACACACACACACTGCTCACACACACACACATACACACACACACACACCGCACATGCACACACGCACACACCACATAAACACACATACCCACACACCACACACACACTAACACACAAAAAAAAAAAGATGCACAGACAAGGAAATTAAAAAGTCGGAATAAAACTTCTCAAGAATTGGTTAGCAGGTCATAACCATCCAAGGCATTTATCGAATTTTATCAATCCTCAACTCATTTTCTCTCACTATATCCCCTCTAGTAAAGTAAATTAATCCAAGGCCACTCTTGCTATCGAGATATATTGAAAGACAAAATGCATAAAACCCCACTGTGTTTTAAAAAGTCTGCAAAAAGAAATCTCCTATTTTCAAAATAAGTTAAAAGCTCCCATGTGTTTTTTAAAACTCAGCTCAATCGCCCCCGCTCCGTTAAATTCAAGAAAAAATTAGGTTAGAAAAAAATTGTGAAATTATTAAAAAATATTAAAATTACTGATCTAATAGAAGCTTTTTACAGGGAAAAGATAAAATAAAGTATAATTTGAGTAGTCAAAAATTAGGATATACGTATTATTATTTTAAAATATTAAATTAATTATAAATTTTACTATATATAATAAAACAGAATCATTGAGGCTATCCACCTAAGCGCCATGTATCCTAAAAAAATTAAAAATATTGGATTTATCAAAAAAAAATTAATCAATATTATCTATCAAGTTTTATTTAAATATAGAATAAAAAATATTATCATTTTCTTTATTGTTTCTTTAAGTATGTAAAAATATGTATATTAAATATCTATTTTGATAATATTATGTGTCATCTAATCAATATAATCTAATAAAAAAGATTAAATAAAAAATAAAAAATTATTAATATTTATACAAAAGAATATAATATGGCAAATGTAACAAGACGCAGATGGCATTCATTGGCGCAGAAGATAAAAGCAACACCTCACTTTTTCTGTGTTCAAAATGGAAGTAACACATATTCTACCGTGACACACGCACACACACACCCCACACACCACACACACACACACACACACACACACACTGCACACGCACACACCGCACACGCATACACACACACACCCGCACACACCACACAAACACTCACACACACACAGACACGCACACACCACACACGCACACACGCACACACCCCACATAGACACACACACACACACACACACACACACACACACACACACACACACACACCGCACACGCACACACACACACACACACGCACACCGCACATGCACACACACACACATACACACACCCGCACACGCACACACCCACACACACCCGCACACACCACACAAACACACACACACACACACCGCACACACCACACACACACACACACACTCACACACATAAACACACACACCACACACACACGCACACTTGCCCCCACTCCTTTACCCCGGCTTCCCCCCCAAAATCTCAACCCCGGCGATGAAATTTTGTTAAAATTTGCATATCTTCATATTTTTTACCAAATTTAATGAGGCTGGTCTCGTTAGAATTTTTTTGAAGAGACGAGTCTGATTTTGTTGGTTTGAGATCGAGATTCGATCAGACGGAGACGAATCGACAGCAAACATATACGACGATCGTTACTTGAGCCCACTCTCTATGATTGACGAAAATTCAAATTGAAAGTATGAAAATGTTTGTCGTGATGAGAGGAATCTAATGGTACCATTGGCCATCGGAAATTTGTCCGGACGGCGCCGGAAACTTAGAAACAAGTTTCCGGCGAAAAATAAGCGAAAAAGCAGATTTTTTTTAATTTTTGAATTAATTTTAATTATATTAATTAAAACATGTTTTGGTAAATTGAGAATATTTTAAATAATTATAATAATTAAATATTTTTGGCTAACTAATAATAATTATTGTAATTAAATATATATTTTAATTTATTAGAAATAATTTTAGATTTAATAATTAATAATTATAAAATTATTTGAATTTTAATATTTTAATTTAAATTTAAATTTAATATAGCAATTTAATTCTTATTTTTAGGGTTTGAAATGACAAAACAAAGACCCAAAATAAGCCAAAAAGCCCTTTGAATATTATATAGACCCATATAGGGGTATTTTAGTCTAAATTATCATTAAATATGAATTTAAACAGCAGAAAATGACTACCAAACGCAGCAGACGCGCGTTTCCTCCACTTTCCGTTAGTTGCTAACAAAATGTAGTTTTTTTGCTGACTAAAATAAAACAGGAGGTGATTTTTAGCTTATTTTGAAAACAGAGGGTGTTCTTTGCATATTTTTTAAAACATAGGGGGGTTTCATGCATTTTGTCTTACATTAAAAGTAAAAAAGAAGAGAGACAATGAACTCTCCCATGTCCTGTTATTGCTTTTCATTTCAATAAATACTCTTTCATATCAGGTAAACAAAAAAAAGAATATACATCTACGCAAGTACACAAAAATATTACAAAGGGCATAAACAGACCACGAAGACACACACTACCCGTAGTGAGCATAAAATATTACGAAACTATACTGACATCCTGCATGAGAAAAATGGTTGTTTAGATAAAAATGAAGACTTAGAAATTGAAGCAGAATGACAAATGTAACAAGACGCAGATGGCATTCGTTGGCGCAGAAGATAAAAGTAACACCTCACTTTTTCTATGTTCAAAATGGAAGTAAAACATATTTTACCGTGACACACGCACACACACACCCCACACACCACACACACTCACTCACACACACACACACACACACACACACAAAAACACACACACACACACCCGCACACACCACACAAACACTCACACACACATAGAGACACACACACACCGCACATGCACACACACACACCCCCCACATAGACACACATAGACACACACACCCACACACCACACACACACACACACACACTGCACACACACACATACACACACTGCACACACACACACACATCGCACATGCACACACACACACACACCACATAAACACACACACCCACACACCACACACACAAAAAAAAAGACGCACAGACAAGGAAATTAAAAAGTCGGAACAAAGAGGCGCATCATTCAACAAAACTTCTCAAGAATTGGTTGACAGATCATAACCATCCAAGCCATTTATCAGATTTTATCAATCCTCAACTCATTTTCTCTCACTATATCCCCTCTAGTTAAGTAAATCAATCCAAGGCCAGTCTTGCTATCGAAATATATTGAAAGACAAAATGCATAAAACCCCACAGTGTTTTAAAAAGTCTGCAAAAATGATCCCCTATTTTCAAAATAAGTTAAAAGCTCCCATGTATTTTTTAAAACTCAGCTCAATCGCCCCCTCTCCGTTAAATTCAAGTAACGGTGTTAATTTTTTAGAAAATGACCATTATATCTTTACTTAATATATATTATTTCCTATTTTAATGACCGTTGGATCTTTTTTGATCAAATATTGATTGTTAAATCTAATCAATTAATCTCAACTGTTAGATTTTTTTAAAAAAAAAATCTAAATTCAATAAATTATTTAACTTATATTGTATATAAATAATTTAAATTATTTAAAAATATATTATTATTATTATATATTAAAAAAACTAACTACCCAACACACCCCCTTACCCTACACTTGCTCCCACCCCTTTACCCCGGCTTTCCCCCCAAAATTTCATCCCCGGCAACGAAATTTTATTAAATTTATCATATCTTCATATATTTTTTATCAAATTTAATGAGGCTGGTCTCGTTAGAATCTTTTTTGAAGAGACGAGTCTGATTGTATTGGTCTGTGATCGAGATTCGATCAGACGGAGACGAATCGACAGCAAACATATTCGACGATCGTTATTTGAGCCCACTCTCTATGATTGACGAAAACTCAAATTGAAGGTATGAAAATGTTTGTCATGAGGAGAGGAATCTAATGGTACCATTGGCCGTCGGAAATTTGTCCGGACGGCGCCGAAAACTTAAAAACAAGTTTCTGGTTTTCTAAGTTTCCGGCGAAAAAGAAGCGAAATAGCAGATTTTTTTTTAATTTTTTAATTAATTTTAATTATATTAATTAAAATATGTTTTAGTAAATTGATTGTTTTTATATATTCATTTTTTTTAATAATATATGTTTTTTTCTTGTCTTTAAACATGCAGCAAAATGTTTTTATTTTATTTTTCACTATTTATGATGAATTTCATATGCACTAGCATTTTAACAAAATTTAATCTAATCAATGTTATTTGTTTATCTATTTTTTTTAAGTATATAAAAGAACATTTATCCAAAATATATGAATTTATCCAACAAATTAAAATTCCTTTGATTCGAAATATCATTAATTAATATAAATTTAGTTACTATTCATTAATCCAATAATACAGAATTATAATATATTTCGCCAAAGATTTCTCCAGCATAAATGGCACTGCACAGACAAAAACTCATTTGATTTGAAGTATCAATAACATAAATTCAGTTATTATCTATTATATGTAATAATATGAAATTATAATATATTTTGCTGAAGATTTCTCTAGCACAAATTACGCTACACTGGCACAATAAACGCTCTTTCCACCTTCACATTTTTCTTTATATATACTTAATAAAGAACTGCATTAAAATCAGTATCGATAAAAGATATTGTCATGGCATTTCAAAACTGATGAATCCCTCTCATTTGTCGTCTCTTTTTATTTAATCATTTTACCTTTGAATTATTTATTAAATACTAATTATGTTTTAAAATTTAAATTGTCTATAAGTTTAATTTATTTATTCTTAAAACACATGTTTGCTTTATAGTAATTATTTACCTTATCTATTTTTATTTTGAAGCACATGTTCATTATTTATTTTAAAGTATGTATTTTTATTATGTAAGTAGCGTACATCAAGGTATGAACACTCATAAGAGACAAAATATAAGTGGACCACGTTCCACCCACAACGTTATAACATAAGCAAACAATGATTTAAATTAAGAAAAATATAAGAAACTATGATTTTCTAGACCTGTTCCTAAATAATTAATAATAATTAAATTCCAAAAAATTGATACTTTATCGAATTTTTATTAGAATCACTACATAGAGGTAGTTCTATTACTAGACGTTGTGTCACGTCGTTCCTACATACATATCATAAATACTTTTTTATGCTTTAAAATATATTATAAATAAGAGTAAAATATATAAATCAGTACATTATATTAATAAAATAAATAAATAATATTTTATCAATTATTATAAATTTTGAAAAGTTGAATAAGTTAATTATTTTATTATGAAGGGCGTTTTTGACTTAAAAAAAAGAGTATGGCAGTGTCGTCAACCGTTAGTGAGTGTGGAAGGATATTTTTTTATATTCATACAAATATAAATATTTTTTATTCAATCTTATAAGTACGCATTCTTGAGTATTTATTATTATAGTCAAAATCCAAATTAAAAATATTTTCCGTACCTTGACAAGAATTTTGCACTAGTAATATATATTGTTGAATGTTCTCATATTTTTAAATTAATTTAATAAATACTTATTATTTATATATTGTAGTATATATATATCTCGAAAATAAAAACTACAACAATACATGGTACATGTGCTAATATATAATACTTTATACTATAGTAATATTTGATAAAATATATAAATAAATATGAATAACTTTATATTATATTTAATAACTATTTAAAAATTCATTTTTTTATACTATATATTTTATATTTTGATAGCACATATTTAGCTATTTTATATTGATATTTATTTTATTTAATGCATTTAAAATAGTAAATAATTTTATAATTATAAATTATAATTTTTGTAAAATGATCTTAGCAATATATATAAAAAAAATTATTCCGAATTTATTAAAAATAATTAAAACAATAGGTAATTGGAAAAATGTCTAATTCCTATATTTATGGAAATTAGCAGCCCTAGGAAATGGGTATAAGTATTCCTAATCCCATTACACAAATAAAATATCCTTTTTCTCTAATTACGTATAAATTCAGGGGTTCTTTTGCAAACTCGCAGACCTTCCTTTTCCTTTTCCTTTTCGTTTCATTAAGCCCTCGGCCTCATCTGTGCTCGAACTTGGATAATCATCTCCTGCAGATCGAAATACGCTAAAATATACGCATAGACTGAAAGCTATACATATAGAGAAGAAATATGTACCATCCGACCAGAGGTGGAGTTCGCGGTGGCCGTGATCGTAAGCCCTTTCTGCCTTTCTGCTTTGTTTTCCCTAATTTCTAGGTTTCCTAGCAATTCGGTTTGACTTCATGAAATTTGATTTTAGTTACTAGTATCCTTAAATTTTCATTTGAAATATGCAACTTCTTGGGAAATCTGGATACTCTTGTCTATTTATCCGTCCACCATGTAGCTAGTGGTTAATTTTTGTGGATTACCTAATTGTTCAAAAACATGGTAGTCTTACAGTTGCCGTAAATAGTTTCGGATAAGGCCATAGTGGTTTGATCTGAAGAGGTCCTGAAAGGAGCCCTAGGTGTAAGAAAGTGATTAATTTATTCTCTTCATCTTGTACAATACCAAATTGTTTCTGTAAAAAATCCAGTTAATGATGTGACTTTCAAGATGAGCATACTAGGAGGAAAACTGTTGGTAGTTATATACATGAATAACCCTGAGATGAAGTTGTAGATCGATGTAGGGTTTACCTTGTCCACATGATCTTAATTTCCTATCCTTTCCCTCTATGGTTTTTCTTTCCCAGTTTTTGAAAATTCTTTGTATCCATTCATGAATTTTTGAAATGTTGGTTTCTCCCCTGTGCAGAATTTAGCTGGGATGATGTGAAAGTTGATAAACACCGAGAAAATTATCTTGGTCACAGTATCAAGGCACCTGTTGGAAGATGGCAGAAAGGTAAAATTCTATCTTCCTTTCTCTCTAAGTATGTATTCATGTGAATGCGTGCTCATGCTAGCGTCTATCTCTGTTTCACCGGGCTTGTAACTATTTAAGTTCAAAACATTGAGTAAAGAAGTGTAGCTACTCTCTGTGGGCCTTTGGTTACCTTATCTGATCCTTATCCTGAGCTCTCAATTTTCTTTTCCTTACCTTAGTTGATAACCACGGGGCGTCGTATTAACTATGCTATCAATAGTGGTTTCGATGGCTTACCGAGTAGAACCTCTATTGTTGAGCTTGAATGGATACGTAATGCATTTATACTTCACACAAACTCAACCAACTTCTAGACCTTAAATTTGCTTACTAGAATTAATATGGACTTGAATATATACAATTTAGGTTTTGATGAATGTGAAACTTTTAGGCTTGTAGCTGACTTTTTGTATTTCTTGTTCCTTCCAATGGTTGGTGGACTGAATCTAGAGTGCTTTCTTGGTGAATACTCTTGTTCTGATAGAGAGCTAGAGGGAATCAGATAACCTTGTGGACATTACTTCTCGCTGGTCTTTTTAGCCAAAGCTAAGCTGGACTAGAAGCACAACTAGCCTGGTCTGTGGTGCTGTATGTAGGTAAGCTGATTTTTTGGTGCTGAACAGTCTAAACCTGGGACTAGGCTGTGAGAAAATACATGTTCTGATCCATGTGGCCTTTTGCGTTGTTGGTAGCTACAATGGAGAAGGACCCACTAAAACCACTTCTTGGCTTGTTTCTGAAGTTACTTGAACTTCCAATTCTGTAAAATGCTGTGAAGTACGAACCATTTTGAACCATCCAATTAAGTAACCATGTATATTCTAGTGCGGGGCCCATTTTTCAGTGAGCAATTTGTGAAGACTGCGTTTTATATTTCACGTTAGGTTTATTGGCTACTTGTTTCGTTGAATATATGTTATCCTCTCTCTCCTTCCACTCTTTTCCCCAGGGAGGACAAAAAGCATAGTTGCTTGTATCTCCCTAACAAGTGACAATATGAAGAGTAGTAGTTGTGAGCATACTAGATACTATCTGCTGCACTCTATCAATAATTCAGACATTCTATCCAGGCAATCTATATGTGATTTCTATACCAATTAGGTACACAAAGGCATTTCTGCAAATATTATTACGTTTTTTCCCCATCTTTTTTTCTCTCATTAACAAGCAGAACTTCTTGGATCTTGAATCCTGCTTGAATTTGAGAGGAACTTTGTTGAATTGACACTTAAGTTTCGGGTGGTAAGTGGCGTATGGTGGATGAAGCCATTTAGTTATAGCGTTATTGCAATAGCTATTTTCTTTATTCATAACAGAATATTAAATTTGGTTGACTCGGGTTTTCTACTCTGGGCTGTGTGATCAATAGCTATTGTGATGCAGTTATATCCACAAAAATTTACATAAGTATTGCAGCTTCTACTAAAAAGTGACTTTTTTTTTAATTTGCACTTAAAGTTCTATTGCCTTAAATGGTTAACTTTGCAATATTCTTTCTGTACATATGTATCTGGGGAATATGCATTACAGTTTACATCTGGTCAACTATTGTTCTGGAAGACTTCAAATGCTATTTCAATTAATATTCTTGCAGGGAAAGACCTCCACTGGTATGCTCGTGATAAAAAATCTGATCTGAATTCGGATGCTATGAAAGAAGAGATACGAAGAATCAAGGAAGAAGAAGAGCAGGCCATGAGGGAAGCTCTGGGCTTAGCTCCAAAGCGTGCAACAAAATCTCAAGGCAATCGCCTGGATAAACATGAATTTGCTGAACTTGTGAAACGAGGTTCTACTGCGGAAGACTTGGGAGCTGGACATGCTGAAGCAGCTCAGGTTCATGGTCTCGGTTTCTCGAGGTACAAACTGAAATTTACAGATTGAATTGTGTTAAAGCTACCTTCCAGGACCCAAGTAAAGTATGACAATGTTGTTTATTCTGACCATGAAAGGAGTCTCCCATGTGTTTTTCTTATACAACTACTTCCACCCCTTAGGCAGAGGGAGTCCATCAGATTTTGGTTCCAAGCATTTCTCATATTGTTTGTTTTATATTTATTTTTTTTAGAGGAGATAAGTAGATTAACATGGAAACCTCCTGTGCAACAAGTAAATAAATGAAACAAAACAAGATAAAAAAACTGAAGAAAGAATGAGTTTATGGTCTATTTTCATGATACATTTTTGGCACATCTACAGGGGGCCTCGTCCGTCAGAAGAATCAAGTGTACCTTCCATTCTGAAGTCGGAACCAGTTGAGAATATGAACATCTCTGTGCCAACCACATCTGCTAGGAACGACAAAGAGGAGTCTGAAGATGAACGTAGCCGAAAGAAAAGGAAGCACGAAGAGAAGCGACATGACAAGCGTGAGAAGAGACATTCTCGTGATTCAGAGGAAAAGAGGAAGCACAAGAAACACAAGGAAAAGAGAAGACACGATTCAGATTGACAAAACAAGTAGGATGAGCCAAAGGATGCTGGGAAGGAACGAACAAATTTGGCGTGAGATTTCTTCCGTTAATACTTTTGATGGGTACATTTTGGAGAAAGAAATGGCAACTGGAGACATTTTTCTCTTGAATCCCTTGACGGCATCTTTCTGCATATTTGGCTAGAATTTATGTTCTTAATGCTCGTGTAAAGTGCAAATGCAGCAGTGTAATTTTATGCCACCATGATTTAAGTATTTATGCAAGTAATAAATGAATAAAACTTATGTTTTATCATTGAATTTCTTGAAGAGCTTGAAACCTGTTTGGAGCTTGGTAGAATTTGTTAGAAAAAGTTGAGGTGAAACGAGTTTTAATTTGGTTAATTTATTTTATCACTATATTCCCCCTTGTATTCCTATTCATATTTCCTGTAGGTTTATTTTAATTGTATTCAGCTTTTGGTCTATATTTCATATTTGGATGAACGTTCAAGTGCGATGCCATCTTGAGTTATGGATAAAACTACATGTAAACGAGAACAACTCTAGGTTCTCCGTTAACGTTCCATGCCAGTGGGTGGCCATTTACTTGCTTATTAATTTGTAGTTTATTGTCATTATTGTTTTGTATGTTACAAAAATATTGATGTACTTGATAGGACTATGAGTATTTTGATAAATTGTGTAAGAAATAATTACACCATCCTTTATGAGATTTGGAGCAATGAACATAGATTTTTTTTAATTAAAAAAATTACACTTAATACTCCTGATATATATTTTTGTTGAATATATATATCCATCCATAAGCAAAAGGGTTGAACAAAATTTCATTTTTATTCTCGATTTATTGCAGGTAAAGTCTTTTCTAATTGAACTACCCTTATATATATAACTAGAATGAAAAAAAGGGGAATGTCAACGCATCCGGGAAAAAACGATTAATCTCTATCAATAGACCTGCTAAAGCCCCGAACCATAGCGTACTTAGTACTGGGGCCACGGAGAGATATGTTTTTAGATCTCGCATTGAAAAATCTCCTTCTTTTATTTATTGTAATACATAAAGCATATATGATCAGGTACATATGTAGTTAAGGGCCACTTAAAATTGAACACGGAATCCCTAATTCAAATTGAAATGTACAACGATCCATAAGATTTTACTTTTCTGAAAATTAAAACAGAAAAACATACATCCCCTCTTAGCGAGTAGTTCTGAAAAATACTCATTTTTTTTTTTTTTTATGATGGGTTCTGTAGTGCTTTTAATATGAATATGTCTTAAAAGAGAAAAGGCATCATATATCTATAATTTCTGATGAGTGGTAACTAGTAGTTATCTTGTTGTTGGACAAGTTATTCAAAATTATAACAACAAGGAGAGATCCTACCAGTATAGCCAAAAATCAAGGAATTTAATTACATGTATCTTTGATCAGTCGAATCTAGTTGGCACATGTTTTCGTGATGACACCCTTTAGGACGAGGTGGTGTTGGGTGTATAGAACAATACTGACATATTGGATGAGATGAATGAGCCTCGAGCTTGCTGATATTGGATCATGAGTAAATGCTGCCCTGTCGGCAGAGCAATAGAGTTGGTTGGGTTGGTGGTCCATCAACCTCCTGATATTAAGTGGGCTAGCTAGGTCTGGACCGATTGTTGTTGAGTGAATTGAACGTAACTCCCTAATGCAAATGAGTTGGATCTAGGTTTTGCACTTAGAAAATAATTATTACGGGCATCAATTATTATTATTATTATTATTATTATTATTATTATTATGATAATAATAATAATAATATAAAAACAGTGTATTTTTTATCGATTTAAGAATTCATCCTCTAAAATGGAGATGTTTATAAAAATAGTCATTTAAATTTAATATATATATATATATATATATATATATATTAATGACGTGAGCAAAAAGTTGCTTGTTTGGATCACCAATTTGAGGTCTTTGGGCCTAACTTTTCACACATCCTGGAAGTGAAACCTACAAAATATACGTTAGTACTTCGAGGTTCAAGTTAATAAACAATAATGAAAATAAGAATTAAAATAAAAAAGTACAATGTAGCTTTAAATGACAATATTTTAAGTGTGTGTAAGTATTAAGAATACGGTTACCCTTTACCAAGGGGAGATGACCCCTTTGTAGCCCTTGCCCCTTGCCGCTAGAGAGAGTCTAGTCTTCTTGGGACTCAGGAAAATTGTTGCTAGGGGGATAGACTTCATCTATATGAGGGAAGCTTCTAATTGGGACTCCTAACCATTTAGGGACTCATCCTCCAAGCCGATTGAACTACTTTCAGGGACAAAACTTTTGGGGTTCCTAGGGGGTGGTTGATGTAGGCCAAAAGCCATTCCTAGATTCTTGGGTACCTTTCGTGGTAGGGAGGGTATCACTTTTTGAGATGTCCTTCTAAAAATTGGGTGACATGTGAATAGGGGTTTTTAGGTATCGATGAGGCTATCACGCTAGCACCATTCCTAGACTTTTTCAATCCTTTTCACTTAATGGAATCCTCCTAAGGGTTCAGTGCTAGGGTCTTTTTTGTGCATTAGGTAGAAGCAGGAGACTGTTTTTTTTTGGCTACTTGGATAGGTGGAGAGATTTTGAGAAATTGGTGGACATATGAAAACTACCTTGAACAAGTTTTCCTTCCACTTCTCCCAGCTTCATTCAATCTCTCTCACACTACTCGGGGTGGTAGAAGAGTTGAGCCGACTCACGAAGCTCTGGATCTGGAGCTCAACTCGAGCTCGAGTTTTTCGAGATTGAGCTCAAACTCTTCTATTCGGGCTCTCAAGCTTTTTAATTTTTTTAAACTTTTTTATATATTTTTTATTTTTAATATTTTTTTATATATTTAACTCCATATTCAATGTTATATCAGCTTTATATTCAAAACTAACCATATATTATAATTATTAAGTAATATATGGTGTTTTTATTTATATATTTAATCTCTTAAGCAACAAGTTAGTAAGTTCATTATTATTACTATATATATTTTTTAATTTTATGTTAATTATTGATTTTTTCAATTATTTAATAGTTGAAGAAAATTAAAAATATATTTTTGTTAAAAATAATTCGGGCGTGTCAATTCTAATTATAAATGAAATGAAAAGCTTGAGCTCGAGCTAAATGTTTTGGGCTTGATTCAAAATTAAAAGCTCAAGCTCGAGCTCGAGTCATAATTTTTTATCGAGTTCGACTCATTTACATCCATACACACTACTCTCCTCTCTGTCTAGCCAATTTTCTCCTCTATTGACAAGAAAAAATTCGTCCATCATCTTCTCTCTCCATAACCTCGAGTTTTTCTTGATTTAGAATCATATCAAGAACAAGGAAGATCGAAACACACTAACAGGTAGTGTGATTTCGATTTCTCTTCTACGATTTCAGACTTGCTAGTACAAGGACAAGTATTGCCGGTTGATGGAGAAAAACGAGAGGTAATTCTATTTACGTTTATACTCTTGATTTTTTTTATTCATATGCCTTATGCATGATCAGATCTGCATTTAATGCACCGAACCACCAAGAAAAATCAAAGATACACCCTTAATTCGAATTATTTTCTTTAACAGCTTTTAAATTTCATTTTTTCCACCCTTCCATCACATTTTCAGGCCGATCCGCTTTCTTTCAGCATCCTTCTAGGGCCTTTCCCATGTTGGGCTCCTTTGCGAGCTTTGCATATTTTGGAGCATCAATTAGAATTTTGAATGACATGATTACATTAATACATAAATAAATTAAGTAATAGATCAATTCAATTAAATATTAATAAAATTATAAATAATAAAATAAATTATTATAAATTTACATAAAGCAACATAAATACTTGTATATTTAGTGGGATTCAAATTTATGACTCCAACCTATCCATGGACTTCAAACTTGGATCTTAACCCCTTCACCAGGGCATTATTGGTATTATATATATTAGAATTTTTAAAACATTTTGGAAAAAAATACACAAACGACGCCGCAGCAAGGCTGCAACTTAGGCCGTTTGTTCCTTGACAGCATTTTCCCCACACACGCGCGTGTATATATTTTATTTCCAGTGCTTCTCAATTATTCCCGGGACCAACCTCTATAGGAAGAAAGAGAGTCCCTCACTCCATTTCCATTCCTACAGCCTACACCCAAAAGTATCTTGCCTTGCCTTTCTGCTCTCCTTACTCAAACCCTAATTCGATTTCTGATCATCCCGTGAATTTTTCGCCAATCGGTCGTATTCCGATTGATCGAATTCAACTGATTGATTATTTATTTTGTAACACAAGGGGAACTGAAAAAAATGGTGTCGGCAAATAGGGAAATGGTGGTGTACTGCTTCGACACACTGGTCGCGCACTACAACAGCGAGGAAGCTCCTCCTCCCGCTTTCGATGAGGGTCAACAGTACGGGATTCCCCTTCTTTCTGCCCTTTTTTTTTGGATTGTCTGTGATTGTATGTGAGAGACTGTAGCTATAGTTGTTGTTTCAAGTTTTTAGTTTGTTTTGATGGTTAATTTGTGCCTTTTTTTTTATTTTCGTTTTTTATTTTTATATGTACAATATTTTACTATACGTACGAAGAAAATGTTTGCTAGTTTGCTAGTTTTTGCTTATATTTTCTTATCAGGAAAATGTGCTCTGGTTAATTGCCTGCATAGCGTGCATTTGCATGTGATTTATAAGTGGCATCCTTTATAATTTAAGAAGTTTTCATGACTTGAAATGATCCGGATTTCTATGGGAACTTGCTGTTGCTGATTTATGCAATGCATCTCAACAGTACTACCAAGTTTCTGGGATTACAGAGCTTGATTGTTAAATGTAAAGATGTTGTTTGTTAAGACATCATCCTATTTTCACCTGGGAAAAAAGTTTTATCAAAGTAGACAAATTATTCCAAAAGATTATCTTTTTTCTTGTCTGGTTAGCAAAAGAATGGATTTAATGCTTTTAACTGACAGGCTTTGAATTTTTGATAAATAAACTACTTGGTGACATCCAGAATTCTTTGATATATGGTTTATGCCTCATGCAATTACACTCTGGTTTTTCAGCCCATTGTTTGTGACTTGGAAGAAAGCAGTCAATGGTGGGGAACCTCGTTTACGTGGATGCATAGGGACTCTTGAAGCTCGCTGCATAATTAATGGTTTCAGGGACTATGCTTTAACAAGGTAATTAAATAATAAATTTTTCAAACTCGGAATGCCAGAGGTATGATATGTCTTGATGCTCATTCTTTCTGAGGCATCAAGGTTTGAGTGGCTTACTTATTTTACGCATTTGCTATTTGCTCTTCGATGTCTCTTGAATCATCTATTGAGTGATACCACTGAACATAGGATTTTGTTGTTAGCCACTATATTTACATTCTTAAGTTAAGCTTGGATTGTGTTACATGCCATTGATGTCTTGACCAGGGGAAAAATAACATGCTTATCTAAACACATAATGGTTCCACATTCTCATGACCTGCCTAATTTCCCATTTTCCTGCAACATTTTTTGTGTGTTCTCTGGTATAACTGTTGATCTTCACTGGTTAAAACTTAAAAGCTTGCAGCTTGAGTTAGATTGTACAATTTCAATATGTTACGCAATATGTTAGGCTTAAATAAACTGCTCATTCTGTGATGGGGTTAAAATGAAAAATTTCTTCTTGGTTTACCTGTCTGATAATCTTTTAGAAGGCTTTTGCTGGTTTGATTGTTGACATAGATCATCTTCAATGGTGTTATGTGTATAAGCATTTGCATTTCCTGGTCAACTGCTCTGTAAGAGCTCAAACACTATGTGATGGCTGAGATAACTTATTGATGGAAATGGAAATAAGAATATTCACTGAATACTGAATACCCTCTTATCTTCCATCACAATACTTTTGTGAGGTTCCCAAAATTCTTATTCAACATGAGGAAGTTTCACATCTTTGATGTCACTGAGGTAAACCCAAAGTCTAATACTCTATTCCCTTCAGTCTTCACTAACATCTTTAATGGTAATGAGTTCCTCCTTTTTACTTATCTTGAATGTTAATCCTTTATACAAATAGTCATCATAATAATCCCAAAGCTGTTTATACTCTACTTTTAGTTGCTACGTTGAAATTGTTGAATTGGATCTCATTTTATGTGGGCTTCTACTGTATATCCTGCTAATCTCTATGAAAATATAATATCGGTCCACATTTTATATTTTGCAGTGCCCTCAGGGACCGTCGTTTCCCCCCTATACAAGCTAAAGAATTGCCTTACTTGGAATGTACAGTTTCCATACTGACTAATTATGAAACTGCTCGTAACTACCTCGACTGGGAGGTAACTGCTCTAATGGATCTTGTGTTAGTGACAAACCTGTGTTATACACATGTATCTATTTCTAACTTTGTGTCTTAGTTGAACAAAGATGCAAATTGTGTCATGGATCCTATGTTTTGCTATGTTTATAAACTTCTTTGGAAACCAAATTCATTAATGTCACAAGGGTGTTTGACTAAGCTTATTTAAAACATTTTATAAGCTCATACAACTTATAAGATATTTTTAGAGCTTATGAGATGTTATATTTCATTCTAAAATGGTGTTTGGCTAAGCTATTTAAAGGATCTTATAGATGTAATACATCTTATTAGATGTTTTAGATTAGACCTTACAAGGTGTTAGATCTTGTTTTGAAAATAAGCTTTTAGATAAAATCAGAACATATTTTGTGATTAATATAACCTGAAGGATATTTTTCCCCATTTTCCTTTTAATTATGGTTGTTGTTTATATGATCTTAAAAATAAATTAGGAACTACTTTTCTTAAAGGAGCTTATAAGCCCCTAATATCTTATTTTTGGATCTTGTAAGCTACTTCTCTAAAGAATTTACCAAACAATTTTCAACATCTTTATGAAATGTTTTAAAGAGCTTATATGCTCAGCCAAACACCCTCTACAACGCCTTATTGTAGGATGCAGTAGTCTGAGTTTTTAAATACTTTCAAACAACAAAAAAATATCCAGTCTTCAGCACAAGACAATTGGCATGACAGTAGTATGCGGAAATTTGATCGTTTGTAGCTCATGAACTTGAATCACCATTGTTCTATTGCCTATGTATTTGAACTTAAATTAGGGTAGAGTTTTAGTGAATCAGATCACTGTTTAAATGGATTAGTGTTGACAATTAACTACTTAATACTTTGTGAGCGTAAGAATATTGCGTGTGAAGGAGATTGGAGAATTCGGAGGGGACTACCTTTTCTATTGTGGCAAACTTCTTGTCGCAATCAATAATTCAACAAACTATGTTAATTTTATTTGTTTTAAACCAATTATTGATGCTTGAGTTTGCTTGATCTCTTTTTCATTTTGAAAATGAACTTGTGTATTTGACTTACTAATATCATTAGATGGATTATTGAGTTTGCATCTTTTTCCTTTACAAAATTGAATTTAGGTATTCTGTTTAACTTACGTATGTCTTTAAACTGACTTTTGACCTTGCTTGTTCTTACTCTTCTCAAAATTGAATTTATGCAGGCTGTTTGACTTATATATATCTTTTGACTGCTGAGTTTGAGTTTGCTTGTTCTGTTGATATGTTTTGTTTCAAAATTGAAATTTTGTTTGCACTATTGGACATTCTAAGATACTTACTTCTAGACTGAAAATCTAACAAGAAATGCTAACTAATTTACTTCTGTTCCCAAGCACGGGTTATGACAAAAGTAGAGGTGGCAAACGGGTAGGTTGGGTGTGGGTCAGGTCTAAATAGATTGGGTTCACAATGGGTAAGGTCCGATATGGGTTTAAATGTATGGGTCAAATATGGATCAGGTTGGAAGCATGTTGATTTAGATATTGTTGGGTTTAATACAATTAAAAAAAAAATTCATAGAATTTTTGGATCTCTATCAAATATTGTCTACTAATTTTTAGCAAGTTACGTGTGTCATTATGATATCAAATATAATTATGAATTATTATCTTTTAATAATTACTTTTCACAATATATTGCACCAGATTTTTTATTTATCCAAATCTCATTTTGATTCCGTTCAAATTGATTTTACAGAATGACACCCCTAAGAAGCAATAATTTACTAGTTATGAAAAATTAGAGGTCTATCATGCTTTTTCTTTTCCAAGTCAAATGAAAATATATTATTTAGAAATATTATCTTTATATAGTTATAGAAGAAAATTAAAGAAAATGCTTGTAGAATCATGGCTATAGTAGTATCTTTATTTAGTTGCATAATATTATTAAAAATAATATTTTTAATCGATATTTAAAAAACAAATATATAATATTTGATTGATTAATAGGAAAATAATTATGATGAGACTCATTTTAGGACCCGTTAGAAAACATGTGGGACTTAATTAAACGCACAACACATTTTGAACTATGATTATAGTGACATCTTTCGTTAATTCCATGATATTTTTAAAAATGACATTTAATTGACTAAATGCAAATTTAAAGATGGGACCCATTTAAGACCCATAATATAGTAAATTTAATTAAACACATCCCACATTTGACCCAAATTGAAACATTTAAACCCAACCCAAACCCAAAGCTAGGTCGATTGGGTTGGAACCATGGGTTTTCAACCCATATTGCCACCACTAAACAGAAGATGCTAGTATTAGATGCCGAGAGTTGCCACTGTAGTTATATATTGAACTTGAGGTCTATATTACAATAGAGGTCAGTGATTTCTTCTGGGGAATGAAATGACCTCTTTGTTTGCAATCTGTTTCCCCCTTCTTCAAACTAATACTGCCAAGTTTGTTGATGCAACCTCGAAGCATATTTTAAATTGAATGGTGATTTGTCTCCAAATGCTGATTCTATACGCATGGTTAAATGCTTCTTTTGAGTGATTCTTTGCTTCATTCATATCTACAGTTCCTTGAATAAATTGATCAGTAAATTTATTGTGAAGGATGTAAGAGCATATTGGCAAGCCTGAATTCTGGAGTCGAGCTTTGGTTCTAATCAAATTACTGTTTATCCAGGTAGGAAAGCATGGAATAATTATTGAATTTACTGATCCTGACTACAATACAAGGCGAAGTGCGACCTACTTGCCCGAGGTTGCTGCTCACGAAGGTACAGTATGAAATTCTTTTTATTTCCAAAAGTCGTGCATTAACAGGTTAGTGTACATCCATAGGGGAAAGCTATCACATTCTTGCTTTAAATTTCTGATAGTTTTCTTTATTTATCATGCAAGATTGGACAAAGACAGAAGCAATCGACTCATTGATGAGAAAGGCAGGTTATAGTGGCACTATCACTGAACAACTGAGGAAGCGTATTCAGCTTACCCGTTACCAGAGCACTCTATATACCATGCACTACAGTGATTATGCTGCCTATGTGAAGACAACTAGAGGTGCTGCTCCGACTATTAATGGGGCAAAACCAGGGAATCATTGATAGGTTCATTACCTTCCATTTGCACCAGAAAACTATTCGGCTGGTCCGGAAGGTAATTCATTTAAACCAAATGCTGGATGCAAACGAATTCTTGTTTCGTCCTGCTCAGTAACTGTTATTGCTTCCTATCCTATCTTTTCTCAATTCTCATGTTATTTGCTAACTATTTGGAATTAATGCCCAAGAGCTTCTCTGGGACAAAGCTGCAATGTTGTAAAACTTGTGTCGTTGTAATATAATTTATGTTATGTTGGTTTCAAGTGTAAGTTTTCTTCGTCTTCTCCCGTGATCTGGTCTCTGATTTGTGCATTTCGTGCTGAATTATTTCACTTTACCTTGTGTGTGTTACTTCATAGGGCTGACTATTCGCTTAGAACTAGTTGAAAAACCAAAGGTAGTACAGAAAGTATTTGCTAATGTAGTGAGTCAAAGTCTTGCGTTGCTCGAGTAAGACTCTCCATGGGCTTGAGCTTGTTTGAGCTCGATTTCAACTTGAGCCTATTATATTGCAAACAAACTTGAGTCTAATATAATTAAATTGGATTATAATGAAAGTAAGGTCCCATATAAGACACCTATATGGGTGTGACGGCAAATACTTAACCCCTTTTTGCTGCGTGAGCTGCCTTCTTGCATATCTTTCTACATATCATTACATATCATTTAGCAATCCCCAAGGATGCTGGGTACTAGATATGATTTTTTAAATTACGGGAGGTTTATATGTAATTTCACTAAATTGTAGAGGAGGATGTGTGATTATTCCTAATTTTAAAATTACGTGATGATTAATTTCATAGAGATAGGGACCGTCGTAGAGGTCATCATTCGTCTGATGGACTGAGAAATTAAAGTAATCTACTGTAAGGATGTAGGATTAATTATAACGCGAGATGTTTATATTAGTCGTTTTGGTATTACTCTTCTAAATGTTCATTATTCGGCCTATTCTTAAATCTTACTCTTATCCCCATTTAGAAACATTGCTCGACCCAACCAACGGTATTAGTTTTTTAAGGGATGATGAATACATTGAGGTTCCTTGAACTTGTAGCATAGTGAGATTACATACATTCACAAGACTGTCAAGCACTATGCATTGTCCTCCTGATGCTCAAAAGAAATGCTTAGGTCAACTGAAAATTGCATTAAGAATTCAGTTTTGCCCATGCAAATCTGATATTCACTATCTCAGTGTTTTTATGGACCATAAGCCATGGGAAGGTATTTTTAATTATGAAATTTTTTACATGAAGTTTAAGTAAATGTTTCATGTCCTGTCATTCTTCCAAATTTCAGTATTCCCAGACTGCGCCATTATCTTTTTTCTTCAAGCAAATTTTTTGACACTGATTGCAGTAATTGGATTATCCGCTAAAATATGCTCCTTTCAAACGAAATGATTTCATATACTATTATGGAGGATCGTACATGGACTAAAATTAACTTCATTTATTTAACTTCTAGAGGAACTGAACTTAAAAACTAGAAAATCGCCCAACATGGAACCACACTCACAAATTGATTTTAATTCACTGGACAATATGGCACGTGGTTATTGTGCGTATATAATAAACAAACTTTTATGTTAATATATATATTATGAATAAGAATAAAGTATAAAAATCAATACATTATATTAAAAAGAAAAGAAAGAAAAGATAATAATTTATTAGTTAATGCAAAATTTAAAGTGTTGAATAAGTTAGTTATATATATTATATAAGTTGAAAGGCAATTTTGACTTCACAAATATTGGTTCAGCGGTGTTATCGACTGTCATTTGAGTGTAGATGCGCTTTCTTTTTTTATATTAGTATCGATGAAATGACAACATATTGGAAAACTGCACGTGAAAATTCAGATTGGAATATTAAAGTCACGTTTTCGTCATCCCTGTTCTGGTTCTCTGAATATATAAGATCAAGAAAACTATAGCAGATAAATGCATACAAATTGGGACTTGTGGAACAACAATTTTCTTACCCATTCATAAACATTCAAAAGCTTAAAGTAGCATATCAGAGGGAAAGGAGAATTGGACAGAAGAAAAAGGACAAGCTTTCCACGCTGTAGAAACTTAACTGCATTCCAGCACAAACATGCAGAACAATGTATCAAGCCCTATTCTTGTTGAATTTTGTAGAGAAGTTATGATCACTATACTGCAGCCTCACACTGAAGAAAGTTCATTCATGTGTTGCTTCTTCAGTAAAATCGCACTTGTACAGAGACAGAGTAGAGTAGCGTTTCTTTTGTTGTGTTTTGTATAGATATTTTGTACAACATTTCCTTCTTTTTTGTTGGAGCTTAGGTGGTCGCTGATGTGGCACAGGTGGTTAGGATATTTTTTTGGCACCCAACACAACTATTTAAGCTCATGCTCTGTATCACTTGATTCATAACATAAAATACAAAATCAGTTTTACAGAGAAAATTCATCATGGCTTTGTTTATTTGCTGCATTTTCTACCATTAAAAACTTCACTAGTATAAGAGCCATCAAATTGATGGTCTCTCCATATCCTAACTAGTTAGAGGCTTTGATTCATGATCTCAATGTCGATCATTTTCTGATTTTGAAGATTGGAGAAATGGTAGAATCTTCAAGGGAAGCTACTGCAACTTGTGTTGTTGATACTAGATCTGGAGGAGAAAACAATAGCACAAAGTCACCGCGTCTTGATTATCCTCCTTTACCAATCATTTCAGCGCCACTAAATGGCAACAATTGGTTGGCGTGGAGCAAAGCAGTGCGAATCGCGCTAGGGAGAAGAGACAAACTGAGTTTCATTGATGGACTTGTACACAGCCTCGTAAAGGGGTTGAGGCGATTAGGCAGTGGAAAATCACTGATTGTATGGTATTAACCTGGATCCTAAATACTATATCGAAAGATATAGTGAATGCTTATCTCTATTCAAACTTTGTGCAAGCTTTGTGGTTGGAGCTTGAGGCGCGGTATGGTGAATCTAATGGACCATTACTGTATCAAATATAGAGGGAAATAAACTCTATGATGCAAGGAAACTTGAGTGTAGTCACTTACTACACCACTCCTAAATAGCTCTAGGACGAAGTACGCTATTTGATGCCTCCAGCTTTGTGTACTTGTGGCTTATGTGTTTGTCAATGTAACACTAGAAACATCGCACAAATAGAAGCAGGTCAACTGATGCAATTTCTAATGGTATTGAACGTTTGATGGTGTTTGAAGTGAGATACTGGTGTTTTCCTCCTCATAGTATTGCTCGACCCTTAGTGTCATTGTCATGGATCCTATCTCAGTAGGGACAATTGCTTACGACCTATAGACCATGCAAAATAGTATCTCTCCGATAGTTGTTCTCGGTGTTGTCCTATAGGCCCGTAAAACTTCTGACAATTCTTCCAGCCAGGCTGTCTTTGCTCCATCCAACCTTGTCTTCAAGTTTTGCAGTAAAATCCAGTTACTATCCACTACTTGTGCATTTGCCTGTGGGTGTCTCATTGAGGTGAAGTTTTGTGTTATTCGCATTTTCTTGTACCATTCCACAACTTTCCTTCTCTAGAACTTGGCTTCATTGTCTGACACTGATACTCTTGGGACTCCATACCGACACATTACGTTCTTCCACAAGAATTTCATTACTTCCCCTTCAGTGATCCTGGTGACCGCTTCTGTTATTTTCCCTGATATGCTCTTGGTAAGATTTGGATGTTTCAGGGGTATTCCTTCGATTTTTCTTTAGATATGTGAATTCAGTCCTTGTGTACATCAGGAAGGATATTAAGAATCTGGTCTATCTTTCGATTTAAGAGATCTATTTTCTTAAGTTAATAGAATAACCTATGCCCAAAATCTTGAACTCTCTGTTGTCTCTCTTAGATTTTGAGAGATTTTCAGAGTATCCGGCTTATGTTCTTTCCAACCATTTTTCTTATCATAATTCTAAGAACTATATTGTTTGAGGAATTTACTTGATCCATCTTGAGAAATTTCATGAAGAAATTCCCTTTTTGCATTTCCAGAGTCTGAAAATATTCTTTATTTTCATTGTAACTTAAACTTTCGTCTGATTTCATACTTTGCGAAATTTCTTTTCTTAGGGATTAAAATATCAATATATAATATAAACAAATTTTTCATTAATAAACCTACACTTTGATACCATTCTATGTGAGGGAAGGTGTGGGTTATGCTTATAAAATAAGTGTGAGCATGGTGTGAGTTATGCATATAAAATAACAAATGGACTAAAACGAACCTTTAAAAGTCTTAAAGGGATAAAATTGTCATAAATCCCCCTAAAACCCAGCCAAAGTACTAAGACTTATTATTTTCCCAAAAGTTGAGGTACTAAAATCAAACTCTTAAAGTTAGGGTATCAAAACTGAAAAAGCCGTATAGTTTAGGGACCAAAATTGATGTGATCCCCAAGTTTAAAAATATTACTAGTGGAAAGGTGGATGAGGGGTAAATTGAAAGTTTACATAATTTTTTTAATTGACATCAACGTTTTCTGTCTAAATCTTAACGAAAGGGAGACAGCTCTAAACGGAGAATTTCAGAGAGGATGTAAATATAATTTTATAAGTTATTTAAAAAAAATATATATAATTTTGTATTTTTGGAGAAAATCTAAGTATAGTCATTTTCTTGTATTTTCATGAGGGTCTAAGACCCGTTCACGATTTTTGTATCCTATCCCAAATAAGGTGTTGAGGATGGTCTGAGTTTTAGATTCAACTGCTCTAAAATATTGGTAGTAATTTGACTAATTTTAAAAATTGAACGAACAATTCATCAAAAGGAAAAAGCAATAAATTTTAGCAATGAGCTTAGTTTAATTGATGAATTCAATGCCTCATGATTATAAGATCATAAATTCATACTTCATGTGAATTATTATTCTATAATAGTAGTTGATTAAGAAGATAATATAATCAATTTATTTAAAAAAAAAGCAGCGGTAGTTTAGGAAAACAAGCAATAAAATATCAGAAGAAACGGCCAACTACAAAAACAAACAAAACTAGTAGCCAGGGTTGTCATTTCCCACAGTTAATTTCCAGCGCATCGACTCCTCTGCTGTCTAACTCTCTGAGCGAACTTTTCACAGTTCTCTTCACGCAAACGCAAGAAATCCGTCATCAATATATTTTTTAGAAGAATTAGCTTAGATCGATTAAGATTCAGAAACCTCCCACCTCATCACAGAGGTTATGATTCTTGTTTCATCAATTCTCGACGCCCATTTATTTTTTTTGCAGTTATTTTGACTTTTAATTCTCGATACCCATTTTTTATGCAGTTTCTTTGTGTTTCGTTATGCGTTATTGCTCATTTGGTTCCTTTTATCTGTGGGTAGCATGATTATTTTTCTCAATTTCCTCAATTTTTGATGGTAAATTTATTATTTTGACTTCCCTGTTTTAGGGTTATTTTTTGCATATTAGTTGTGTTTCGATGGAGTTCGCTTCGGATACTGCTTATGTCTCTATACATTGTCTTAGATAATTTAATCTGTTGATGTGTAGTTCATCTGGAATGAGTGTTCTTTTGGGTGGGAAGCAACTGTCTTTCCTTTTGCATGATGAGTTTGATTGGTTTTATATTATCTCATCTTCCTTCTGTTGTTCTTGGGAGGTGGGGGGTGTTTGTATTCGGCTTGGATTAAATTTGGGTTTATTAAATTGCTTTTGTTTTAACTTGATAGGTGAATAACGGGAATATTGTTGGGGGGTTATTTGCTTTACAAGAATGAGTCCAAAAGGCTTGATTTATAGCTTCGTCGCAAAAGGGACTGTTGTGCTGGCAGAGCACACCCCTTATTCTGGAAACTTCAGCACGATTGCTGTCCAGTGCTTGCAAAAGCTTCCTAGTAACAGCAGCAAGTACACGTACTCGTGTGATGGCCACACTTTCAATTTCCTCCTCGATGATGGATTTGGTACTTAATTTCTTTTGTGTGCATGGATATCATATGCACTTTTATTGCTTAAATTAAATCTAGCGATATCTTAATACTTGTTCGGGTGTGCAGTGTTCCTTGTTGTTGCAGATGAATCAATGGGAAGAAGCGTACCTTTTGTATTTCTTGAGAGAGTGAAGGACGACTTCAAACAACGTTATGGTGATAGCATCAAGAGGGATGGTCCACACCCTCTAGCTGATGATGACGATGAAGATGATGATTTATTTGAAGATCGGTTCAGCATTGCATACAATCTTGATCGAGAATTTGGGTACATATCATCCATGCTTTTCTTTGGAAAATATGACAACTTTAATATACTATTGCCCTGGTATACTTCTGACTTCTTATTCTTTTTGTTCTACTAGACCGAGGCTTAAGGAGCACATGCAGTATTGTATGAATCATCCAGAGGAAATGAATAAGCTGTCCAAACTGAAGGCTCAAATAACAGAGGTCAAAGGGATAATGATGGACAACATTGAGAAGGTACACATGCAGTCCCTTCTACTATTAGATTAAAAGTGAATGATGATTGAATGTAATCCTGGTCTTAAACAAATTCTAAGAATTCAAGTTATGCTTCTCTTTAGATTGCAATTGTTCATTACGCTCTTTATTAAACTTTCTCTCTTGGTTGTTGTTGCTTTGGAACTCGTCTGGTATACAAAATTCAGGCTGCTCAGGGAGAAATAATTTCAGTCAGAGAAAGTTAAATGAGATGATTATGAGTTGATAGTCATGCTCCGTTTTGTGTCTTCTATTATTCTCATGATTCTGTAAATTCAAAGTTGCGAATTTTGTTTATCTTGCCTACTAGAGACAGCTTGTTTTATCCATTCTTCTTCTCTGTATACTTGTGTGTGTGAGGCACACACCAAAAGCAGACATGTATATCCGAGTCCACTTGTAGGTGCATCTCAAGGGAGAAATATTTAGTACTTAGCAAATAATGATGCTATAGTGACTTGGATTCGTTTGTATTTCCATGGAAAAACAAAAAAAAATGCCTAGATTAGCTTAGTCGGGCCCACTAAAGAAATCTCCACTTGTCTTCTCATCCTCTCTCTCCCTGACATACTTGCATGTAAGTCTACCTCTCTTAGACAAATGTAAATTTAAAAGAACAGCTTTTGCTTATTCTGCCCACACTAAATCTATCCATTGTCATCATTTTTTCTTATGCACAAATAATTACATGCAGATAGAGACACACAATCGCACACCACATACATGGAAGAAAACTCTTAACTCATTCCAATGGGAAATAATTCACTCAGAATACTAATGATATTTAATGATTTGGATACGTCTAGTTAATATTTTGGTAAAGAGTTGACAATCAGGCTCCACTATGCTCACTCATGGTCCAACAAATAAGAAATTCCTAGAACTGCTCAGCCACCCCTGGTAAAGTAAGACTGTCTGCCTTGGAGCTTGTGTCCCTCACATCTCCTTGTTTCTCTTCTATCCATTTTCTGTTGGTTTTCTGACCTCTGTTCACAAGTGATATTATAGTTATAATCACCTATTCTAAGCTTTTTTGGTATTTGGTTGTGTGTATCCTTTTAACTAGTTATTTTATGCCAATTAATTTTTAGTAAACAAGGGTCGGTTCACTTAGATGTGTGGTGAACATTTTGGGGCCAGGTGGAGTCTATGCTCTAGTAAACCTCCTGCCTCAGTTTAAATCGTTGTGTAGTGGCAAACATGTCAGTGTTTGGTCTGGCTACAATAAAACCATAATAGCAGAACTGTGTTGAGGTGAAACCTGCTTGAGCTCATTAAGATGAACATAAGGTGTGGTTATCAGCTCCTTGTTATTAATCTGGGCATTCCTGTCTCTGGCATATTATTACCATCGTTGGTAAAATGAAGTATGCTGGCTACAGGTCTTCAATTCTAGAACATTCTTCTATTTTGTCTTTAAGTGGACAGGAGAATGTGAAACTTCTCATCATATTACGTTATTCTTCCTTTGCAATCAGATTCAGTTAAATCATGTTGGCTTTCCAAAAGGTCCATTTATCCAAAAGAGATATTAATATAATGCTGTTGTACGAGTCTATGAAACTACTTTTATAGTAATTTAATAATTTTTAACTGTTTTTCTTGGTATGAAAAGAGTTCGACATAGTGTGAATATGTACATTTGGGAGATTGATGGAGGCCTGCCAATTGGATAGGAAGATTAGATATTATGTATCCACTGTATTGATAGGTGTGCCCCCTCTGTGTCATGAGGTTGTGTTATTGGAAAAGGAATTGGATTTACGAATTAGAATCTTGGTACGTATCTTGAGTCGTAACTATGATTCTCGTTCTCTGGTGGCAAATAGGGAAATTCTGCAGATATGCTTCTCCAGGACTTTTATTTTATGAAGAAATTGAATATTTCATTGAGTTGTTAAATTATTATTGAAAAGGTAAAGGCTTGTGCAACTGTCCACATATCTACTTCCAAGTCTTGTAACTGTATAGAGATAAAGAACTGTAGGTGCCTGTCCATCTCTGTTATGTGAAAACCAGGTTGGAGCAACATTGATTTTCTGTGATGTTTTAAACATTTGCAAGGGGTTATTTCCTAAGAAGTCTCTCCTATTTATGGCATCCTTAGATTAAACCTTAAAAAGGTTGTTGGACACAGTTTTCAGACTCTTTGTTCTCCTTCAGGTTTTGGATCGTGGCGAGAAAATTGAATTGCTGGTAGATAAAACAGAGAACCTGCAATTCCAGGTGAGTCCTCTCTTTCTGCCCTCTATGCTAAGCTATGGAATTTTAGGTTTCCTTTTAATGTGCTTATGGAGATTTGTTCAGGCTGACAGCTTCCAAAGGCAAGGAAGGCAGCTACGTCGGAAGATGTGGTTGCAGAATCTTCACATGAAGCTGATGGTTGGAGGAGCTGTACTCATTCTAATCTGCCTCATCTGGTTTATGTTTCGTTGAGATTCCGAACGTTTGGTCTTCAAAACATGCTGCGAGCATTGTTTTCTCCTTCATGTACAAAAACTGGTAGTCTACTACTATATGTACATTTGTTTTGTTCCGCACGGTCACGCTGTTATTTCGTTAACTGTATTTTACAACGGAGAGTTTAGCATTTTTACGATTGATCTAATAAATATAGACAGCTTGTATCCTGTTAAATAGCAGGTTCCCCTAAAATCCTCCGTTATTATCTCTTTATCGCCTTAAAGCTTAAGAATCCCAAACATGGTGCTATAAGAACCGATGACATTTGCACAACGTTGGCATGGAGCTCACTATTATCAAAGTCTTTTTTAAGGGACTGGTGTTTGGCAAAAACATACTATGGAAATTGTTTTTTCCAATTGAAAAACATACGTATTGATTATAGCAGTTCTGGTGATCAGGGATTTCATTTGAGTCTGCAGGTCACGATTTGATTTAAACCGTTGGGGGCTGGAAGGTAAGGGCACAATTTGGCAATTACAGGGTGTTTTAATCTCTTATGGTGTGCATATTTTGATGTGCAAGTTAGTTTAAGGATAGCCCGATGCCCAGTTAATCAAGAGGGTTGGGCCGGGGCTCCATATTACCTTAACCCGTTATCCAATTAATCAAAACGGATTTGGAACGGGGCTCCAAATTACTCTTAAGACACCAATAACCAATTACATTCCTGAAAATTCCGTTCACAAGATCTCTCACACATAATCACAAAATTAATTTAGACCAATCTTCCCAATATTATTATTTTTTTCATAATTATAAAAAAAATTAAAATAAAACGGAACAATATTCCCAATATATACTAACATTTTTTACATAGTAATGTAAAATAATCACAAAATTAATTTAGACCAATTTCTCCATTATTTACATTTTTACATATCAATCAAAAAAATTAAAATAAAACGGAAAAATATTCCCAATATATACTAATATTTTTACATAATAATGTAAATAATTACAAAATTAATTTAGACCAATTTTTCCAATATTAACATTTTTACATAATAATAAAACAAATTAGTACATTCTTTTCTATTAACATACTAATGTCAATAATCCAAAAATTTAGACTATACTTTTATATAATTTGTGTAGATAATGTCTAGTGGTGCGTTGCCTCTACCCCATGGTCGAGGGCGTGGTCGTAGCCCGCCACTGCCACTAGTACCTTCATATGCTTCCCAGGTTAGGGAAGCATCCCCTCGACCACCTACACCACCGGATACGCCCACACCGTCCCCCTCCCCCCGTAGACTCCAGATGATACTGGTACATCTGGAGCTGCATGTATGCCTGCGGATGATGCGATACAGCAGCCTGCCATACTAGCGGCTGCTCCACCACCACCACTATTAGTTCCCCCACCATCAGCTAGACAGTACATTAGCCTCGATGATACGAGGTAAGTTTGTTTACCTAATTTTATATTATTAATTATTTTTGAATATGTTAATTAATTGTTAAATATCAAATTAATTTAAGGTCTGACCGGCGGTTCCACGAGCGCATCAATGCGGTCATGTGAAGATATTTTCTCCACCCGTGGCCGTGTCTGAGGCAGGTGCCACCAGAGCACCAACATTTCTGGTTCGAGCACATGAAAGTAATTAATTATAAATTAATTTATTTTTATCTAATATATAATTTAATTATTTAATTTATTAATATTTTGTTTAATCTTATTACTGTAGATGACCTACGGTGGGACTGTGACAATGAGTCCAAGTTTCGAATCTTCCACATGTGGGCCGGGAAGTACATCCCGAAGACCTTTTCTGTCGCTCGATCCAGTCTAATCAAGCCGCTATGGTTGGCCAACGAGGTCTGGCTCCAACTCTAGGCGTTCTAGGCGAACGAAGACTTCCAGCAAGAATACTCCAAGAATCGATTGTGTATCAGGGTGGGAGGGTCTTCCTCAATCGGCATGCACAAGAGAAAATTGATAAGTAAATAATAATTTCTGTCTAGTAAATCATTATTTTTAAATATGATGCTAACTAACTATTTTTTCCTTATACAGGAGACGGAGCTCGGGCAACCGCCCAAACAAATGTAGTTATTCGAGCGCTGCTATGAAAAGAAAGAGGATGGGGGTTGGAGCGGGCCGAGGGCGGCGGAGGTGGCGGTAAGTAGCTAATTTATTGATATTATTTTTTTAATAATTAAAGTACTAACAATTTTGTTTGTTTTGCATGAGAAGTTCCAGAAGTTGCTGGAGGATCATCAGCCGCAACCCAGGCCGACGACCTCGATGCCCCCACCGAGTTCGAGGCTTCAATGGTGATAACAGACTAACAGATGTGGCTGACTACAGTCACGGGCAAGAACAAGAACTGATTATTCGGCCTTAGTTCTGAGGCCATGTCTCCAGCCGTACATTCACATTACTATCGCCACCGCCAAACCCAGCCATAGAGGACCGCATGGGCTGCCTCGAGACGATAATGACCGACATGATGGACATGATGCTGGAGATGCAGGCCTCCTCGTCGTCTACAACACGCCCTCCAACGAATCCCCCGGCCGAGAATCAGGATGCTGACGAGGTGCGTTTAGATTAGGTTTTATATATTTTTTATTTTTATAATTAAATACTTTTTTATATTAATATAATATTTTTTTTACTATTCATGTTTCATAATATTTATTAAATTCTATTATTTTATATTTATTCAATTAATTAAATTTATAGATAAAATTCAAATTTCATTAAATTAAATTATATATGAAAATTTATTAAAATATATAAATTTATCAAATATATTAATAAATTATAAAATTCAAAACTTAAGAACGGGCTTAGTAATGCTAAAGAAAATGTTATAAATTTTATAAAAACCCGTTCCAAGATCTGTTACAAAGACTGTTCCGAAAAAGTGTTCCTAAACTGGATGAACCGTTTCAAATTAATAGATAACCTTTCCAAATACAAATATTAATCAGTATCTAATATGTGTTCCTAATTATATAAACCATTCCTAATGCTATTACTAAAACAGTTCTACAAATATGTTCCAAATTCAATAACCCGTTGTGGAAAATAGTTCCAAACACCGTTCCTAAATTGATCCCAATTAAAAAAAAAACAGTTTGAAAATTAAATCACGAATATTATAAATACCATTCTAAAATTTCACCAAAAAAAAATAAGTAACCCGTTCCAAAAATTGTCCCTTACCGTTCTAATTCATAAATTAAAATTTTTTTGGACTAAATCGATATTAAGAACGATTTTCAATTACCGGTACAACAACCATCCCAAATTGAAATGGTTTCCCGTAACCATTCCTAAATTTTTATAACGCCAATTGCAAGGACGGATTTTAATCTGTTTCAAAGTCCGTTCCGAATAAGTTTTATGTTCTTGTAACCATTCCAAAGTATATAAAAAAAAAAAAAGAAAACCGTTCCAAAATCCGCCCCTAATTTCGCCTTTTCTTTGTAGTACTATTATATGATTAACAAATTATATAACAAACAGTAGTCATACCTCAAATATTCAAATTACACTTTAGTGTATCTTAGTGAAAAAGTGTTTATATAGGGGAAGTGATTTAATTGATTCATCTTTTAATCTCTTTTGCTTTTAAAATATTTGCTCTACATGTCAATTAATTTAATTGATTTTTTTAATATGAAAAGTAATCTAACTAATTCTCAATTATATCTATGCTAAGAAATTTTTCAATGCATCCTTTCAATTTTTTTGAATTGTTTTAGTAATTTTGTGTTATATTATAAGAGTATTTTTTATCTTGTAAGTATAATATATTATGTATATAATATTAAAACAATTAATATGAGTAAATAAGTACATTGTGAAATATAATTAATAGGAATAAATATGGATAATGTGAAAAGTAATTAATAAGAATAAATATATGTAATGTGAAAGCAATCAATAGAAATTAACAAGTACATTATTTTACAATGTAAAATAATATTACAGGGTTAATTTAGTTGAATAAAAAAAAAAAAAAAGAGAGAAAGCAACTTTTAAACTCATTCATACTTTTATAAATATATAGATAGGTTCCATATTCTTAGGGGGTTGTTGGACTGAGTGGAATATCTGCGTAGATCTCCAAACTTTATAACAACCTACGTTGTAGCCTCTTTACCTTGGTAGACGAATGGTTTCCTGCCATCTGTAAAGGTGGCCACGTTGCTTGGATAGGCGAGTTTCAGGTTGTCCCTCCTCGTGGGTCGGTGGACTTCTGCTACAACTCACCTCTCCTCAAAGCCATAAACGGGTACCTAGCCTGAGGGCCTCACTCTCTTGGACCTCTTGTATTTGAAAATTTTTTGTTGGACCTCATGTGAGTTGGGCCCATTCTGGGGCCTAGTGTATTTTTAAGGCATCAACGGACAAAGCCCATAGTTAGACTAATAATGTCGGACCGTGCATTTGATGGTGACTATAGAACCAACTATCTGTGTTGATCTAAAACATTTCAAGTCGATAACTCTAAAAAATGGGCATTGATAGTTCTGTAGAGACTTGCATTAAATGATGCATTCAATAATGGGTGTTTGTGTTTCATCGATGATAGATGCGTGACATCTATGCATTTTAGTGGGTGCTTGACAAATTAGTTGTCAAGTTTACTGAATTGACTCGTATGAGTTATCAAATAGAAGCTAATGTGGCATGGTCGATATGACTAGAACCTCTTAGGTGTGATATTTGAGAAATTAAAACTCTGACCTAAGGAGCCACATTAGCTTTATGCATGGGCAATTGTTGTTAGAATAGATGATTAGAAAGTCAATTGAATTGGCGGTTTTGGAAACTGTTCAACAATTTTTATTAAAGCAATATTATCCTGATGAATATGATAAGTATTCATTCTTGACATATATGTTTGTTCTACTTGCCATTTACGTTAAACATTTGCTTTAACGTCACAACATATACTTACAAACCAATTAGATAGCCCATGTGGTTGGGTTGCATGATTGATGGAGACTATAAAATCAACTTTTGAGGGTTGGTCTGAAATGTTCCGAATGGAGGACCTCCAAAATGCACATTGAATGTCCTATAGAGACTTGCACTAAATATTGCATTTATTGAATGAGTGTCGTGTTCCATCAGCGGCAGAGGTTAGACGTCCAAGCAATTTCAATGAGTTAGTTGACAGTGTAGTTAACTGACTGAACTAACTCGCGGGAATTGTCATATGAAAGCCTTGGAGGTCTGGTCTGTATGACTGGAATTCCTGGCTCAGATAGTATGAGAGTAGTCCTCAAACTTTAGAAATCATGACAATTACTTGCATATGAAGGTTGATCTTGGATCTGGAGAGAGGTGATTGTTTCACGGTAATAAGCATTATAAATCTTGTCCAGTGCAATTAGAATGTGTAGTAAGGACGGTGAATTTTAAAAGGAGGATCGGTCCTCTACTAGTATATAACAACGATATCTCCTATGCATTTGGAGACGTGTTCATACCTTTTGACCATGGCCACAGTGGTAGGTTGAATAAGAAATGGTTTGCTATGTCGAGCAATGGAGCAAAGAGTGGTCTCAAGTATTAAAGCATAGATTCTTAATCCAAAATAGGAACCGACATTTTATGCCCTATTCTAAGACCGGGAGTTGGTAAATTGAAGGACCGTATTTGTATGGAATTCGAGAGCCTAAATATTCACATTGATATTCAGATAGTCCTTAATGTCATTGACCGTTGCTAGACAGTCGCACATGGTAGCGGGATCTCCTGAGTAATGGTTGATCAGAAATAATTAATTAATTAAATTTAATTAATCAGTTGTATTGGACACGAGTCCAAGTTTAGCTAAATGTGAACCTAAAGAGTCACACATAGATAATCGAGGAGAAAAAAAAATTTAGAATTAATTCTGAAAGATATAAATAATTGAATTATTTACACGTTGGATGATCCAAATATGAGTGGCCCGAGATTAAATTAATTTAATTGAACTTGTCTTAATTAATAAAATTAATTAGGAATATTTTGACTTATGTCTTTAATTGGATTGAATGACAATGAGATCAATTTAGTTTGAATTTTATTGAATTGGATTTAATTAAATTCATTTGGACCTTTGGGCTTTTTTTAATTTATTTAAGACGAAGCCCAGTCCACTATATTAGGGTCCATTAGCTAAGGGTTGATTTTCAAATAAGGAAGGGAGAAGTTGGACTTCCCTCTACTTGAAAACTTCAGATGATCGAGTTGCATTTTTGAAAAGTTCAACTTGGCCATATATGGTATCATATAGAAGAGAGCTTGCCTTGTGAAATTAAGTGGAATGTATCTAGACATATTCGCACTCGCCCATACAAGCAATATATATATTCATATAAGTACAAACCCTGCAAGAAGCCAATTCGGTCGCCCCTATCTTCCTATCTCCCACTTGTTCTCTTGCTCTCTTTGATCTAATATTAAGTGTACAGTTGTGAAAAATCTTAATAAAAAGAATACACTAATTCATAGTATAATCCTCTTTGACCATTTTCTTCCAAACGGATTTTGATTTTGATTGTATAAGACAAAGTATATAATATTATTTTAATTTTCTAATGAGAAAATATTATTTTACAATTTAAAGTGAATTATATAATTCAAAGAATGCAATCAACTAATATTTTACTTTTAATAAATAATATCAATTTAGATTTGAATATCTTAACATAATTTTTTAATTTAAAATTAATTGTATAAGACAAAGTATACGTTCATCTAAATTATTAATTTTCTAATTAAGCATTATCATTTTACTATATAAATGAATTAATACATTAAGCCTCCAAGGTAACAATTGTAGCCCTCCAAGGCCCGGACGTATTATATTGACCTGAACGTATTATATTATATTAAGCCAGGTTAATTCAATATTAAGCCTCCAAGGTAACAATACCACCAAATATATGACCTGAGCTTGGGGGAAGTGGACCGTGATTGACCAAGTAACAATTCTACCCTTTTTTCATTTGGTGTATTTTAATTATTGTTTTAAATTTATATATTTCAATGTTAATTATTATCAGGTATATATAGATAGTGATCATCATGTTAAAATAATTGAGGAGGTGGATATATGAGAATAACCGGCAGAGAAATGTGGTTATTAGGCTGGAATTTGAGGATGGTGTTTCAAAGAATGGGCTAAGTGTTAACGTGCATATATAGACGACGAGAAGATTAAATACCCATAGCAGAAGTGCAAATAGATGACATGGATGAAACGGATGTTTACCGTTGCAAAAACATCACAATAGCCGCACAATTTGGGATGAACTATGCTCGTTTCAATTCATCCGTCGCAATAACTTATTCTTTTGTAGTGTAATAATCAAGGAAAATCACACAAGAAGTGTGTGTAAAACACTCCTAGAATGAAGGAGGTATTTTTGGCACATTTTTCAAACTTTTTTTGATAACACGAGGGGGGAAGTTGGCCGCTTGATATTTCACTAGGGTTTTATGTGTTTAACCCGCATATTATATAATCATGCTCTTGGCAAATATATAATCAAGAAGTATCAAATTAAAAAGGAAAAAGTATTATTTTAATCCGTTAAATATGCCTAATTTTAATTTTAGTTCAATAATTATGTCTATTTTTGTTTAGGCCCAGTAACTTACGACATTGCTTACTTTTAGTCCTCTGGCAGATTTTCGGACAATTTTACCCCCATGCAACTTTTGAAAGGCAGCTTTAGTCCATATGCACTCATAGGGGTAAAATTGTCTGAAAATCTGACAGATGACTAAAAGTAAGCAATTTCGTAAGTTACTGGATCTAAACAAAAATGGACATAGTTATTGGACTAAAATTAAAATTAGACATACTTAGCGGACTAAAATAATACTTTTCCCAATTAAAAAATAAGATAAATTTTTATTCTATTCTAATTATTACATTTCTATTGTAAATAATTTCTTTTTACTAGCGAATATGGCTTACATTTTCAATAATTCTAACAATATTTTCTAAAATATTTTAAGTATGTTGGTATATCTTAATACCATAATTGGTATAAAGCACTAATGTCTATGGATATTATTACGGCCAAAACGATCACTTTTGTATTTGAATTGGGATTTGGTGGATCATTTTTCAAACAACCCGTAAAGAGATGGATTGTGATTCCCTCTGTGCTGACACATAAATCACCGACAAATTGCACTTAATTAGTATTTCTAATATTTCTCTCCATCTAATTAATATATCTATTTTTAGTAATTTTTTTTAGATTTGTTTATATTAACAAATGTTATATGAAAATTCAAATTTATCGCCGATTGAATTATAAGTACAAACTTATTACAGAATAAGTGAATCTTATTACAGAATAAGTGAATCTTTTCTTGCCAAACTATATTTACGGGTAAAAATGTACATCATCACATGCATTAACGTGTGATGATGTATAAGGGTAGTTTAGTAATAAAAGATTTATTTGACCTTTCAATAAGTTTTTAATAAGTTAATTAGAGTAAATATGAATTTTCATTCAACTTTTTTGCTGATATTAGCAAATTTGGTAAACTTTACTAACGGATGGATCTATTAATTGGATGGAAACAAACAAAAGGAATACTAGATGTAATTTTTCAAATCATAGGAGGTCTACCTGGTGTAATTACACCAAATTTTATAAAAGAACAGCATAATTATCCCTAAATTTATACTATATATTAAGGGAGAGCGTCTTTTTTAATATTTAATTTATTTTTAATTATTCATCTACCTTCCCAATTAATTTTCTTATAAATTTAATATTAATTTATTATTATATAAATATTTTATTTCAAATAAAATAATACAGAATTTGAATGCATCACAAATTATTAGTTAATTATAGAGAGTGTGTTCCTTTCTTATGTGAAGAAGCAAAGTATGAGGGAAGAGTTGGGTGTTAGTGATGACAAAGTATGCCTCATTTGAGTGGCACAGAGTAGATTACCATCCACACCTAATTTAATAACACAGAAAAGAAGCATCCATCCACATGTCTGTGTTGAATAAAACCAGACGTGTAGATAAAAGATTAGGAGGTGTAGGTCACCTCTCACATCTATCCTTCTCCGCTGAATCAATCCATATAAGTAAACACAGCAAGGATCCAACCCCCATCATGCATGAATCATTTAATTCAAACCCACACGCACACACACTCTTTTTTTAGCCTCTCCTGTGTATAAAAATACCCACTGTTTTCCCATTTTCTTGTCTGGGAGGAACAGAAATTGCAGTGGGGAGTTGTTAATTTTCTCCCTGTTTCTTGATTACTCTTCTCCTGTTCTTCTTGTTGGTGTACAACTCCTTACCTACTCGTTACCAGCTGCATATATAGTAATAATAGCTATACGTTTGTGAGGGATTTCTGCCATGTCGAGAGTAGTAGCAGACCATACGTCATCCCCGTCGCCAGTTCGGGATAGCGTTCCCTTTTACGACCGGAGAGAAGTGGCGGCGGAGATGTCACGGGCTGACGCGTGCATTTCTCCGACCCTTGGCCAGCTCCTGAAACGCGTTGGAGATGTGCGGAAGGAAGTCACTGGAGACGAGACTCCGGTGCACCAAGTGCTGGACGTGAGCGATACCAGCAGCGTTGAGCCCCGTTCCCTCCCTTTTGTTCTCTCCTTCACCCATATCACTTACAGTGTTAAAGTTCGCCGCAAAGTTAGTCTCACCAACTTCTTCCGACGACAGCCGGCCGCGGATCCGGATTCTGGTGAAACTCTTTTCTCGGCAACAAAAACAATTCTCAATGACATCTCAGGCGAGGCGCGGGACGGTGAGATCATGGCGGTTATGGGTGCGTCTGGCTCTGGGAAATCCACTCTGATTGACGCTCTGGCCAATCGTATGGCGAAAGGAAGCTTAAAGGGCTCCATCAGTCTCAACGGCGAGCAGTTGGAATCGAGGTTACTTAAGGTGATTTCCGCATATGTGATGCAAGACGATCTGTTATTCCCCATGCTCACTGTGGAAGAAACCTTGATGTTTGCGGCGGAGTTTAGGCTGCCGAGAACCCTCTCCAAGTCCAAGAAGAAACTCCGAGTTCAAGCCCTGATCGATCAACTTGGGCTACGTAACGCCGCCAAGACCGTGATTGGTGATGAGGGACATCGCGGTGTCTCCGGCGGCGAGCGTCGGCGCGTTTCAATCGGAATCGACATAATTCACGATCCAATCCTCTTGTTTCTGGATGAACCCACCTCGGGCCTGGATTCCACCAGCGCTTTCATGGTGGTGAAGGTACTGCAGAGAATCGCGCAGAGCGGAAGTATTGTTATCATGTCCATCCACCAGCCGAGTTATCGGATTCTTGGATTGTTGGATCGGATGATTTTCCTATCGCGTGGGCATACAGTTTATAGTGGCCCTCCTTCAAATTTGCCAGTGTTTTTCTCCGACTTCGGGCACCCGATTCCAGATAACGAGAATCGGACTGAGTTTGCTCTCGATCTGATTCGGGAACTGGAGGGCTCACCCGGTGGAACTAAAAGCCTGGTAGAATTCAACAAGTCTTGGCAGGCGTTAAAGAGAGGCAATCAAATGAATTCTGAATCCCCAGCAAATATTCTAAATTTGTCACTGAAAGAGGCAATAAGTGCCAGCATTTCAAAAGGAAAGCTAGTTTCTGGTGCTACTGCTACAAATGGTGCCAACAGCCCTACATCAATGGTTCCCACATTTGCAAATCCTTCATGGATTGAAATGGCCGTACTGTCAAAAAGATCATTCACCAATTCCCGGCGTATGCCAGAGCTTTTCGGGGTCCGCCTGGGTGCAGTCATGGTGACCGGGTTTATCTTAGCTACCATGTTCTGGAGGCTCGATAACTCGCCCAAAGGGATTCAGGAAAGGCTCGGATTCTTTGCATTTGCCATGTCCACAACATTCTACACTTGCGCTGATGCCTTGCCGGTTTTCCTCCAAGAAAGGTACATTTTCATGAGGGAAACTGCTTATAATGCTTACAGAAGATCGTCTTATGTTCTGTCACATTCATTAGTGTCACTTCCATCCCTCTTATTCCTATCACTTGCATTCGCTGCCACCACCTTCTGGGCAGTGGGCCTCGACGGTAGCTTCTTCTTTTACTTCTTAATCATCTTCGCTTCTTTCTGGGCGGGGAGTTCTTTCGTGACATTCCTCTCAGGAGTTGTGCCTCACGTCATGCTCGGATACACCATCGTGGTAGCTATTCTGGCCTACTTCTTGCTCTTCAGCGGCTTCTTCATCAACCGAGACCGCATCCCGCCTTACTGGATTTGGTTCCACTACATATCCCTCGTAAAGTATCCATACGAGGCTGTGCTGCAGAACGAGTTCGAGGATCCGGTGAAGTGCTTCGTGCGCGGGGTTCAAATTTTCGACAACACCCCATTGGGTGCAGTTCCAAATGCATTGAAGGTTAAACTTCTGGACAGCCTGAGCAATTCCTTGGGTATGAAGATCACCAGCACAACTTGCGTGACCACAGGAGCGGATATACTGCAGCAGCAAGGGATCACTGATCTCAGCAAGTGGAGTTGCTTGTGGGTGACTGTTGCGTGGGGCTTTTTCTTCAGAATTCTCTTCTACTTGTCCCTGCTGGTGGGCAGCAAGAACAAGAGGAGGTAACCGGCGGAGTTGATCAATCGGGCTGGAAACCAACACCTCTTTTGGCTCTTGTCTTCTTAACAATCTTACCATTTTGTATCTCCCTTTCCTTTGCTCTTTGCTATTATTCTTTCCTTCCTTCTGGGTTTTTTTTTTTTTTTTCTAAGCTTTTCCTAAGATGTTTTTTCAACATTAATGCTGAATGCCAGTGGGATTTTGACTAGCAAGCCGATCTCGTGTAAAGTATCTTGGTTGGTTGTAATCAAGCCTATCAATATCATGAATTGGATATATTCGTCGCTAAAGTTGCTCCAATCTGAACAAACTCCGGGAGTTATTGGGCTATGAACCACAAACACTATTCCGAAATGAAATATATTAGATTAAATTGGATTTCATCATATTTAAATAGATAGATCGTTGCACTCTCTTCCCCTGAGATTTAAAGTAATTACACGTAAACCTTTTATGATTTAGAAAGTTATATCTAACACCTCTAATATTTGCTTTCATCTAATAAGTAAGTCCCTCTATTGGTCAAAATTCACTAAATCTGAAGATATTAATAAAAAAAATTGAATGAAAGTTGATACTTATCCTCCATTGATTTATTACTGACTCATCGCAAGTTAAAATATTTTTTTTTACTAAACTATCCTTATCACAGTGAAGATATATCTACTATCATCCATTAACACATGAAAACGTATGAGTGGAATTTGGTTATAAAAATATTTATTTGACCTGCAATAAATCAGTAATAAGTCTATCGAGGGTAAATATAGATTTTTTTTTCAATTTTTTTGTTAATATCAGCAAATTCGATGAATTTTGACTAAACATGGGAACTTATATATTAGACGAAAGCAAACCTCAAAAGTACGAGATGTAATTTCCCAAACCATATAGAGTTTACATGTTATTACACTAAATCCAAAGAGAGGAGAATGTAAATTATCCAATAAATAAATTACACAACTAGTACTCTATATATATTTATTATATGAATAATATATAATTGAAGGATATGATTGCGTGATTGATTCAATTAGTCAACCAGAGGCCTAACAGTCTAATAAGAGCTTACGTTTTGTTTTGCTTTGCTTTGCTTTTGTGCATCTTCTCTCGATCTATTTTAATTTCAACAAAGAGTTATGTTAGGTGCAGTTGAATGGGAGTTGTACTGAACTTTTACCAGTGAACTATGACCAAATGTTATTTATTTCATTATATATATGTTATAATTGGTGTTGGTGTCCTTGCTAAGATTATTAACTTGAATAACAATATATATATAACTTGAATATTAAGTTTAAAATCTATTTAGTTTGGATTATTGCTTTTGAAAAGATTATTCAACTTTTTGTTTTTTTTAATTTTTAAGTTATGTATGTCTATGAGATGCTACTGAATAGTAATTGAATACTTATTTTTTCATGCATGATTTGTTTTTTTAAAAAATGCAAAAGAAATTATAACTTTTAGAAGTTTATGGTATTTGCTTCATTTTTTTGTAATTGCATAAAAATTTAAACTTGTAATTTTTTTATTGTAGTTTAATATACTTTTAAGTAATCAATTCTCAATTGTTCTTCTTAATTAATTTTTTCCAACTATACCAAATAATTTATTATTGAAATAAAAATTCTATGTTAATTTATCATATTTGGTTCAAATAAACATACACTAAGTAAATAGTAGTACATAGTGTTAATTTATAATATTTTGTTCTTATTATATCGTAAACGAATAACGAATTATATAACAAATAGTGGTCATACCTCAAATATTCAAATTACATTTTAGTTTATCTTACAGCAAAAAGTGTTTACTTTATAGGGGAAGTGATTTAATTGATTCATCTTTTAATCTCTTTTGCTTTTAAAATATTTTCTCTACATGACAATTAATTTAATTGATATTTTTTTATTATAAAAAGTAATCTAACTAATTCTCATTTGTACCTATGCTAAGAAATTTTTAATGCATCCTTTGAATTTTTTTAGTAATTTCATGTTATATCATAAGGGCATTTTTTCTATCTTGTAAGTATAATATATTATGCATATAATATTAAAAGAATTAATATGAGTAAATAAGTACACTGTGAAAAGTAAATAAGTGTGGATAATGTGAAAAGTAATCAATAAGAATCACTACATGTAATATAAAAGCAATCAATAGAAATTAACAAGGATATTATTTTACATTTTTATCTTTATTAAAATAATATTACAAGGTTAATTTAATCGAATAAAAAAAAAGAGAGCAACTTTTAAACTCATTCATACTTTTATAGATATATAGATAGGTTCCATATTCCTAGGGGGTTGATGGGTTGAGTGGAAGATCTATGCAGATCCAAACCCTATCACAACCTACGTTGTGGCTTCTTTTCCTTAGTAGACGAATGACTTCCTCCCACCTGTAAAGTGGCCACGTTGCTTGGACAGGCGATCGAGCTCCAAACTATCCCTCCTCGTGGGTCAGTGAACTTTCACTGCAACCACCTCTCCTCAAAGCCATAAACGGGTACCTGGGCTGAGGCCTAAGGGCCTAGCTCTCTTGGGCCTCTTGTACTTGGGAACTTTTTATTGGACCTCATGTGAGTTGGGCCCATTCTTGAGCCTAGTGTATTTTTAAGGCATCAGCAAATAAAGCCCATAGTTAAACCAATAAAGTTGGGTCGTGCATTTGATGACAACTATGAAACCAACTATCGGTGGTTGATCTAAAATATTTTAAATTGATAACCCTAAAAAATGGGCATTGAAGAGTTCTTTAGAAACTTGAATTAAATGATGCATTCATATAATGAGTGTTTGTATTTCATCAATGATAGATGTGTGACATCTATTCACTTTAGTAGGTGCTTGAAAAATGAGTAGTCAATTTCACTGAATTGACTCGTATGAGTTGTCAAATGGAAGCCATGTGGTATTGTCGGTATGACTAGAACCTCGTAGGTGTGACAGTCCAAAAATTAAACCTCTGACCTCAGGAACCACATTAGCTTTATGCATGGGGCAACTGTTGTTGGAATAGATGACTAGAAAGCCAATTGGAGATCCATTCAACAAATTCATATGGCCCAATATATCTTGGACTCAATTTTCTTTGCTTGCGGAATCTCAAGATCCCCTTCCATGGAGATACCTTCAACCTTATCACCTATTTCATATTTCATCTCCTTTTGGTGTTTTTCAAGGTAATTTTTTTGTTGATCTTGGGCTGCTTTCAAATACTTCTTCACTATCTGTATCTTTTTCACCGTTTCTTACACCAATTCAGGATCTTCCAATTGTCGTAATCCCTTAATATCCCAACATACTGGATTGCGACATCTCCTTCCATATAAAGCTTCGTATGGGGCCATACCGGTACTAGAATGAAAATTATTGTTATTTGCAAACTCCATAAAAAATTAGGTGATCATCTCAGTTGCCCTTAGACTCCATTGTACAAGTCCTAATCATATCTTCCAGGTTCTAAATTGTTCTTTCTGATTGCTCATCTGTCTAAAGATGAAATGCAGTACTGAAATGTAATTTTATGCCCAACGCTCTTTGTAAACTTCCCCAAAACTGTGAGGTGAATCGAGGATCTCTATCAAACACAATAGATACAGGTACTCCATGTAATTTCAAGATTTCGGAAACGTACAACTCAGCTAACTTATCTAAAGAATCACCGAGTCGTATCGATAAGAAGTGAGTTAATTTCATTAATCTATCCATAATACCCAAATAGCGTCATGCTTCCTGAGTGTATGTGGCAACCCTATGATAAAATCCATAGTAATCTTTTCCCACTTCTATACTAGTATTGATAAAGATCGAAGTTTACCTGTTGGCGCCTGATGTTCTACTTTTACCTACTAACATGTTATACATTTAGCTACGAATTCTCCCACATCCTTTTTTATTGTTTGCCACCAATAGTACAGTCTTAAATTCCGATACATCTTTGTAGTACCAGGATGCATGACATATGATGCATTATGAGTTTCTCGCAAAATCTCCCTTCGTAACCCATCTACGTCGGGTACACAAATTCACTCCCGTTCGCTATCACTCCATCAGTTCTTATTGAAAAATTTGACTTCTTACCCTGTTTCATTCTCTTTAGAATCCGTAATAAGAAAGAATCTTGAGTCTGTGCTTCTTTAATTTGATCACAAAATTTGACTTAAGTTGCAAGGTTGCCAAAAATCCTTTCATTTGACCAATTTTCAATTTTGTATTCATAGATCTCATTTCCAGTAGCAATGTCAGATTGTGACTTCCCAAACTAGCTAATGTACTTGAACTCTTTCTACTCAAAGCATCTGCTACCACATTCGCTTTTCCTGGATGGTAATCAGTAGTATAGTCATAATCCTTCAACAGTTCTATCCATCTTCTTTGTCTCAAATTCAATTCTTTTTGCGTCAAAATATATTTCAAACTCTTATATCAGTGAAAATATAAGATTTTCTCCATACAAATTATGTCTCCAAATCTTTAATGCACAATTGAGGCCAACTCCAGATCATGCGTGGGATAAATTAACTCATGAGTCCTCAGCTAGCGAGATGCATAAGCAATTACCTTCATATGTTGTGTTAATACACGACCCAAACCCTACTTAGAAGCATCTGTATACACTACATATCCACCGCTACCAGACGGCAAAACCAAAATCAGAGTTGAGGTCAATCTTTTCTTCAACTCATCAAAGATTCGTTGACATTGTTGAGTCTACTGAAATACTACTCCCTTCCTCAATAACTTTGTCAAAGGACTGATGATTATGGAGAAGCCCTCGACGAATCCCCTATAATACCCTGTTAACGTCAAGAAACTTCTGACTTCAGTCGCATTCTTCGGTACTCTCCATTTCATAATAGCTTTTACTTTTGAAAGGTCGGGCATAACCCCATCACCAGATGTTGGTCATACTCCTCCCTACTCCTCAAATACACCAAAATGTCATCTATAAAAATAATAACAAATTGATCCATGTACTCTTGGAATGTACGATTTATCAATGCCATAAATGCTTTTGGTGCATTTGTTAACCCAAATGACATCACGAAGAACTCATAGTGACCATAACGAGTGTGGAAAGTTATTTTTGGTATGTTTTTCTTTGCTATCCTCAACAAGTCAATACAAGACCTCAAATTGATCTTTCAAAATGTTGTAACCCCCTTTAATTGGTCTAGTAAGTCGTCAATTCTTGGCAACGAATATTAAGTATGCAATATTAAGAATATATATATATGTAAACTTAATTAGCTATACTTACCTAAAATCTCAAAACAATTCAGTTAACACGAAGAGCTGCTCAATCCTCCACTTTATAGTCACGTCCTATAATAAATCATAATATATATAATAAATACCTTATAAATATCGTAAATTCTAAATAAGATATTATGTGATATTCGTATATTTCCCGACAATCTTTTTATATTCTATTTATATCGAAATTCAACTTTGCATTCCACTTTTTTTTAAATACTACATTTCTAAGCTTCTCAAATATACATTTAATTTATCAATTTACTCATAAGAATTTCTTTAATCAAACCCCTTAATTCTTTATAACTATCGTTTTTAATAACATCCTTAAATAAAATTATTACGAAAATCTCATTTTTCTTTTCAGTAACCATAATATTTCTCAAATAAAACTTTCTAATATTTTTTAAATATACTTTTCGAATATTTCTATAAGTTTCCATCAATTTATTGCTGCTATAGAATGTAATTAAAAATCAATACATATAATTATGCATTCAGTTAATAGGCCCGACGAAATTAAGTAAATTAACTATATTAATGATTAAATCTAATAAATTTAATAATTTAATTACTCAACTACAACAATTTTAAATCAACTGAGATATTTAATTCAACTTACATATAATACTATAATTTTTTTATTAATAATATATGATATATGAATAATAAATAATAAAAAATATATAAAATATGAGTCGGATCCGGACAGTCCGGTATAAAATTCTTACCCCGTCGGAACACCAAAAGCAATATCAAATCGGCCCCAAATAGAACGGGTTCGGGTCGAAAGCCCAATTGCCATCTCTATCCGCAAAGCTTACACCAAGCAAATTCTTACCCAGGGATTCAGTCAATTTCTCATCTCGCCGAAGCCGTGGAAAACCCCCCAAGACACCCAGCAACTTCAATTTGCATGCATTCTCTCCCCTCGCATAAATTCATTCAGAAGATCGCAAGGAAGAGAAGTAATCAAATTTACTGATTGAGTAGAAATTAGAAAAAGAAGTCTTGGGATTGAGAGCTACAAATAATGTCGTGGTTGCGATCGGCGGTCAACAAGGCAGTGGAGGTGGGGAACAAGAACAACCTCACCCGCACCGTGAAGAACTATGCTGACTCCGTCGTTCATCAAGCCGGCCAAGCTGTTGCCGAGGGCGCCAAACTCCTCCAAGATCGCATGGTAAATTATTTCTATTTCAACCATTTATCATTTCCTTTGTTAATTTCAAAAAAATTGATTGAGGTGGCTGTGTATATTTTTCTGGAGTCAAACAGAATATTTTCAACTTGGATGTGGGGAAATTAGTTTGTATTGAGATGAAACAGAATAGTGCAAACTTGAACTTTGTTAAAAATTAGTTACTTTGTTTCTAGTATTGTGTCATTGAAGGTTTTCACGTAGTATGCATAGAAGCAATGTTGACACAATATTGATGGATTGGATGGAGTTTTAAAATATATTAGTTACTTGGCTAAAGAACTTTGCTTTCTTACTGTGTGCAAATTTTGATTTTAATATTATTTGGGTTTAATCAGTAATAAGAAAAAGACGTTTTAAGCTAGTACTTTGAAGCCGGTAATATAGATCAGAAGATATCCACTACCTGAATATAAGAAAAGGAATATGAGTTCTTACATTATGAAAATGTTCTCATGATCTATTTTGATTAGTATCTCTTAGCCTCTTACTGTACTTTGTTTTGACCTTTTGCCTCTACTGATAAATTCTCCAATTAATCTTGTCAGGGTGGTCGAAACATTAAAAGCTTCAAGCAGACTGTGCGAAGGTTGGAAGAGGCTTCCATTTCATGCAGGGGACGCGAGAGAGTTGAGTTGATGAGACGATGGTTAGCTGTCCTGAAAGAAACTGAAAAATCTTATGGTATTACTCTTGAAGATAAGGACAAGAACAATGAGCAGCATCAACTTGTTGAAGAACCAAAGGAGAGCCCAAGAAGACAGTCAATGGTTAGCTAGCTATTTTTTATGTATATGTATAGGTATACTTTTATTTCATTCTAGTATTACTAAAAGCGAACTCATCCTCTTTTCCACCATTTCTTCTTTTTACTTCATCTTGATATATTTCTCTCATTAAAGATACGGATTTACCAAGGTGCTAGCTCCCGTGGGGCTTAACCACAATGTTCATAGCTAGCTTGTATGCTTTGTGAAAGTAAAGCACATATAGTTTTACCCATATATGCATAAAATAATATAGAAAGATCGATATACTTCACCTGGAAGCAATGAACCTTTAATTAATCTGAACTAGATCATCAGAGCCAGAATATCTTGAAATAGGACTTATGTTTAATTCTTCTAAACCTATTGCAGCAGCCAAACTATAAATTTTATAATGGAAAAACAATAGCCATGATTTGGATGAAAAAGGACTAAAATTCAGATCCTGGTAAAGCATTCCTTGAGTGCTCAAGTTTCTGTGCTTCCCTTCTATGAGACAACTGGCAAGGGCATGAATTAGCCAATGGGAGCTTCCTGGTGCACTTTGAATAAGTATGCCATTAATCCCGGAGAGTGTAAAGCTGGTTTAATATTCATAAGTTGTTTGCTTTGAAGAATGAGACCTAATAGCGGTTTAGGCTGGGTATGTGCTCTTTGCTCTCCATGATCTGGAGTACCTTGAAGTGCAGCCTTAATAGGCGAACTTTTGCAGTATAGCATTTGATTTAAAAATCTTTGTACCAACTATATCAACTGTTTTGCTCTTCCTATACTGATTTACATTTACAGCCTTTAGTTTTCTTATGAATCTCACGCGCTTTGGTTTTCCCTTTAGCTTTTCTCTTTATACCCTTTAGTTTTCTGTATTTGTTATCCTCTTAGCTCTTTCTATACTGAATTTCATACCCTTTACTTTCTTGACACCTTCTCCAATGTTGGATGGAGTTCTCAGTAATTCCTGCAAGTAGATTTCTCTGTTCTATATATAGGACATGAGGCACCACAGTAGCTGAACTTGCATATAAAATTTATAGATTTCCTACTAAGCGATCTACTTTTTGTTGTTCTTACAACTTATGAAGACTAATCTTCCTTGCATTGGAGTTATTGACAAAAAAGGATTTGTGTCTGGTTCTTGCTGTCACCGTCGCTTGATAAAAGATGGAATTTTACCTGTCTAAAATTCTTAATATGAATCATGTAATTGAATCTATATTCACCATTCATGATTATTTGCCAATTTTGGTTGTCTTTATTCCTGAATCAACTTATCATGGATCCAAATTAGTTATGTTACATAATCTCTTTCAAATTGGCAGGTGTTGTACTGGGACCCAGATATGGGGGGTGAACCTTTGACTTTTCGTGATGTCTTTCTTTGCAGTCAGGCTTTGGAGGGAATATCCATATGTATGGTATGTCATTTAGGTTTGATTATCTAAGTCCAGGTATTTTCTGAAATGAATTTATGTGCAGTTCATGAACTTTTAACCATGATCATGCTTTCATTTATAGGGCTAGTAAGATATTGGTTGTTCATCTATTGTGTACAAAAGTCACTGGTATGAGTAACTGCAGCAGCCAATAATTCTTGGCCCAAGAATGCGTTTAAACTTTGGGCACATGTTATTGTTTCTTGGATATGCTACATTGTGAATTTTATGGTACATATCTGAGATATGTATTAATTGGGAAAACTCTTGAATTCATTGATTGGTCAAGCCTTACGTCTTGAGCTGTATTCTCAAATAACAATACTATGAATGTAAAAATTAGATTCTTGCTGTTTTGTACAGATTATTATCTGAATTTGTTCTTTTCTTTTGTTTGATTTAGATTCTTGAAGCTCCAAATGAAGATGAAGTTTCTATGCTCCTTGAATTGTTTGGGTGAGTTATTTCACTATGTTAGCTGATACGATATTGGGTCCTAACTTAGAGAGAGCATATAAGATGAAATATTATTGTACTAGGTCTTTCTACTAAATTGTGCACATGCAGTCTCTGCCTCACAGGAGGGAAAGAAGTGCATAATGCAATAGTGAGCAGCATTCAAGATCTTGCAAAAGCTTTCTCCAGCTACCAAGATGAAGTATTGGTACAAGTTCAAACCCAATTTTATCTATTTGTGGAAAGCTGCTTCAATATTGAAAATAGTCTTGGCTGCACGATTGTAAATATCTTCTCCAACACTGCAAATGTATTATGTCTGCAGTGATCTCATATTGCAATGCCCTAAGCTTGAATTAGGGACAAATGTAAAGACCTCTAGCTTCGTTTGTTAGAATGCAAGCTGAAGATGCAAGTCATATGCCTTAATACTGGATCCTATGTATCTGAATTTTGAGTGTCTAAAGTAGCTGATAATATTACTGTTTTGGGTAGGTTAAGAGAGAGGAATTGCTTCAATTTGCTGAAGGAGCCATCACAGGGTTGAAAGTCAATGCTGATGTTCAGAGGTTAAAGAATGCCCAGTTTGTATACTTATTTTCGCCTGCATGTACTTTCCCTCTTGATGAAACATTTGGTAGTTTACGTTAAGTGACTAATGTATTAACATAGTATTACATAATTTCGCCTGGTGACGGCATTATTTCTTGGTAGAACTTAAGTCTTCCGGATGTCTTAGTTTTATTTGTTCTAGTTTAGGTGACAGGGTCAGGGTCAGAGGATGCAAGTTTGTGTGCAATTTCTATTGCTTTTCAGTGGAAAGAGGCTGCCATATTAAGAGATTGTTTTAAAAATATATTCAACTTTTTAAAATTCAAGATGCATTTCTCCTGTGGATAGTGATGATCTGTGTACAATTGGCACATCATTGCTAAATATATCTTAGAAAAGCTATCACCATGCACTTTTGTGATATATACTGTAAAATGAATGTAATTTGAATGCAGGAAATAAGTACCTGAAATGGGTTTCCTTTTCACTTCCTTTTCTATGCCCTTCAGAATATGCAAACTAATTCAGTGATTACATGCATCATATGTTCTTATGAGATAGTAAATAGTGATTACACAGAACATATGTTCATATGAAAATTGTTTCTTATTGTGGTCATGTGTGGGCATGGCAACAAGTTGTAATGTACCTCAATTTGAAACGTAGTCCACATGCTGAACTAAGTACTGCAAGGACCCTATGTCACTTTTAACTATTTGATAATTCTCAAGCTTGACTTCAATACCTAAAGAACTAGAAAATACATATTAAAGCTACAACTACATGAACTTGACTGCAGCTTGGAGAATTGGAAGTTATTTCAGATTGACTTGTAGAAAAGTCCAACCATATTTATCTTATAAAAAATTCGAGCCAATTTGAGCAGTGTGTTCTTTGGCTTTATGCCTTTACCCTTTTCATATGAGTACCTAACTGAATCTTGATTGAAGATGATGGGTTCTTTAAAGGAAAGGGCAAGGTGGTGGTTCCACTTCATGGAATGAGTTTTTTCTTACCTTTGACCTATGTCTACAAACAGAATCAATGCAGAAGTCGCTGTTTTGAAGAAACAACTGGATGAATTAGGAGCATCACATAGTCATGGTGGTGATGTTCATGAAACAATCATTAAACAGAGCACTGCTCCGACAATAGAGGTGAACATAACTGCAGCCACCTGTTCTTTTATTGAACTTTTGGTAGCATCCTTCTCAGTGGGGTTTTATTATGCCTTTAGTCAATTGCAGGTTATAAATGTGACTGGACTATTGATGTATTGCTCAATACTTGTATCCTCTCTGGTTCATTATATTAATTTGGCTTCATATAGTGCTTTGGTTTTCCGAACTAATTGAATAGCTGTTTTTGAGTTTAGCTCATATCTATTGTTTTATGCTTAATCCTGAAACTGGAAATAGTTTCTTGAGCCCATTGCGGCATCAGGGACAAGATATAACTGAAAAATAGAATTGGTTAATAAGTGCTATTAGCTAACTCATAACCATATATAGTAGCTTATATTTTACTATGAAATTGGGTTTTATATGGGAAGTTTAAGGTCTTTACCAATGGTCATGAAAGACAAGCTTTTCTTCGTTCTAACAATCCGGAAAAGACCAAACCATGTAGCCAAGCATTACCGAGTTCCTTGCATGGTCGATAGATATCCATAAATATGACTGAAATATTTAATTTGGAAAAAGGCAATAAATGGGGCAACGATGAATGCACAAGTGCATGTACATGGAATGCATAAATATTATGTATGCATAATGTATGTGTATGACATATATTATCTCCCCCACCACAGACACACACACACATTACTGTCCCAGTAATCTAAATTAATGAAGCAAGTCATATGTTCTTTTCCAGAAAAGGTATGCTGCAAAAAGAGTATAACTTTGATTTTCTTCACATGAAAAAAAAGAAGCTTGATAATGTTCTACTAGATCCTGCAGTCTGTTGCATTTCTCAAAATGTTTTGCTTAGAATGGCAGCAATAATTTTTTTGAAATTTTTGAAAATCATGCTACTATTATTACTATTGGTAGGTAAAGCTATTTCTCAATTTAAAAAAATGATGACATAAATAATTTAGAAGATAATTATAAATGATTTATACTTTTTATTGGGAATTTCATTTCCTAATTATTCCTCCGCTTTGAAATTAAAGCAATAAAGCAACTGTGTTCATAATCTTTTCACAAGAACTACACTGCTTAAAAGATTAAAATACAATTTTGTCGAAGATTCTTTAATGTGAGATACGACATTCTTTATATATGTTTATTTATATCTATAATCAGTAATGAGATGTGGTATGAAGGATCAGTAAAATGTCCTACTACATAAGCATTAAAATTTAAATACTGAAGTTACACCATCTTAAATCGAACTGGTAAAAAGCTTATGCTCCTATTTGTGTCTTGGAGTTGTTTAATGATATGTTCTGCATATGATTATATATAAGACATGCATATAATTTCTTGTGCTGAATGCTGGCTTCTTTTTGACCCCTTTATGTCCAGCTGCGAATTAGCTGAAGCAAGGCTCGAGTTGTAGACAACAAAGAAAACCCATTGTCTCTTTTGTTTTGTATATATTTGGAAGAAGTTTGCTCTGCTGGTTAAAACTGCAATTATTTCCAAGTTACCTGCATAAAGACTCTCTATTCCAAGGCAAAAATCTAGCAATAGTGTTGTTGTGTATCCAATGATCTAGATCTGCTGAATTACAAGTATGACTGGAATTCTGTCTAACTTTTTTCTTTATTAGGATCTTAAAGCGGCACTTGCGCCTATCCGAGTTTGTTCCAGATTAGAAGGGCTTCTACTGAAAAAGAAAGCTCTTAGATATGGAGACACAGCTGAAATTCATTCTCAAAAGGTATATTTGCGGGCCTTCTGCTCTGGTTATAATCTCACTCATATTCTTGCGGGACACAGTTAATAGTCATTCTCAAAAGTCATACTAATAGTTGTCTGCCTGTTTATATTCTGAGGTTTCATTTGTTCTTGGAGTAGAGCACCTTTTGATGTTCACATCAGGATTACCTTGTCTTGTTTCTATTGTAGATTACATGTGTTAATAAGAATCATATACTGACATTTGCCCATCAAAAATGTGAAGGTTCTTTTCGTCACACCATTTTTCTTCATTAATACTTTGTCAGTTCCAGTTTCTTGTAATCTTTGTGTCCTTTGCCTCCATAGGAATAAAAGACCTATAAAACTTGTGCGAGCATACCTGTGGAGGACATCTCCTTCAAGTTTTCTGAAAAATCTTAATAGATTAGTAATCTGCTTCAAGTTGTCTAAGAAAAATCTTAATGGCATTATACTCTAGATGTCTGAATCTGTTTTTAAGCATTACAGGTTGATAAGTTGAAAGTCTTGTTGGAATCTTTGGCGAGCTCTTCCTCAAAAGCTGAGAAGCGCATCTCTGATAACAGGTATAGAAGTGTTTATGAAAATTGTATTTTCTTTATTCTAATTCTTTTCAGTTATTCACACGCCTTTGATTCATTTGACACTTACCCTTGTTATTCTTGTGCTAGAAAACTCTGTTGTCATTTTTCCTATTATCTCGTTTTCCAACTCTTTTTCCTTATTATATCATACAAGTTATGTTGATAATACTATGCGAACTATTATCCTTTCCACTCTCTCATATGACCTATTTTTGCTGTAATGATCATCATTCTTGTTTATATTCTTCTTTCTGAAATATATTTATACCTTCTGTTTCCTCACTGTTTGTTGGTTTTAATGTACAGGACATAATTTTTCATATCTTGAATGGATTCTGCATAATCATCAGCTGTTTCATTGTGGATGTAATATTCATTATTACCTTGAACAACGTAAACCGTGGATAGCATGAGGCAATAAACAGAACCAACAGAATAACATACTTGACTGCCAAGTATCTTATAACAACTTTTGGGGTAATAACCTAACAATGTTATAGTGTTAATAAATTAAGCAAGAGAAAAATTTGGGATGCAATTAAATATCAAGTAGAAACGATGAATAAGACTAGCAACTGAAGGTGTGCTACCAGTCAAAACTATCATGACAAGCTCCCAGTAAGATATAGAACCAACCCTAAGAAAAGATCAGTCTCATCAATTTCAAAAGAAGTAGTAGAATAGCACTTTCAGAAAGGGTATTTGAGTGAGCTCCTTTCTATCTATAGCGAAATGTTGCCCTTTTATAAACTAGTGTATAGTCTTATGCTGAGGTCTCTACTGTATTTATTCTTCTTCTGAAGTGAATTTATTATGATAACCAGATTGTTGGTGTACTATGCTTGGTGGTAAATACAATGAGGCCTTGTGGAATTTCTTTCCCAATTCTATTTAGATCTAGGGCAACTGTAGGTAGATTTGACTGAGCACCTTTATCTTATATGTATTACCGTGTCTGACAGGAATCTTTGATGTAAACAGTTTAGACTATATTTGTTTAATTTCTGAGTCTCTGTTTAATTTTGTAATTTTCGTTGTTGCTCCTATCTAATATATCGCTTCATAATTCTGTGGCAGGCTTCATAAAGAAGATGCATTGAAGTTCCGAGTGAGCAAAGCCAGTGAAGTTAGTGAAATAGAAAAGGTAATGTCTCCCGGGACTGTCATCCTTTCATTCCTAGGTACATGAAGTCTAGAAAAACTGGGTATGGAATTCATTTGTCAATTTAGATTTTAGGAGGCACAGATACATCTGAAACTGAGGATGATAAAGTGAGATTATCTGTGACAATGTCAGAATTGTTTTATTTACTCGATGAGCTGGTTTTTATATTTGGTGAATAGAAAATGACGCTCTCAAATGCTTAATGTCTTGCTTGATATACCCCCTGGTAGCGAGTGACAAATTTTTATTGAGAAATTTGTGAGAGGCATTTCCCACATTTTGTAATTCTCTGTCATGTTATGTATGACTTCAGTCTGTATTTAGATTTGAATTTTGTTTGGTGGATATTTAATGAAATGCAGCTCAGCTCAATTGTATTAGATGGCAGAAGCAAGATGTCAGTGAGTCAGTGACTCATTTCGAGTAACTGATGTGTAGAGCCGTGATAATCTATGGTTCAGAAGGTCCACTTACCATTCTTTAGTTGCTAGTGCTTGATTACTAGCTTAGTAAGTGGAGACTAAATTGTGATGCAGGAAATTTGCTCCACATAGAAAATTAGAGGGTGTCTATATAGTTAAGCAAACACAGTAGATTAATGAAAAATGTAAAAATTGAGAGAGTTGTTATTGCAGAGGATTCATTGGGTTTGAGTCCCAAGAAGAGAGTGTGAAGCCCAAGAGGACAGAAGGGAAAATATGAAATATTAATGATGATTACCCCTAATCATAACCCTAATGCACTATTTCGTAAGAAACAAATATCCTGGACTGCTTTAATAAACAATATCACCTAAATGTCCTCACCTAATTAACTTTGACAGAGCTTAAACAATTCAAATGGCATCTAAGTTTTAAAACATGGGACACACTGGAAAATTGGCCTGGCCCAACACATACCAGACGGAAAGTATGTGTTGAACACGGCATTGATACGTGTTGGAGAAGCTTTAGACATGTCCATACATAAGACAGGAAAACGAAAAATTGAAACCTGGTGTTGGATAGGGATATGCATTTTTGAGACAGCAACATTGGGATCTGTTCATTTTATTCCACATGCTTCTTCAAAATATCAGATCTTGAACTTCCAACATTTGGAGATTTGATGGGCAAAACAAGGCTGCTTAGGTTGAGGCAATTGATAAAGATGGAAGGATGGCCAATTTCATGGTATTGTACCACGGTTGGTGAAGGAGGATGTAGGATAGTTGATTAGTGGCTGAATAAGGGTACTCCATGAGTGTTAAGAGGAGTTGCTGGCTGAATCAATGAAGTAAGAGAAGAAAGAATGATAGCGCACAAAAGGAAATCCTGTGGGCCACTTACTTATGCATTGTTAAATGGCCATTTTGCTACAAATTTAACATGACAGACTTGTGAATTGATTTATAAAATATAAATTCAATTAAATGACAAATATATACCAAGAATGTTTTGTGTATTACTTTCTAAAATGAAAAGTGTTGGTCTGTATAATACATTATAGAAATACTTGTTACTGTGTATTGGTATATGGTATCTATGTGTGGAAGCATATTTGATAGCTACCGTGTTCTTCTCTTAATATTTTCAGCATTATCATGTATCAGATTGTGTCTGTGTCCAGAATCATAGGGAAAGCAACTTAAAACAAAATTATTTACTGAGACAGCAGTCATTTCCTGCATCAGTCTCCCCATGTTTGAAAAGAATTTTGCTCTACCAAAAACGTTGGAAGATATTCAGATAAGGTTTGGATTTAATTTGCTGGTGCTCTTTTTTTGAAATGCATGTACTCACTTTAGTTGGATCCCCTAACCTTTCTCTAGAAATATGTGATATATTTTCCGCATCTAGCTAACTTTCTTAAGTGAATGTCAAATATCACCATTTAACTTTGATTGTCTGTCCATTCTTTAAGTATATTCTGTTCGAACAAATGAATGTTTGACTAACTTTCAAGTTGTTGGGCAGTTGAACCAATCTTCTTGAGAATGTTACATGGCCCAAAGTTTTGGCTTTCAGCTTATGATACTTGCCCTTGTGTGATTTTTCTTTTCTTATTATGTAACTGCACCGACCAGTATCAATTCTCCTTCAAATTTTTGTTCCTTGAAAAGTGGATGCTGAATTACAGATGTGGTGAATTAAATAATTTATTCTAATCCTGGTGGCTTTGAAAATTTCTTTAAGTATGCTCTACAGCTGTTTTGTGTTTGACTGTTTTCTGAGAATAGTGACTTCTGTCACCTTCACACTATCATAAATTCTAGATGCATATGAATATGTGTTTTGGGCCCATATATAGGGATTGAATATAAGGTTGCATTCAGCCAGGCATTGGTGGGCTTGCCTGTCTTAAACTTTCACGCTATCCACTGTCCTAGCCCCTCAATTCATGTGACTGAGTGCTCCAGGGTGGGCAAGGTTGTAGGTTTACTATATTTCTGTAATATGGTTCAAGGAGGCCACCATGGAGAGATAGCGGAACGCTCGTGATTGGGGATCTAAGGTGTCAGCATCAACAGAAGTTGTACAATAATCTTGTTTATGTGTTGACTATATAGACAGTTGCATTATATTGTTTGTTTAAAACGTTAGTTTTTATTCCATGATATTTGATCTACCGTTGATATTGCATCATGTGCATGCACGGTCCTTACTGAGCATCAGTTCACACCTGACATTATTCTATAGATGAGTTAGAGGAGCCAAGATAAAGAATGATTGAGGGACTAGAGATGTGAGTAGGCAATAGTTTGTACATGACGACTAGAATAGTTTGCGTGGTCTTATGCTTTAGCTAGAATTAGGTGTGTATACCCCTTCAGCCTGGGTTGTTAGGTAGCACTTGCAAGCCGTGTTGTAAACTATTGGGTTGTGTATATTCTGGTGCCCCTTTTGAGTGTGTGTAGCTCTGTTGAATGACTTCTTTCAATCTTGTAATCATAATCCTTTCCTGATCTATTTATAACTTTTATTCAGACCTAGTCTCGTCTTAATTTGGATACATATACATTTGGGGCATAAGTCATGACAGCTTCCACAGTGAAATCTACAAGATAGATTTTGAGACCAAGGAGTCATCTGGACAAGGGTTTTTTCCATGCCAGCCTCAATTCTTCAGTGCTTCTTTGGCTACAAAATTTCACCACTTTATCATAAGATACTCTCACATGCCTTCCCTACTTTAAAACATATAATGATGCCTCTAGTCCACTTCTTTGGTGCAGTCATAACACAATATACCACACAACGATTCTCCTTGAGTAGGCAAGATATCCATCTAATTCTTCATCATATTAATGATATATTGATTCTTCAAGTTCACACACTTCATCTTCAAACATAACCAAATAATGGCTTCTTTATGGGAAGGAATACACTTTCGTGGTCTATTTCTCCACAAGTGAAGGACCTATTTGGAGCGTTGTTGCCTACAGTTTGTACGCTGTACTAGCAAAATTTTGTGCTTTATACCTTATAATTTCCTTCCTCTTTTTATTTATTGTCAAACAGCACTAGCACTTCACCCATTTACGTTGAAGTACTTATAGGGTAAGCTTTTTGACCTGATTATTTACAACAAATGTTTTGAATAGCAGCTCACTCCCGTATTTAGCATTATTCTATGTGGTGGGAGGTTGCCTTGCAACATAAAGCGTTGTACCTTTTTCATTGAGCATCTACTTGAAAAATGCAGCCACACCTGTTTCATCAGTTCTTAACAAGATGTCATTTTCTCAATATTCTCATCCAACCCACCCAAAACTCAGAGAGAGATTGTCTTCTGCTTACAGTATGAATTGTCGTCTACTTTAGATTTTGAAATCTCATGCATCTGCTGCATAATCTGCATGGGTAAGTTGTTTCCTGAATCTTCCTTGCATGTGCCATGACATTTCAAGGATTGTTTTGTCCTTGGCGAGCATTATTCTCAGGATGGGCAATCTGAGTCCATTTGTCCGATTCTCTTTACTGATCAACTTAAGTGGAACAAATAGAACGTCACTTCATTGTGATGCAGATTGCAGAAGAAATGACAGGCCTCAGAAAGATTATGTCTGTTATTTCCTCGAAGTCTCTCTTTTTTCCGCATTACTGTGAGATTTTGTTTCTTATGTGTTGTCAAAGTTATTGAATTTTCTTTGCAGGCAACAAAATGGTCACAGTTATCCATGTGGTCATGGGAGATAATTGGATTAACTATGTGATGGCTAGTTGAATGATTGCTGCTTTCTGGAAGTGGTTATGTGACTCGATTATTCTTTTCCAGGAACTAGCAGCTGAAATTTCTGTTCTTGAAAAACAGAGGGATGAACTTGAAGCTCAATTGAAGAAGGTTTTCATCCTCTTAACTTATCAACTTTGGGACATTGTCTGATGAGATAAATGACATGTACCCTGGTGTATCATGGTGTTTTATTTTTTATCTTTCTACTATTCTTTTTTATATTTTTCTATACTTGTGCTCTTACGAACGATTGCCTAAATTGTGGCTGAATGAGAGTGAATAATCTTCGCAAGTCGTATGTGAGCTAATTTCGGAGAATATTGAATCATGGTAGTAATATGATGTAAGGGAGCTGGGATTTAGTTTGTTTCTGACTGTATTGGTCCATACAAGGGCCACAATGCTGAAAACTGAAAGAGGCCAAGTCTTGGTTTAGTTCTTGACCACCATTTAAAGTTTGAATTACTGACTAAACTTTAAACAGTAATTCCATAGGATTTGATACAATACTGTTGCTGTTCTTTTGGCAAATAGTCTCTGTCTCTCTCTCTCTGGGTTGTCCACATGCAAACTCTGCCTTCTATAATTGTAAGAAGATCATGAGTCCAGTTTCAATTGAGACAATTCGTGAAAGGCCTACGGTCCTTCTCATTTTGCTTTTACAGTAACTTATATATGTATTTTCAGTTGAGACTGATCTTTTTTATGTGGTCTGCCAGTATCAATGTTTCAGTTGATTTCTTCTTAATGATGTCATTTGATTGTTAATGGGGGAGCATTTTGATGAAAAAGGTTAATATCTCCCTGTCTGCTGTACAAGCTCGTCTTCGCAACGTAGTGGAAGAGAGGGATCAGTTCTTTGAGGCCAATGATCAGATTGTTGCCCATTTAAAAAATAAGGTCTGCTATGCATTTCCTTTGACTATTTTTCCTTATCCTGTCAAACCACATAGATGAATACTATATATTGCTAATTAGGTTACCTACAGGAGCTCTGAGTTGTTGTTTCAATTTTTGGTTGCAAGCTTGACATGTCTTTACAACTTTGCAGGAGGATGAACTAGCAAAATCCATTACTTCATGTCGTGCAGAAGCAGATGTTCTTAGTACATGGATCAATTTTTTGGAAGATACATGGTCTCTTCAGTGTTCATATGTGGAGACTAAGGAGAAGGAAGTCAAGTATGTTTCGTGAACTTTGATGCCGTCTGCTTTAGCGGCAGGAAAGCCCTGATCTTAAATACGTTAATTTAAACTTCAGTACTTCAAGTTTTTTGTGATTTTAGTGTATGCCTATCTATTACTTATAAGCTTTATATTGCTAGTCACAGTATCTGAGCTTATATTGTTGCTACTTTCTATTTGCATTTGGAAGTGCTGAATTGGAGAGACATGAAGGTTATTTCACAAAGTTGGTCGGACAGCTGCTCTCTTCTTATGAGGTGCTTCTTATTTTTTTCCACTTCCCCTTTGTTAGTTCTTGGAGAAACTTGTGAACAATCTCTCTCTTTCCCATTTCGATGCAGAAAGAGTTGAGACCTTTTATTGATCGCATTGGGAAGTATGTGGAGAACTTGAAGAGCTTAAATGAAGGGTATTGACTTGTTGGCAATAAAAAGATAGTTGGATGACCCCGATTGAGTGCATTCCTGATGCTTCTATTCTTGACAGGTTGGCGATGACATCTAAAGTGGAAGCTGATGTTTCCGAAATGTTGAACCCAAGGAGGAATCTTGAGGAGGAATACCTGGATTATGAAGCTAAGGTAAAGTGTAACTTCCTGGTATCAGTATGCTTTTCTGCAGTAGCATCATTTAGATGATGCATTTTATTTCACTATCAAGATTAAAGCACTCTGTAATATTGCGATATCCAACGTTTCAGGAAATTTATGTGTTTTATTTCTTTAATCACAGATAATAACAACTTTCAGCATAGTAGACAACATGAGAGAGCAATTCTATGCCCAACAGGGGAAAATCTCCAGGTCTGACTGTGCATGCTTATTTGTAAGTTTTCTATGAAGACTCACAATATGAATGTACTAAAAGTATTTATTACTGGTTTTGCATCCATTCAGTAAAGAGAATCTGAAGGTTAAAGAGCTATTTGACAATATTGAGAAGCTAAGAGAGGAATTTGAATCCATCGAAAGACCTACCTTAGAAATGGAGAATCCAACAAAAGAGACAGACATATCCTCTGGTGAAAAGCAGCAGGAAAGTGTTACAAATTCTTTTACAGAACAAGCAGCAAAGGAACTTAATGCTGGGAAAGTTAACAATGACCCTCAGCCACCACCAGTTAAGTCAGAGCAGGTGCTGGACCCTGAGGCAGAATTGGCAAAACTGGAGTCTGAATTCGGAAAGGTAAACCGGGATTACTCTGCAGAAGAAATTGGTGAATGGGAATTTGATGAGCTTGAGAGGGAGTTGAGATCTGGTGACTCGTCAAGAAAGTAGATGTGTCAAGTTATCAAGATTGGTAAGTATTTCATACCGTTCAATTGCCAGTTGTACAATCTAGATGAAGGATTTTGAACTCAAGCATATTTTGGCCTTGGAGTTCATTGTAACGTTTCTGCCATTTCAATATATTTGTTTTTCTGTAAATTCTCATACAACCTTGTATGAACATCTGTAAAATCAGAGGATGTTTGGCGCTTGATGTATGTAATGTATTCAGCTGAGTATGGTTAAAAGATGTGATTGTCTTGGGACTCACTTTATGTGTAAGGTGAACTATATAAAAACCCAATAATGCTGGGACATATTACAGTGAGCACTACCACTATCTGTGCTGTTTCACTTATTCTTTGAACTCGGCATAGGGCATTCCCCTTTTTCTGGACCCAAGGCTTGCCAGGTGAAAGACATTGTTGGATGAGGAATTTGAGTGGAGCAGCTTCCTATAAAAACACACAACAGGTGTTTTAAGATTTATCAATCAACAAGAAGATAAATTTCGTGTGCGAAGGAAGGGTATTAGCTTGTTCGGTTGTTTGATTCCGATTTAGCCTAGATCGTGTCGAAAAAAAATTTGGCAAAATTTTCCCCCTTTGTTTTAAAAAACGAAACTAAATAGCCTTGTGTTAACAATATAATGCTTTCTTAAATTTAGTTCCCTTGCCTCTTTTAGTTAATTGCGGCTAACTATGTTAAATTTTATATCAATTAATCACTTATTGTATAATGTTCTTTATCTTGATGTTCATCAAATCTTTTCCCAGTATATAGAGATTAAGGGCTTACATTTTACAAGTTTTGAGTATGTATTATTATATAATATAAATTATGAAAATAAATAAATAACATTAATTCACCTAGCCCACCTCCCCGCCCCGTTGAAACCCTCGCTAGACCCCTAGCCCTTGCCGCGCTCCCCTAATACCTCCCATCATCCAATTTGGGTGAGTGGTTGGCTAGCACATAAGGGGGCAATATCGCCGCCACGACAGTGGCCGCCTAACAGGAGGCAGCGTTTCATAGTGCAAAAGAGGGTGACCGTCGTCGTTGCCCAAATTATTTAGATTTTTAAGTTTTTTTAAAATTTAAGAAAATTAATTTATTTTTTTCAGATTTAAAAATAATTTAAAAGAAAGTATGAAGATTTTATTTTAAATACGTATAATAATAATTTGAAATTAGATACTATTTATAGTAAATTTTATTGAATTCTATGAACCCTTTCGCGTGCTTCTTCCTAGTTACCATAACGACAATAATCGAGAAAAAAATAAAGTCGACGGCTTCTCATTTTACAAGCCAGAATCTAGTGACCCTGCGGCTCTGACGATACTATAAAAATGAAATTGAGCCATCACTCGTGATCACATAATTGAGAGCAGACAGGGAATCATAGCATACATGAAGGGAAAGCAGCAAGCTGAATGGAAAGCATAACAAGTCAAATAAAACTGAAGGTTGATCACAGCCCAATGTGGATGACCTGTGGCCAGAAAACCATTAAAGCAAACCGTATGTAAAACGTTCTACTCTATTATATACAAGTAGTTCACAAAAGAATGCCTTCTTTTACACTTAATAAATTTCCTGTCAAGGAAGAATAATGTACAGCAGGAGGTGGGGAGAAAAATGGGTCGAGAGGTAACAAAAGTTGAGCCGATTCACAACACACCAACACACCAAAAAGAGCACGAAAAGAATACTAACACAATGGCCACCTACTTGAAAGTTACGCTCATTTAGCAGTTCCTATCTATGACTAACAAATCAATATAACATGGAGAACTAGGCAAAATGTCTAATTCAGCCTGCCTCTAAGAGAATATGCATCTACTCTTAAAAAGCCTATCCTCAAAACTACCCAAGCCTTACAAATTCTATACCCACTCATAAACACATACTGCAGCAGCCGCATTAGACATGCTAACAGTGAACCTTTGCAACCAGCAAAGAAACCATCATCTTAAGCCCACTTCAATTCTTGCCCATGTTACAAGACTAGAATCCCCACGCTAATTGGCTTTTTCAATGTGGAAATGGACCCACCTGTGTCACAACTATTAGAGAATGTCACGGAGCTCATCTAAACAAGCCTACGCTGTCGCATCCCCTTACCAAAGTGAGGTTGCATCAAGCGAACATATAAACCATTCTTAGCCACTAGCATATCATGAGTCCCTTCCTCCACAATTCTACCACCATTAAGTACAACAATATTGTCAACATGCCTCATCATAGCTGCTCGATGTGCAATTAGAATAGTGGTTTTGTTCCCCATAATCAGAGTATCAAGAGCTTCCTGTACCACCCGGCTTGACTCAGATTCAATGGATGAGCTTGCTTCATCCAATAACAAAATTGGTGCGTTCTTTAAAATAACCCGAGCAATTGCGATTCTTTGCTTCTGTCCAGGAGTTAAATCAACACCCCTCATCCCAACATGAGTATCATAACCATGAGGCAAGCTGCTAATGAAATGATGAGCATTTGCTATTCTTGCTGCTTCTTTCATCTCTGCTTCACTTGCATTGTGCCTCGCGTATATGATATTCTCTCTTATAGTTGTCGAAAATATGATTGGCTCCTGCTGAACAAGACCTAAGTGGTTCCTCAACCATCTCAAATTGTAAGATTTCAAATCTCGCCCATCAAGCAATATCTGACCAGCTACTGGGTCATAGAATCTTTCTATCAAAGATATTATGGTGCTCTTGCCAGACCCAGAAACACCAACCACTGCTACGGTTTGTCCTCCATTAACTTTGAGACTGAAATTGCTGAGTACCAAGACTTCAGGGTGAGTTGGATACGAAAAGTCAACATTTTGTAATTCAATGCTTCCATAAACATTTGGGGGTTTGAGGGCTGAATTATCATCAGGATCAATCTTAGGCGTCCGATCAATTATTTCAAAGACAGATGTCAGAGACTTCCTTCTTTTAAGAATATATGGAGCCAAACCAAAAGGTTCAACCAGGGCAAATGTTGCGAAGGAGAACACCATGTACTCCTTTAGAGCTGTAGCCAAAGTCATGTACCCTTTCCTCACAGAAAGAGCAGTGTACCAAAGGAGAAATGCATTGCAAGCAAAAAGAAGAAACTGAGAAATGCCAAATGCAAAACCAATTGCCATTCCGTGGAGAAAGCTTTTCTTGAATATCTTCTGAAGTTGCAACCTGTAGAGCTCCATTACCTTGTTACCAGCACAAAATGCTACAACAGTATAAATGTTTCTAACAGCATCTTCCAAGACCAAAGATGCCTTTCTATGCATCTCCTGTATGCCTTTCGAGAATCCAGCAAGCCATAATTTCTGCAGGATTAAGTTCAGAGTGCTGTTATATGTTTTTGTCAAAATGTTAAAATATTATCATGCAGCTCATCCAGATAAAGTTTTTTGAACAACAGTATGAAGGTACCTAAAAAAGCTCAAAACCCATCTCACAACTGTGCAAGTGTAAATATATATGCAGTACGCACAGACTCAGATACATGCATACGTCCACACACAAACAGACACACATGCATATTATAGTGCTTATGCATACGTTAAATATGCAATACACAATTTTTGACTTCACTACTTTTGTCAAAACCTGTGAGTTCCAAATATACTAGACTCTACAAAACATCAAGTCCTTGAATAGAAACCATCAGTTGCTAAGTAACCATTTGATTTAAAAGTTTAAATTGTTAGTAACTATTTCATTTATTATCGGCTACAAAATCAACCAAACCCCTCAAAGGTAGAAAGTGACAAAGACCTTGCGTTGCGCTTTGACAAAGAGCTTGTGCTCAAACCAAAATTAAGGCAGCTAACCCCAGCTAGTAAATCACAGTGCTCCCTCCATGACAGCCCCCCACCCCTCACAAACATCCTCATATCCTTGCTGACATTCTAGTATATTACCCATTCACCCAGTGCTGTGTATACCAGTACCAACTACCCTGCCACCCCTTGATGCCAAACTATTTGTGATTTCTCCTTTTAAACATGGAGGCATCAGCAGTATGCTCTCATTTTTGGATGTACAAAATAATCTTGAAAAATGAATTATAGGAAAACCAAGTGTAGCAGCATACGAATATTTTAACCATTCATTAGCAACTAGAAGAGGACATCTTGTAAGTGGAACTCACAAGAGATGCTACACCATAAAATCCTCAGGATCTAGAAATGTTTATGTTCCTGTTCGCTTCAAAGGTTCCAGCTTAAGTTGTCAATGCATTAGCTCAATGGAGAAACTAATACAAAACAGTTTCGAAAATTTGATCAAAATCCTCAATGCATGTGTTATCCCTTTAAATAGTAGAGAACAGAGTTGTCCGAGATATGATGTTTGTGACAGTCCAGCAAGTCCTAAGCTGGTCGATAAATAAGCATAGAGAAAATTTTCTGGACTGACAGAGAAAAAAGAGATGCTACCTTATATAAAAGAAGTTTGATTAACTTGGATTTCCTTGTTTGCACTTAACATATCACATGCAGTTTCATTCAGCATTTAAGAGCATACATAGCCATAATTAGATATCTCCTATCATATAGTTAAACTTGATTGTAATCTTATGTTCCGTAAGAAAATTAATCATCTACGCTGCAGCATAAGCTAACCACCATTGTGCACGTTGGAATTGAGTGAGGAACATGGCAATGTTCTATCCAACACAGATAATACAAGTTAAAGTTGATATTCTTGTATACCTGTGCTATGGCAGAAAGTATGAGAATTGGCAGAGTTGCTAAGGCCACAAGTGCCAATCGCCACTGCAGAAACATTCCGATGAGAAGAGCAACTACAATGGCTGCACTGTCTTGTATAAATATCGATAGCCGGTTGCTAAATGCAGCTCTGACAAAAGTAGCATCATTTGCCAATCGCATGGACAGGTTATCAGCACTGTTCTCATCTTCATCAAACCATCCAACCTCATTTCGCAGCATTGCTGTTGAAAAGGAAGTCAGAAACAGTGTATCCATCACACTAAAGACGCATATATGTAATAATTGTGAAAATGGTCCACCCATTCAAGATGAGGGAACTCTAACACAAGAGTAGCAACGGTATAGTAAAAGAAAACAGGAATTACATACCTGAAAACATCATTCTTCGTACACGTTCAGTCATTTTCTCTCCCATTATACCAAAATAGAAATGCTGCAAAAAGTTAGCAACTACAGTCACAATTCCCATGCCAGCAATTATTAAGCACCACCTGTCTATTTCTTGGCGTATATGATGTTTCTCATCGGTTCTATAATATGCTGTTACAATGAGAGCAATAACATAAGCAAGGACAGGATTAAAAGATCCAAATACTGCAGCACCAGTGCTTCCTAAAACAGCATAAAGCCATTCTGCAAGGCTAAGCTCTACGAGTCTCCAGAGGGAAGGCTCTTCACGAGATGTCCTCTCTGTTTCTTTCTTTGACATAGGCACATCGTCAAATTGACTAGGTGGTCGACTAAATGTTTGTGAATGTGAGCGTTCATTTTTAGGATCAGATGTTAAAAGAGGGGAAACAGGAGACTCCGGATCTGAAGCACTGGTTTGTCTCTGTGCAGAATGAATATCAATCTTGGGTAATTCTGGTAGCCTCATTTCAAAACTATCCTGCCTCTTTATAGTTGGTTCTTTGTCTGCAGCATCCATCGAGAGACCATTTTCTATCATTTCTTCTGGTGGTGGGCTATGACTTCTAGGAGACTCTTGAGAGTTGAAGGTTACATCAGCAGGTCGAAACATATGGAGTCCAGCAGCTCTCTGAAGAGAAGGCGACTTGACCATCCTAGGGGACGAGGGTTCGGGGAAGCTGTGACTTGCGGAGGAATCTTTTTCAATCTGAAAGGTTGCATTCTCCTTGTAGGTTCTTATCGGCATCCTGAATCAAAATAGTCCTTAGTGCAGGTGAAATATTCAAGAAGTGGCAGAACAACGTTGAAGATGAATCAAAAGAGAAGAGGTCCTAACATTAGTAAGGACCTTACGTTGCATTGTAACATTCATAAACAATGGATTATACATACATAATTCATTACTAAGTTGGAAGTTCCATAGAATCATTAGTTATAACTTCTCTATTATACCTCCGTGGAAGTTTGGTGGCTTCTTCACATTTAAGCAGCTCTGCATAAAGACCATCCAAGTTCACCAGCTCTTCATGCGTACCCATTTCAACAAGTTGACCTTCCTCCATAACTGCAATGTAATCAGCATTTTTTATAAGACTTAAACGTCTAGCTATTATTATTGTTGATCTGCCCAGCATGAGGAGATCCAGAGACTCCTGAACAGACCGCTCAGCTTCAAAATCTAATCCCCCTGTGACTTCATCTAGGAGTAGAATAGATGGATTGGACAGCACCGCTCTAGCAACAGAGAGTTTGATTTTTTGTTCCTCTGTCATCTCCAGAGAAGCCCTACCAACCTGTAACGAAGCAGAAGTTTTACGTTTAAGTCACATGATTGAACCTCAAAAAACCAATGGCAACCAATATAAACATTTAGGGGAAAAAACCTGAGTATCATATCCTTTATCCAACGAGCTGATAAATGTATGCGCATGTGCTATTTTCGCTGCTTCTTCAATTTGATCTAAAGAGGCGTTGCGCCCGTAAGCAATATTCTCTTTGATACTCAAACTCAGCAAGGCAGGCTCCTGGGTGACTAAACCTATTTGGCTTCTCAGCCATTCCAGCTTCAGATTTTTAATATTTTCACCATCCAGAAGAACTTCTCCTGAAACAGAGAACCAAATGCATTAGAAAAGTGTTGGGAAGGCATGAAGGACACAATTCTAAAGAGTTGTCAATCTACTTCTCCTGTGATACCTAATGTAGGATCATAAAACCGCTCCATAAGTGGTATGATACTGCTTTTTCCAGAGCCATTTCTACCAACAAGTGCTACAGCCTTTTTAGCTGGTACAGTGAGGTAAAACCCACTCAAAATCGGAATTTCAGGCCGGGAAAGATAGCTGAAATATACATTTCGAAACTCTATATTTCCTTGTAGAGAAGAAAGGATGAGCCCATCGTGATTAGAACTAGAGGACGAACGACTTATCATCTCAAACAGCCTGTAGGCAGCAATTCTCCCTTGCTCAAACGAGTAGAAGTTTGTTGCTGCTTGGTTCAGCCCACTGTTAAACACAATTGCATTTGTAAGTATAATCTCACACTGAAGATGAAAGAATCAGAAGTGAAAAAAGTTGCTTACAGGCCACTCAAAATAACAGCAAATAGGGCTGTTATAATTTCTCCCCCATGAGCTTTACCATGATTGACAAGGGATCTTCCCACCCAAAGTTGCAAAGCACAAGAACAGATTGCAAGTCCATAAGTGAAACCCAGTCCAAGACCTTGAACAAGACTTATCAATATACCATATCTAAGCGTAGCTTGAAGTGAAGTAGCATAAGAATATTTAGCCAAGGTCTCATTGGTAAATGCATACAAGGTTCTAATATAAGAAATTGCCTGCAAGATGATAAAAGAAAAGAAAAAAAAATTATACATCAGAATTTGGAGAAATAAAGAAGCTCTAGCCATCTTCAGATGAAAGCTTCAGTCAACAAATGCTTTAAAATGGAAATCCATATTTCTTTATTGTTCTCTGCAATTATACATACATCAGTAGAAATTTTTATATCCAGATAAAACTGGAAGTTTTAACTTCATATATCTACCTATGCATTCGAACATCTGCGGACAAATTTAGAAAGATGACAAACATGGTCCATCTGATAGTTCTATAAGGCCATCACACAAACCCGAATTTGTTGCATTAGCAATTTTATTAACTCAGGAGGTTGAATTATCAACTGCACAAGAGAGATGTAACAAGCTAGTCAAACTGATTCTTTCTGTTATTCAATTTAAGCAATTGAAATAAATAGAAAAAAGAACAGTCAAGACAATTTATGGCACATTAAGAACTAAATTCAACCATGGGTATCATAATACATGAGACCTCAATATAAAGAGCTGTACATATATACATATATATTATGTCTGTGTGTACTCATATGATATGTATATTTAACACATCCTTAAATGACCTTCAACTAGCATTAGCAAGTTCCTGGATAGAGTAAAGTCAACAATTCCGCAAGCGACTTGATTATTTATATTTAATGTTTTCAGCATGTAAAGCCACAACTTGAGTTGGCATATTTCCCTCCAGAAGATAATGAATCTATCATTCAAACCCCAAACAAAGCAAAATGGAGATCAATAATATGACCTGCTCAGCAATACTTGCAGCCTCAGCATAAGCATCTTGGATATTTTCTGCAAGTCGATGCAGAAATATATTTGATATTCCTCCTGCAGCCACAATGAATGGACCAGTTGCTAAAGTAATAAGAGCAATCTGCCAGCAGTTGACACATCCAATCACAAGACCACTGAAGAAAGTAGCCATATTGTGAATATAATTTCCAACCTGTCAGATCAAGTGCATGCTTAGATGACGAACAAGAATTCTCTTTCCCAGTGAAACCAGATAAACAGCAGTTAGGCAATGGAAATAAAAGAGATTTAACATACTTTTTCACTGAGAGCAGATTGAATGAGCAGCACGTCGCTTAAAACTTGACTCACAATATCTCCATTGTTCCCATACGTATCGAAAAAACTCATGTCTTGGTTAAGTAAAACTTTAACATATCTTGATCGTATCACAGCAGTCTGCCTTTCTCCAGTCAGAATCCAACATGACACCTCTATTATCCGAAAACAGAAAAGAGCTCAAAAAGTTAGAATAGAGCAGCATGAGAATATTATTTTTCTTTTGAGAATAAAAGACAGACTGCAGGGATTTATATATTAAGCTTACCAATCCAAGCAGCAACAAAAACTCCCACAGCAATGAAAACAATAGACAAAGCAAGCTGCAGGAATCCCAAAAACAATGTCAGCTGGCAACACTTTGGGCCATGAGTTCCATAAGATAATTTACTTTTTCGTCTCATCCAAGCCATAACTCAGGGGGGTGAACATAATCCATCTCAACCCTCTACATCTGGATAAAGCATTTACATTTTCAAGTATCGAAGTATTTTTCAGGCAATAGAGAGCACATAAAATACCTATGAGTTAAATAGTTATTAGCGAGATGTTCATAAATTCAATACCATACTCAGGTTCATTAACTTTGTTCTCTTTTACTTCATGCTAGACACAGTAGTGCTAATTCTTCCTTCTGAAATACATGCATTTTCTATGATACTTCCATACCAACGTAAAACTAATTATCTCACATGACATTTGAGGAGACGACCGAAGATAATGCCAATATTCACATTGTCCTCTAAAAATAACATTGAGAGCTTTAACAATCATATCTTAGCTAGCGCAAGCCAACATTATGACCAACTAACATTTGAGATATTAACTAATCACAAGATATCCCAAGCAATCTTATCCCCTCTTTAAAATCCAAGAACAACTTGAAGCATAATTATTGGATTGCTTTCTGTTTCCAATTATGGTTTGTTTTGGAGTTGTTTGATCCCCCTTAGATGCTCATTGCTTTATTTAAGTTTTGTTTTAAATCCTGTCAAGTTACCTAAGTAAGAGCATATAGGTCACATGACTATGAGTCAATGCGAGATTTTTTTCTGTTACAAATAACGCATAAGGTTGTGGGTTTCGGACATCAAGAATAACATTTCAGTTATCCCTTTGAACATAATTTTCTTGGGATTCAATACCACAAGAACTCTTCAATCACACTCCCATAGGATCACTGTGCTTTCAGTAATTATGTTCCTCTTGCAACAAAATGGTTCCAAATGTGCTAGTCTAGTAAAGTCTTAAATAAACAGATCATTTTCAAGAATTTACAGGAACACATGTTGATTTCAAATAGATTTCCATATTCTAGACTAAAAAGATTTAAACGTTGATTCATTAAGTATGAAACACAAATTGCTAGATACAGGCTACAAACTTCTAAACATTTCTGAAGAAAAGGAAGGTAACTAACAAGCATGTTTCAAGAGAGATAACATTTACAATTTTAACTAGAATTCACAGAGCAATGTATCGAAAAACAAGATAGAGAAAAGAAAATTTATATTTATTACCTTTTTAAGGGTAATTTGATCGTGAAACAGTATTTTCATTCCATTCAAATTCTTCATTGCTCATTCCTTACTTATTTCTTGTACATACCGATCTTATAGCATGCCAAGCCAATATTATTCCTTCCATATCATCATGTTCCTGAATTCTTTCTTCATAAATTTTATTCATGCCTAACAAGGAGGGGCTCTGCCTCAGGTCTCAAGTCCTGGACACACGCAGAATAATATTTATAAACATATTTAATTTATTTAAGACTTTAACTTTTATTTAATAAATATAATTGTAAAATAACTTATATTTTTAACTTAGTGATAAGATAACTTACTAAGAATTTATTACCAATTCATATAATAATTTAATTTATTTAAAAAACTTATATCCATTAATTGAAGAAAATATAAAATTTAATTGGGTTTTGCAAGTTAGACCCGTCTGTCTAGAGTTGATCAAGGTGGCGGCAAGTTTGATGCAGGACTGGACAGGGTGGGTTTCAGGTCCAACCAGAGGCAAAGCAGGTACGAAGCCAAGTTGGGGCAAGTTTCGGATTTTTCAAAAATTAAGGCGGGGATCTTGGATCTAGAAAAACCCACCCCATTGCCATTATCTATAACCTTATTTCCGTTCAAAGCATTTAACAATTGGTTACATTACTGAAATGCCTTTGCATTATATGTCAAGAAAATTTGTAGAAGTGTGTGATTATAACTAGATACAATAGATATGTATTTATTTATAATTAGATTACTAAAATGCCCTCACATTACACATTAAAATACTTTTTACTGTATTTATTTATAATCACGCACTTCTATTAAAATAATAACATTTTTCTATCAATTCATCTTATGTTTGTCGGTAGATTATAAAATATGGCAAATTGTAATCTTTAATTATTACTCTACAAGACAAACTATGTACATTTTAATACAATTAACACTCACTCAAGCTTTTGCAATTATCATTATGTTAATGTTAATTTATACAAGTATAAAAGGTAACCCTAATACCTTATAAATCACATTTTCCAATCGCCATACTCAGAAAAGTTTAATTTTTTTTAAGTGACAGTTTAATAATGGTTTGCCAAGGAAAAAAAAAATTATTTATCATAAAACAATGAACATTGAAAAGGAGAAGTAAGAAAAAGAAAAATCAATTGCAACAAAGCTTCTAAAGCGGCGGTATAAATCAAGAAGAAGAAACATGCACATCAACAAAAGGACTCTACATATGGTCATAACTTCTTTTCTCCTTTTTACTTCATTCATTAATAAAGTGAATATCATTTTTGTATGGAGCTTAATTCAAATTATGTTGGAAGAATTGGACCAACATTTTAAACCTTAGAGATCATTACACTATCCAACTAAAACTTGAAGGACATATATGACCTTTTCGTATAATAACCGAAAAAATAAAAAAATGCACTTTTTTTAATATTAAAGCTAAATTATGGGTTTTACAAGTACTTTGAAATCTCAGCTAGAAGCAACCAATTTCTCCTTTTGTTGTAATTTAATTAAGTTTTTTCTTTTATTTCTTATCAAGTCTCTTGAGAATATTTAGGCCATTTTGCTTATTAAGGGCATTGCATAGTTTCTTGTTCTCTAATGATTACTTCTTAGTTTCAGATTCCAGAATTGTTCAATCAGACACACCCTCTCACTTGATTTATGTGTCTGCAAAACTTTGTTCCTCTAGTTTCATTACTACCTACTGCTTACTCAATTCTCCCCTTTCCTCGAACTCTGCATCTAGTAATGACTAAACACATAGGTCTTTTGAAGAAATTTATTATCTTGTAATCAAGGATTTATAAGCCAGAACATAACAAACCTGTTTGTTTCTGACGAAAAAACCTTCATTTCTCTTCTTTTTTTTTCCCCGAATTCATATAGCATCATAAAGAACGGATAAGGCATGATATATGCTTTATTTAAAATACGCACTTCAACTACAAATAGAGTTATCTGTAATTTGAGTCACATTCCTTAGTTTTGAACTGATTGGCAAATCGAACAAATAAAGTTTGACGTATTTAATGCTACATGCTAACATATGCATGAGTATATATATATATATATGGTTTTTCAATACACTCTCCAAGATGCTCCAGTTCTCAAAAGTCACCCACACCCACCTGTCTTTTATGAGTGGGGGCACTCATATGTCACATTATCCTACCTGAATAAGGAAGCAAGCAATGAGATCAAATTTTGAACAGGACCTCTTTGGCTTTGCAAAAGAACAAGAGAGCAAACTAAGTTTACCTTCACCTTATCGACTAGAAACATCAGTTCTTAGATTCACTTCCTTTCTTGAAGCTGCATTTTCTTCTGTTTATCACATTTTTTATGATCATATCCACTTCGCCTTTCTTTGTTCCCACTGCTTTATCTCTCATGTCTTATTTCAAACGCTTTCACAAGGAATTAAGATATATTTGCCAATGCAGATTGGATTTTAGGTAAAAGAGAAACACAGCAAAAGGCGACAATCCCGAGATCGAAGTTTTGGTCCACTGGAGTTCTTACCAACACAATGAATCACTCTTACAGCTCTATCCAAGTGAAAACTTACACATAACTACTTTGTCTCTCTAATTTTAAGTAACATTTTCAATTTTTCAGAGGTGTCACTATTATTTTCCATCTTATCAAATATTCTTTCTTGTTCTCCATCATGTATCATGCTTTACCTATGTAATATGACACAGATTAAAGCTTCACCTCAACTCAGTTAAGGAGAGACCTTTTTATTGCAAGCACCGACATTGATGGTATAAAAAATGTAATTCTAGAAATTACAACTAACAGATACAAAAGGACCATCTTAATCACTCACCTCTCATGTGAATACCTCTTTCCCTTTTTTCTCTTTCTTTGTGGGTTGTAACAACCAAAATGACTTCTGATACTTAACCTAATTTTAGCGCAGAGCTTATTTACATAATCTGACCAAATCAGAAGTGTCAACTGTAAAGAATGCTCTGCTTAGCCAAGTTATTCAGCTGAAAACTCTAAGCCCACTTGATTAAATGATATGGTACTTTTGGAAATAAAATTACCATCATAAGAAATGTACACTTATTATGTAATGTCCCAAACACGAAATAACAGCTTTCAGGTTGAAAGAAACAGAGTACACAATCTCTCTCTATCAAATACCATACATACGAAGTCAATTGACTTTGACTAATCCAAATAGTGACGACCTAAGAGTAACAGAAAAACTTTGGCCATATGAGCTTTAGTAATACTAACTAGGAATAAATACTAGAATCAAATTGAGGCCGTTAAATTTGATTGGACACAATAGTAAGATTGCAGAAAATCAGTTTAAACATCTAATCCCACTCAACTCTGAGCATATTACTGAGTCATTTCACTTCATACGACTTATTTCCTAGTGCCAGAGGAAATCAGATCTCAAACTGCAGCAGCATCCATGAACACACTCATCTAGCCGTATTTAGCTGAAACCTCAGCAGTAAGACTAGGGTTTGATTCAACCAAAATATATATAGATATATATACACAGACATATATATGTATATGTGCATATATCTACAGAAATACCTCAGTAAATTTATCGAAGAGCTCATCAGCACTTATGTCAGAGCCGTGGAAGCGAAGCAGCTGGATGATTTTTGCAAAGTAATGCAAGTAGACAACGAGAGCAGTGCCATGGGCAGCAGCAGCGAGGGATCCAACCACCATGAGGGCCCAGTCCAGGCGGTCGGCACAGGCAAACAGCCGGGAGAAGGGCACAGCAGCTGGCGGAGGCTCCATCTCCTCGGCCTCGGCATCGATCTCATCCTCAACCTCGACCGGCACATCTTCCGTAGTTCCCGGGTCCAGGTACGGAGAAGGTGACTCCGGCGGCTCCGATACTTCCGATACAGGCGTCAAAGGTTGTATGTGCGGCGGAGACCACCCAAATAAGCCCCTCGAAATCATCATCCTTACCTATTTATGTATTTATCTACCCAAAAATAAACAGTTGCGTAGACTTGTCCTCCGCTGTCTGACTACAAAATACAAAACCTAAAGCAGGGCATAGTAATTTATCTTCTCCCAACGCAGTAGAGAGGAAAAGCAGATCAGAAGAGATCGAGGTTTTTCCCTTCAGTCAAAGAAGGCGGAAGGGAGTTGAATTTTACTCAGGAACGGGACATCTTTTGGTCTTTGGAGGCGTCCGTTGCTTCTGGCTACATAAATCGGAGTGGTTCTGAGAGACTTCTTCTCCGCATCAGTCTCAAGGACAGGGGTCGCCGCGTCGGAGGTCCGAACTAAAGAAAACTTTGTATAATAAAGTTTGAAAAGTGCAAAAAAGCTGGTGAAGATACAGCTGTTCCACTGCACCCACGAATATCCAGAAAATCAATTTGGGTCGGGTCTTCTCTTTTTCTTCACTATACATACGGAAGCAAAAGTATCTTCTTACGGCAAACACCAAATAAATCCCCAACCCAATGCTTGGATTTAATTTTAGTTTGATTCTCCCTTTGTTTTTTTTTTTTTTTTTTTTTTTTTGTGTGTGTTGGGGGAACATAAAGATGAAAAAATAGGTTAAATTACAACGGGCTATTAAATAATAACAAATATTATTTATTGATTATCATATTTTTTCATTCATATTTTAGAATTTACTAAATTAATTTCAAGTATAAATAGTTAATTTAATTGACATTTTAATATATTTTTGTCATCAAATCAATGGTCGATAAGTGTCAAAAAGAAATATTTCGACCAATCAAATTATGATTCCAATCAATCGGATCAAGACAAACATTTGTGATATTTAGCTCTTTAAAAATTGCAAATATTAAAGAGATAATGTCAAGTTGACCAATCATATCATTTCAAATATATGATGTATTTATCTCTTTAAATTAAATTACAAAAAGATAATAGAAAAGGTATTCAAGTGCATTATAACTCTACCTCTTTAACACATATATAAAGGGGTCTTTGAATCTCACTCAAGGCACACAAAGAAAGAGAACGAAGAGCAAAATAAGGAAAGAATGCCAAATAATTCTCTCTACAAAGTTCTTCGAGCTCAAGAATATTCAAGGACATTCAAGGCGAGAATCGACTCTTTCATCAAAGTTGCGCTACAAATTATAGCGTTTAATTTGGGATTATAGATGTTAAGCCCTCAAATTATCATTATAAATATTCAAATATCTTTTCAGAAAGATCCAAGTGGCAAATCCACTTTCAGATAATCAAATTCCAAGTCAAGACTAAATCGTATAATTCGGATTACGGGCATGAGCCCTTGAATTAACGTTATAGAAATTTGTCAAATTTGTCAAAGATATATTTTGAAGAGAATAATCAAGGGATTGAATAGAGATTGTACCTACTTTGACATTTTAATCTATATATCTTTATTTGTGATATTTTATTTGTATTTTGATTTTTTAAACACGATAAAATTAGCATTCACAAGGCTCTTCTAAATTTGTCATTATCAAAGTACGTCTTATTGTTAAAAAATTATAAATACCCCATAGATTAATGGTCGTCTAATAAATACCTCCTCATGACAGTCAATTATAAAGAGGTATTTGATAGACGAACGCGAATTCTATAGGATATTTATAATTTTTCAAATAATCAAAAATATTTATAATTATGTCAAATTTTAGAAGAGTCCTTGTGAACAGTTGTTTTATGATTTGCCATTTTTTTAAGTAGTGTAGGATGTCTAAAAATATTTAAACATATTTCTGTTTTTACTTTTGAGTATAGTGACAAACAACGTGCTAATTATTAGTATTAGCAATAATTTATAATCCGAGTATTATCTCGGTATAATATATTATATATTATATATTAGCTATGTAAAAGTAATATACATATATACACATATATATTTTCCTTTATTCTTCCTTTTCTTATCGCCAGAGTGCAACAGCCGCGCTCATCTCTCTCCCCTCATGCCTTTGTTGCCACTGCCCTCCCCTAGTGCCTCAGCTGGCGTCGCCACCTCCCCTTTCCTCCTCCTCCTCCTCCTCCCCCTTTCCCCTCTGTTGCCACTGTCTCCTCCCCCTTCCTCCTCCTCCTCCCCCTCCCCATTCCTCCTCTCCTGTCGCCACCCTTTCCCATGCCCAAATTAGTCTCCCCCACAGCCCAGATCCACCCTCCCCCACGGCCAAATGCGCCTCTCTGTTATACCAGATCTGCCCTCCCCTGCCAGTGTCTCTCTCTCACTCTCTCTCTCTCTCTCTCTCTCTCTCTCTCTATATATATATATATATAACTATATATAAATACACACATATATAAATACTTTTAATTATAAAAGTATAAATATATATATTCAAATTTAACTATATATAATATATAATTTTAATTTTATTAATTTAAATTTAAACCGTTGGTTTGAAATATATTAAATCTACAGCGTTGATTTATTAGTTAATTTTGGACCATAGATAGATCAAGATCCAATGGTTATTAAATAAGGACATAAATGTCATTTAAAATTTTAAATTAAAAAATAAAAAAGGGCGTTTGTGAGCTATTCAAATTTCGGGGGGTGGGAAGGGTAAATTGCTCTACTTCTGATAACACAAGGGGGTAAATTGTTGTTTTATTTTTCATGGGAGGTAAATTGCTCATTTCTCCATTAACGTTACAAATATGTACTAATCTATATCTATATATCTTTATCCACATATATATTATAAAAGTATGAATGATTTGTCATGTTTTATGTTTTTTTCTTTTCTTGTGATTTTAATTATATCCTTTTTATATTGATGTGATCACAAATAGACAGCTTAAAGTAAAGCCCATTTATCAGCCCAACAGCATGCCCACAAGGCTTAATGTGGAAAAAAGACTCGAAAAAACCTCATAGGCTTTCCCCTAGTTGGGGCGCAAGAGAAGGGTTTATCCTTTGGAGGCTCAGTTTGGATATATTGGAAGAGTCGGGTTATCTGTACCCCACAATGACACCCTGGTCATTACTACCACCTTAGCCAATTATGAAGTAAGTTAGATCTTCATAGATTCAAGAAGCTCCAATGATATTCTATTTGGCGAGGCATACAATCAAATGCAATTGGGGGATACCAAGGAGCTTAAGCCCATAAAGGACTCAATCCGTGCATTCTTTGCGCGCATCAAGTGGTGTTGTTTGTAGGAACACAAAACTAGGATGTGAGAACTAATAAAAGCTCCAAACAACAACCTCAGTAAGCAGAAAGTTGTGGAGGCCATCGAGAATAATCAAGCTCTTCAGGTGATGACAGACACCTCTTTAGTCCCAACTGAAGGACCAAAGGTCGTAAGATCCTCCAAGCCCTTTGAACCCTTAATGGATCCCCCATGGAACAACACATCTTCATACACCTCCTTAAGGAGGCTATCTCTAGGATTAATGGGGGATGATCTCATCAATGTTCGGGAGCAATTGATAGCGGCGACGCGTGTGCCTACGGTGGCTTCTGTGGAGGCTGAGGCGGTCACTGAAAAGGAGGCACCCCAAGTCCGAAGGTTAGGAGCCCTCCAGGAGGAGCCAGATTAAACCCCACAACCCCAAAAAGGAATTCCGCTCCAATAGATAACCCACTTGGAGTGTTTGCATAAAGGAATTCAAGGCATCCAGTATCAAGTCATGGGAACACCCCTGGAGGAACATCATAGAATCCCCTCCATTGAAGCGATCATGATAGATGAACTTCCTTTGAACTGCCAGAATCCTGCCATTGCGGAGTATGATGGCACCACAGACCCCTAGGAGCACTTGTCTCATTTCAAGAACACGGTTCTCTTACATCGTTACAATGATGGAATCAAATATCGAGCCTTTATCACCACTTTAGCAACGGTTTCCAAGCAATGGTTCTCGAGGCATGATATCACTCCCACTATCCTTGAGGACAAAGCTTTTTCGAAGAACTAGCCTCATACAATTTCAAGTAGTAGATATCCCTCAACATATAATGTAATCCTAGGAGACCTACCCTTAACATGAAGATCAAATTACAAATGCCTAGAGGAGTAAAGGAGGTCAAGGGGGACCAACTACAATCCTACAAGTTTTATGGACATAAGCGAGGTCTTGAAAACCTACCTAGGGAATAATCTTCAAAGAGATGAGTGAAAGATCCTATATCAGTTGAGGATGCCAGTCCTAACAAAGAAGAACCAACCAAGGTTCAACCAGCAGAGGAACTCCTCATCTTGGAATTGGTACCTGGAGATCCTGAAAAGATTATGCGTACTGGATCTCAAATGGGGGTACAGATTAAGGAAGACTAATTCAAATGTCTCCGACGGAATATTGATGTATTCACCTGGACCCCTCAATATTTGATGGGGTAGATCCCAATATTATCACACACCAACGCAACATAGATCCTAGCATGATGCCAGAAAACAAAAAAAGAGAAATTTTAGGCCTAAGAATGACAAGATTATTAATGTTGAAGTTGACAAACTCCTAGCAGCATGACACACAAAAGAAATTCAATTTTTGAAATGGTTATCCAACGTGGTGTTAGTCCCTAAACCCGGAGGCAAATAGAGAATGTGGCGTGGATTTTTGGGATATTAACAAGGCTTGTCCAAAGGATTTCTACCCATTCTTAAGGATTGATCAACCAATGGACACCACTTTTGGATTTGAGCTATTAAGCATGATAGATACCTCTCAAGTATACCATTAGACTATGTTAACTCCTACGGACCATAAGAGAGTCAACATTATTACCTCTGCTAGCACCTATTGCTATATAGCCATTCGCTTTGGGCTTAAAAATGCAGGTGCTACTATCAACGGTTGTTGTATATTGTCTTTCACCCATGATTAGGGAAGAATGTCAGGGGCGGAGGGTCACATGGAGGACTTAGAAGAAACATTTGAAGACCTAAGAAAATATAAATTAAAGTTTAATCTGGCTAAATGCGCAATTGGGGTCTTAGGAGGACAATTGTAGGCTTCATGTTGACTGAGAGAGGTATTGAAATCAACCCTCTCAAAATCAAGGCAATCCTTTACATGAAGGCGCTTGTCAGTATCCATGAAGTACAATGATCGACAGGAAGAATAACATCTCACAGTCGTTCATTTCCAAATCAATTGAGAAAATCTTACCCTTCTCACGATATTAAGGAAGATTAAAAATTTTGAGTGGGGTACAGACTATCAACATGCGTTTGAAGAACTCAGGAAGTATTTGGTAGGACTCCCACTACTAGTCAAGCCATCCTCAAGGATACGTTATATCTCTACATCTCCACAACCCAGCAAACTGTTAGGCCAGTCCTCCTTAAAAAGAAAGAGGAACACAAATGCCTGTATACTACGTAACCAAAGTACTTAATAGATCAGAAGAGAGGTACACATCTTTGGAAAAAATGGCCTTCGCGCCGGTAATCAACGCTCGAAGGCTGCGTCCGTACTTTCTCTCACATCTCGTGGGGGTAAGGACTAACTTCCCTCTAAAGCAGAACTTGGGAAAATCTTATACAACTGGTAGTCTAATAAAATGGGTCGTGGAATTGAGTGAATATGATATTTCATACCTACCCCGAATAGCTATAAAAGCACAAACCTTAGTTGATTTTATCTTTGAGATGGCCAACCTTTCTTAGGAAGAATCCCCCAACATGAAATATTGTTGTTCCATGTAGATGGATCGGCCACCTCGCAAGGAAGTAGGTTTGGCATAGTTATCACGTTTCCTCAAAAGGAGGACATGGAATTTGCTGTAAGATTCAACTTCAAAGCCTCGAATAATGAAGTTGAATACGAAACCCTTCCTCTAGGCATTAGAATGGTCCACGATGTTGGGGCCAAAATATCTAATTGCTTACTTGGACTCCTAGGTCATAGTCAAACAAATAGACAAAACATATGAAGCCAATGCGGATAGTATGGTGCAGTACTTACAATGAATAGAAGAACTAAAATTGAAGTTTGAAAGTTTTTGGCTCATACAGGTCCTTAGGGAAGAAAATACTAAAGTTGATTACCTGTCTACACTAGCCCAGTGCTTTGGAAGATTGCAGAACCCGACGAATTACTATACGATACTTTTTGGAGCTCGACACTCCCTGGAAGTTCAAACCATCCCCCTTGGGGGGGGGACCAGAGAAGACCTATTTTGGGTTGGCTGGAGGAAGGGGTGCAACAAGGTTTGTAACTAGAGCTTCCCATTTCTTTCTTTAGGAGGACATCTTATACAAGAAATCATTCACACACCCCTATTGAGATACATATCCCTAGAAAAAGGATAACATGTACTAAAAGAGATCTATGATGGATACTATGGAGCTCAAACAGGTTTGGAGTATGGCGAACAAAGCTCTAAGGGCCAGGTATTTCTGGCCTACCATGAAACAGGATGCTATTAAGCTAGTGGACAAATGTGAATAATGCCAAAAACACTCCTATCTATACACAAACCAACATAGCCTCTCACTACCTTGCTTTCTCCTTGCCCCTTCTCTTAGTGGGGTATGGATTTGGTAGAGCCTTTTCCTTTGGTGTCAGGCTAGAGAAAATTCCTACAAATAGTCATTAACTATTTTATGAAATGGGTGGAAGTGGAGCCCCTCGCACAAGTCATAGAGGGGGAGGTCATGAAATTCATATAGAAAAATAACATATATCGCTTTGGACTCTCCCAAGAAATAATTTCAAACAATGATTGATAATTCCAAAGATGCAAAATACATGAGTGGTGCAAAAGTTTTTGCATCAAGCAAAGATTCACTTCTATGGATCATCCTCAAGCCAACGGGCAAGTGGAGGTCACAAATCGCACATTATTACAAGGAACCATGGTGCATGCTAGATTTTTGCTTCACCACAAGGTCGAAGGATCTTCAAGAAATATCCTAAGATTAAAGGGGACTTACCCAACAAAACAAAGTTTAGCTCTCCCAATGCTTAAGTTAGTAATGATTTTACTAAAAAAAGTAAAGGGAACTTGAATTAAAGTGAGAATAATGGTACAAAATAATGATAAAGTGTATATATTCGTTGGGATGCAAAATATAGGCTCAAAATAGTCTAAAACTAGAAAAGGGGGGGACTTGGTATTGCGAAGGGTGGATACTTTGAATCTAATTGCAAAATTAGAGCCTAACTTGGAAGAACCATATAAAGTCACACAAATATTGGGCCATAAAGCTTATGAGTTAGAAGATCCGGAGGGACGCCCCTTAAATCGACTATGGGATATACATAATCTCAAGGGGTTATACATCTGACTTATGCAGGCATCCCCCTCGATCCTTTCATTCATTTCAAATGATAAGACATGCACCCCCCTCATCAGGCACCTCTCCAAAAAAATAAATTTGCCCCATCTAACGGCACAAGCAGGAAAATTCTTGCTCTTTTTTATGCTTTTCTCCTTTTTCTGTCTAAAGCTCCTACTCAAGCAGTCCAGCTCTTCGGTTTCCACTCCTAGAGTGAGGGGAGCGATGATCCCCCTTAAACATTTTATGGACTAAGCCCACAAGCAAGGCAAATCAATCCAAATGGAAACAAACGCAGCTGGCCCAACAGCAAGGAGGCAAGGCCCATAGGCTTACCTCCTACGTTACTGAACTGACAGGCTAAAGAAATAAGCTCGTTCCAGCTGGGCATGTCATCATATAGCTGGACAGACACGTCATACAACTTTTCAACACATCAGGACATGTCATCCTAAACTATCTTCAGGTGGCTCCCAGTATATTGATGGCAAATGAGTTGGGAATCCACAAGTAATTGATTTCCAAATTTTCGGGCAGACCTAGCAAGATTCAGTCAAAACTCGATTAGTTAGCTGATTCAAAGGGCTTTCAAATGGCATAGGATCTCCACGACAACCTCCTTATCCTGCTCTGTACAAGCTTATAAATAGAAGTCTTGTGTAGATTTTTGGTAACATCAACCCTCATCTCAAACTCTCACTTATTCTCTCATTTCTCTCTTGGTTTCTAGATTATTTTGAGCCTATATTTTGCACTCCGCATGAATATATACACTTTATTATTATTCTGTATCATTATTCTCACTTTAGCTTAAGTTCCCTTTACTCTTTTTCAGTAAAATCTTTACTGACTTAAGTATCGGAGTGCTAACCTTTGTTTTGCAGGGTCAGTCCCCTTTGATCTTCAATTTTTCTTGAAAATCTTTCGATCTTGTTTTCACTTGGAGGATGGTAACATTGCTTGGATAATCATAATTAAGGTTAGCAATTTTTTAGAAAATTTTGAATTTTTATTGAATAACAATTTATTTCCCTTTTGTATAATTTCAGAATTTTAAGGTGGCATTGTCCACCCACCGTATGACATTTTTATATTTCGGGAAACTTTTAATTGTAGTTAATATGTTGATTCAATTATTTTTAGTATTATTTATGTTTTGCTATCTTTTGAATATTACGTTCCGAGTGTGTATAAGTTGAAAACTAACATAATGATACCACTCAATATAGCATCCCCTACTCGCTACATCTAATTATCACTATTTCATTCTTTCTTTAATTAGAACTCATTCTATAAGTAATTCTCTTTCAACTCGTGAAATAAGTTCTAATTTATCAGTATAATATATATATCACAAAAGGTAATAGATACCTCCGAAAGTTTATATTTACCCTCACTAGATGTCCTCATGTACATAATTTCAAGAAAAGTAGTACCACAACTTTAAACACCAACCCGATAAGAGACTAGAATATTTAACAATCAAACAACCAAAAACTTTGGCTTCACATGTCATGGCTGACCCACCTAATAAAGACGACAGCACCGATCAAAGTCCAATGTGGCTAATCAGTGTGACTTATTCCCTAAAAAGTACGTGGCAAGGAATGAGCTGCCTACTCAATAAGTATAACCAATTAGTCTCTATATATATACATAGGCACAATTCACATACAAGCAGTCACAATTCTCCCCTCCTAATAAAAATTACGTCCTCGAAATTTAACTAACTTATCCGCTCAATGGAATAAATAGGGATATTTCTCTTTTAAGTTTTCATGTATAGTATTTGATGGAGATGAAGGTGAATTATATTTTTCAAAGTATTTTGACATTAATTCTTTATTAGAAACTGAGCTTTTCTAAAGATAAAAAAAATATATATATAATAGCTATGATTCTATAGTGATAACTAAAATAGATATATAGGAGATTCAAAATTTAATTAAGAGAAAAACATTACCACTTTGTATTTTCAGAACTTTAACCAAATTTTGAATTTTCAGAATTTTGAATATTCTTTAATTATGTTGACAATTCCTATTAGTTGCATTAAAATACATGGCTCCAAATAAAAATAATAATAATAATACAAAATATCAATTAAAAAAATAAAAATATATTTTGAAGGGTAAAATACACTTTGCCCCCTAAAATATTCTTGATGTAATATTTGCCACCTTAAACTAACAAATATAACACTTATCCGGCACCTAAAGTTTAATTGTTGAACAATATTGCCCTTATATTATATATGTATATTTAGTTCAAAGATTTTATTTTCTATTTTTAATAATTTTCCGTTTTAAGTTTAATTAAAAGTTTCTTAATTGGAAAATACATCTTTTAATTATAATAAAGTAAAGTATAATCAGTGAATTAAATTTATTATATTTTATAAACTCGAAGTTAAGTAATGAATGAGTACAATAATTACACAAAAAAATTCATAATTTTTTTATTAATTTGATTATAAAATTAAATTATTAACTATTTATTCTTTTAGATAGAAATAATTAACTATATATCGGTTTTCTTAATGTATTATCTTTAAGAAATATGATAAGTATATATTTATTTATTTTTTTCTAAAAATATATAACTTTTAAGGGAAAAGTATTATTTTAGTCCGCTAAGTATGCCTAATTTTAATTTTAGTCCGATAACTATGTCCATTTTTGTTTAGGTCCAGTAACTTACGAAATTGCTTACTTTTAGTCATCTGGCAGATTTTCGGACAATTTTACCCCTATGAGTGCATATGAACTAAAACTGCCTTTCAAAAGTTGAATAGGATATGTTTTGTTTTATAAAAAATACATATGTTTTGTTTTCGGATAAATATGTTTTGTTTTATAAAAAAATACATATTTTCTGTGACTTGGTGTACTTGGTTATTCAGGACTTCTTAGTTATTGTAATAAATCATTAATAAATTTAAAATATATATCTTTTGTGACTTGACGGAAAGAAAATAATAATTATTTAATATAAAACAAATAGGGACAAAGCCTAATATGTCAGAATGGAGAAATAGTGTAACTTGACGAGAGATTTCACAATTCTTTTTGAATTATAATGCTCTTTGATGTATAATGTTTATCTATTTCTTGTTTTAGATATAAGCTCACAGTTGAGATTAAGGATAAATTAGTTTTTAATTTTGGTTCCAACGGCACATACTTTTAATAATAGTTATATGTTATGTTGGACATATTGAAGGTAAATTGTATGATATTTAAACTAGGGATGAATTGATGAATGAAATAAAACACAAAACAAAAAATATAATTTTAAAAATTTAGAATATTTTGTATCTGTACTTGGAGAGATACCATGTAAGTAGCAGACATCAAGATATCAACACTCATAAATGATAAAATATATAAAGTAAACCACGGTTATGTTCCACCAACGGGAAAATAATATTTTTTATCCCATAAGTTAGACACATTTTACTTTTGATCGCATTCCTTAGGGGATTAGCACTTTTAGTCCCGTAATTTACAAAAATTAGCACTTTTGATTAGGGCTGTGCATTTCGGGATTTTTGAAAATTGAAAATCGAACTGAAATGGTTCGGTTCGGTTTGGTTAAAAACCAAACAATTTCGATTTTTTAAATAATATATATATAAATAATTGTGATACTTTTTTAATTTTATCCAAAAATATAAATACCAAAATTAAATTCTAATTTAATATTACAAGTCACAAGTGTACATTAATAATAATATATATTAATAATATAATATAATATAATATAATATATATAATAGATATTTTATTTAATATAATATTTAAAAATCGATTTTCGATTCGGTTCGGTTAACCAAAAGGTCACAAAAAAACCGAACCGAAAACTATTTTTTTTTGTTTTTTAAAAAAAAAAACCAATGACCGAAAATTTTCAGTTTGGTCCAGTTCGGCCGGTTAAACCGATTTATGTACACCCCTACTTTTGGTTCTTATTCACTTTTTTGTCTATAATTTAACGGGTGTAGCGCACGTGTCTAGCATGTGATCGTTAAGTATTTTTGGCTAAAGAAAAAATTATTTTTCTTTCCAGCTTGGGACCAGAGAAAAAAAATATAACTAAGTTTAAAGAGAAAAAATAAATCTTGAAGGAAATTAGGGCAAAAAACATAGCAATTTATCTCTTCTCTCACAAACATTGAATCTTATATCCTTCCCATAATTCTATAAGTTGAAGTCAAGTAGAAGCCACATAAAGAATCACGTCTTTAATTTTTTCCTCCAACCAAAAATACTTATGCGTTAGGCACGTGACCTACATCGTTAAATAGTAGATGCATGAGGACCAAGTGTTAATTTTTGTAAGGTATGAGACTAAAAGTATTAATTATGTAATGAATTGGATCAAAAGTGACATGAACCTTACTTATGGGACTAAAAATATGATTTTCCCTTCCACCAACACTAATGTAACACAAACAAACCATGATTTAAATTAAAAAAAAAAGAATCTATTATTTTCGAGATATTTCCTAAATAATTAATAATAACTCATTCAATAAAAAAAAATGATATTTATCTAATTTTCATTAGAACCACTACATAGAGATAGTTTTATTATATATAGATAATTTTTATTCAACTTTATAGTTATGTATTCTTAAATATTTATTATTATAGTCATAATTAAAATTAAAAATATTCCCCGTGCCTTAGCACAGGTTTTGTACTAGTATATATATTATTTATCCTGTAATCTTTAATTAGATTATTTTGTAAACGGTATAATAAATAATATACTATTTAAAGATTTCTATAAAAAAAGAGTTATTTGTGAAGTCGTTTCACTAATTCTGAATTTATTGATACATTATGAGTAAAAATTAAAAAAAATTAATTTAATTACAATAATTTTAAATAAAATGGATAAAAAAAACTAAAGAAAAAAAATCGAGTTTGGGTTAGACCAGACTCATTGAATAGGGTTGAATAAATTGGGTAGAATTGTGGTCTAAATTGATTTATCTAATTTTTTTTTTGAATGTGGATCTAAATAGAATAAGATCCTATCCATCGAGAGGCCTACTTGGTATACATGCCTTTGCTTTTCTTCTAGTGTTTTCTCCTTTCTTACTTTAGTGTGTTGAGGAGGCTTATTTTCAAATTATAGCCATTGGTGTACCACCTCATGACCAATTCAAATCTAATACAAGAATAGGAGTTCGTTTACGGCCTTCCGCCAACCACACGAATTGTCTATATTCCGGAAAAACACACCTATATCTAAATGTCGTTGTCGTTGTCTTAATTTCATTCCATCCCATTCCGTACTCTACTCACTTTTTCTGTGCAAATTAACAAAATGGCAGTGTCTTATTGTCCCATCCATGTGGCTGCAACAACACTAATCTCCCTGCTGGTCACCGTCACCACCGTGCACTCCATCGGTGTCAACTATGGCACCCTCGGCGACAACCTCCCCCCGCCAGCACAGGTGGCACAGTTCCTCAAAGAAAAGACAACCATCGACCGTGTCAAGTTTTTCGACGTCAACCCAGATTTCCTACGTGCCTTCGCCAACACTGGCATTCCTGTCACCGTTACCATCCCCAACGACGAGATTCCGAACCTCACTGATGTCCACAATGCCCGCCGTTGGGTTTCTGCCAACATCAAGCCCTTTTACCCCCAGACACAAATACAACATATCCTGGTGGGAAACGAGATCCTCCACTGGGGTCCACAAAACCTTAGAGACAATCTTGTGGCCGCCATGCAAACAGTCCACAAGGCTCTCAAACTAGAGGAGGTCAAGGGTATTGACGTCTCCACTGCACATTCTCTAGCAATCCTTGAACCATCCGATACCCCAAGCACGAGCAAGTTCCGTGCAGGATGGGATAAGGGAATACTCGCCCCGATGCTGGAGTTCCATCGCTCCACCAAATCCCCATTCATGGTGAACCCCTACCCGTACTTCGGCTACACCGAGCCTAAGGCCAACTTTGCTCTTTTCCAACCTAACAAAGGCGTATTTGATAGTGAAACAAAAATCTTGTACGAGAACATGTTCGACTTGCTATTGGACTCAGTATACATGTCGATGAAGAAACTTGGGTTCGAAGATGTGACCATAGCCGTGGGTGAGACAGGGTGGGCATCACAAGGCGAGACCTTCGAACAACCAAAGTGCTCGTTGGCCAACGCAGCATCGTATAACGGGGGGTTGGTGAAGAAGTACGAGTCTGGAAGCGGGACACCATTGATGCCCGGTAGAAAGTTCGAGACATATATATTCGCGCTATTTAATGAAAATAAGAAACCAGGCTCTATAGCTGAGAGGAACTTCGGCCTTTTCTATCCAAATTTTACAGCAGTGTATGATGCTGGCGTCATGCGCAAAGGAGCTAATCCTGCACCGGTAATACCATCTTTTTAGCCTTAATTTCTTATCACATGATCAGCTCAAGTCTTCGATAAAAACTAATAAGATTATTATATGTTATTTATTAATTGATTTTCATATGTGCATTTAAACATTCTCATGTGTCAACTATATATAAAATATCCATTCATTATGGAAGTAATTATTTATATTTTAATTACTCACAACTAGAGATGTTTATCAATTGAGTACCTGCATAATCATCACCGGTGAAATTTGAGATATTAATTGTATGTTAATATAAGTCTTATTTATCTAAGTTTGACAGAAAACTATTGTGACAACGCATTTGTTAAGTTATGGGTTAAATGAAATTTACCTCCTGTTATATGTGAAAAGTATGTTCTTTATTTTTCAAAACATAGCAGATAATTTATTTTGTTTTTTTTTTTTTCGAAAAAGTTATTTGCTCATTTCTCATATCAAATCAATTGAATTTATTTCCGTTATTTAGTGTTTTGGATAATAAATTTAATAGGCCCTTGAATTACAAATGGAAAGTTCCAATTTTAGCTTGGCAAGTAACTATGGTAGGAATACCTGTGTATTTCTTGTTAAATCTATATACATACACATAAATGAGATTTTATACTTTGATAAACATAATTGTGTTTTGCATGATAAAAGTTAATAGATAATATCTGCTATGACATATGCATGCAGAATGTTTCCAGCCCACCAGCGGCAGTGGCAACACCCCCTGTGCCAACACCGGTAGTGCCAACAACCCCAGTGCCAACACCACCAGTGCCAACAACCCCAGTGGCACCACCCGCTACAAATGCTAAAAAGTGGTGCGTGCCAAAGTCAGATGCTAGCGATGCTGCATTGCAGGCAAACTTGGACTACGCGTGCGGCCAAGGCATAGACTGCAAGCCCATTCAACCAGGTGGTGCATGCTTCACTCCTGAGACTGTGAGGTCTCACGCCTCCTTCGCCATGAATTCTTATTATCAGGCCAACGGCCGCAACGATTTCAACTGTGACTTCTCCGGCACTGGTCTCATTACCTCTAATGACCCAAGTAACATACTCTCTCTCTCTCTCTCTCTCTCTCTCTCTCTCTCTACATCATATTTTGTCATCGATAAATGATTTTCTACTTTCCTACTCATTTTTTCCAGGTACTGGCGGTTGCACATATGTTTCTTGAGAAGATCCCAAGTTTGTTCAAAAAGAGCATTTTCATTATTAGGTGTTTATCCAAAATTTAGGTCGTTTGGAGTTTCGTATGATAGTCTTATTTACAAATAGAAAAGCGAAAGATAGAAAGAAAGGAGTATTGTAAATAAATAGATTTACGTGTGAATACACACTCTATCTTAGTGTTCCCCCATGATTTTTGTAGGAATAACCTTTTGCATTCCTCATAATGTTTGTAACTATGACTTTTAATAATATAATTTGTTACAACATTTTGGTGAAGTACACTTGATTTGAACATAAGCATTTTTAGAAAAAGAATAAGAGACTTGGAGAGAACAATTATTCTTATTTTTTTTTACGATAAATATCACTTTTGGTCCCTCAACTATGTCATTTTTACAAATTTAATCCATTGTATTTTTTATTCATCAAGTTTAGGCCCTCACATTTAAATATTCATCAAGTTTATTCATCAAGTAATATTTCGATGAATAAAAAAAGTTAAGATACCTGTCTGGTAGAGTGGTGAGATCACCATTTTCCATACAAAGGCTCCTACGTTCATGTCCGTTGCATGCACACGGTTTCTTTTTCTTTTTTTTCTTTTCTAGATTTTTATTCACTGTTATAAGTAATATTTCAGTAAACAAAAAAATCAAGAAAATTGTCTGGTAGAGTGTTGAGACAACCATTTTTTTCCAACTAAGGCACCCAAGTTTGAGCCTTTCTGCACGCACACAGTTTTTCATTTTCTTTTGAGAAATATGTTAGTTTTACTAGCGAGGACAACGTTTGATGAAATCTTAAATATTAGGGATTAGATTTAATGAGTCAGAAATATGAGGGACCACATTCGAATAAGTGGAATAGTTGAGGACCAAAAATAATATTCCTTTTCTTTTATATAAATTTGAGAGAAATAAGCCAATAAACTTATAATTTTCTAACTTCATAAAACATGATTAGCATGATGTTTCGTTTAATCAAATTAATTTAGATTTCTCTACATATGATTCTTATTTCTTATTTGTTTACTTTTTACAATGTCATAGTTATTCTTCTTGTTGTTTATTCAATAACTAACTAAAGGTGAATAATCACACTTTATACATTTTAATTTATTGTCCTCGGAAGTGGACATATATAAATAAGGAACTCATCGTAATTGATATTGCCCTACAATTCTTAAATTCATCACCTGAAGTCTATGTATTCAATAATATTTTTTTTTTGAATTAAGTAATGATAACTCATTACCTGCAACAATTGGTGGGGTATTGATGCCAATATTTATTGGATTTGAAAATCATGGGGAGGGAAGCACAGGAAAATTTAAATTTTTAAGATTACAAAAATACATGATTCTAAATTGTATAAGCGTTTACACTTTCAGATAATGGAACATGGCAAATCACAAAATAAACAAAAAAAAGGTTTAAACAGATTTATACTTTTCATGCTCCTACTGATGTAGTTTGTGAATGAATGATTTCAAGCGTTGTCCTTCCACGAAAAGTTGTCCTTGCATTCACAGAGCCTGAAGTGTTGCTCTTTTATAGTATTCACACTTCGAATACCCACCAATGTTTAGTTTCTATTATAGTCATGCCAAGCCCTCACTTCTTGAATTCACCAAGAAACCAAGTAATATACACGTTTTGTGTTGCGTATACTAATAGGGAGTCGATCGAAGGCAAAATAAAAGGCATAAAATCAGTTTTAGTAGGTGTACCCTTGAATCGTTCCTGGGCTACCGGTGTATAAATCAGTTTTGCTTGTGCGGGAAGGTGGGCCATATTGCAAAGATATTATGAGCTGCAATTCGTTCAGGATTTCATGGACTCGGGCACCGATACCCTGTAAGGCTCATGGCTTCGGGCACCACGGGTTGGGGCAACGAAGGGCAAGGTCTCCGACGGTTAATTGAACTGGTAGGGCGAGCCTTAGTGGAAAGAATGAAGCCGCGATATTTGAAGACTTCGAGAGTTCTTGTTAAAGTGGAACTGTGTTTAGGGGTGCATACAGGAGCGACTGAGGAAAGGGGCTTGTGGATGCTGCCTTAGAGGAGAGTTTCGGGCTGCACAGCTAAATTAGAGCTGTAGGGGTTTGGGGGTAAGAGTACAGACCTGCATGATGGGGTGGTTAGGGAGTAGTAGGTGGAAGAGACAGGGGAGGTTGTTTAGTCTACATTCCGAGTGGTGGTTCCGGGAGGGACTCAAGATACAAATATAACTCAATTGGGACCAGGAGATGAGGCATTTGTTTCTATTCCATTAATGTTCTCGGCAAAGAGGTGACTCACGTCGAGGTTCATGGGTGGAGAGGATCCTTAGCGATCATCCAGGAGATGAGGAAGGGGTGACAAAGTGTATCTATAGTTCATACACTTCAGGAGCTAGTTCACAAACCCAACTTGGTATTCATCTTCGATACCAAGTCTAACGCAAGGAGACATGAGATGCTAAAGTGTAGGTTGAATTATTTTGGAGTGGGGTCGACGCGAGGGGAAAGAGCGGATGGTTGGTGCTCCTACGGACGAAGGACGTGGATGTGTGGGTCCAATCGTTCTCGAGACACCAAATTGATACTACAATAGGGGCAGAGGCAGAGTCGGAAAGATAGTCCTTCATTGACTTCTATGGACATCTTGATACAACTAGATAGAATGAATCGTGAGGATTACTTAGGTAGCTTCACAAGGCTTCGATTTGCCCATGACTGTACATGGGGGACTTCAATGAAATATTATTTTTACATGAGAAGGAAAGGCAGCATAGTAGGGCACAGTGGCAAATAGAGGGCTTTTAGTAATACCTAGGCAATTGTGACCTACATGACCTGGGGTTTAATGGGCCCCTTACATATGGTGCAATAGCTGACAGTACCCGAATACTATGAGGGTGAGGCTAAATCGGGCATGTAGCTACCAGCGTTGAGTGGCGGCCTACCCTGTAATACAAGTATCATATCTTGCGGTGGCTTGCTCAGATCATTTAGTTGTCATGCTTCACATTGAGATAGTAGGGAGTACGGGAATGCCACACCAGCATTGGTTTCGATATGAGGTTGCATGGACCTGTTCGAGTGACTGTAAGGCGATGGTTGAGTAGGGGTGGTAGTTGGGAGTCGACGGAGGCCTCAGCATAGCGCTACGGGGCAGAATCAGACAATGAGTGGAAGCCCTGGGTTCATAGGACTGTGCCTCATCCAAAAACATTAAGAAACGGGTCAAGGAGCTAAATGAGGAAATATCAAGGGTGAAGGAAAGAAAGTTACCGATAGAGCGAAGAGAAGACTAGATCAACAAAGGCAGGAGCTTGAGGAGTTGTTGGAAAGAGAAGAGATTTTGTAGAAATAAATAGAGAAGGCTTTATGGTTACTGGAAGGGGATTGGAATCCAACCTTTTTCCATGGTTAGGCGATAGAACAACGAAGGGGCAAGACAATCAAGAGGCTCAAGGATGAGCATGGGCGGATCGTTTCAAAGGACACTGAGATTCAGTTGGTGGTGGTGGACTATTTGTCACATGTTTTGATCTACCAATTCGGGTATCTGTATGATAGGTAGGTGTATTGAGTGCTTACAACCGGCCGTGTCCGATGACATGAATATGGGACTTGTTCGCCCTTTTTCCCTGGAGGACGGCGGACATGCCCTCAATTAGATGCACCCCCTGAAGTCTCTAGGGCCAAACGGTATATCCCTTATCTTTTTTTATAAAAGTTCGGGCATATTGTCGAGGACGATACAATTAGATATGTGTTATATTTCCTGAATGAGGGTGTCCTTGATCTTACTTTTAACACTACTCATATTGTTTTGCTACCTAAATGTGCCAACCCAGAGACTGGTAAAGACTTTAAGCTTATCAACTTATGTAATGTTGTTTATAAACTCACTTCTAAAGTCTTAGCTAATCATGTGAAACCTTTTCTTGGTAGCATTATTTCTAAACATCAGCCGACCTTCGTTTAGGGTCCCCTTATTTATGATAAAGCTCTTGTTGCTGTTTAGTAGCCTAATATAAAGGAGGAGCGTCGAGGGCTGATCCAGGATGTAGTGGTGTTATTTTGGTACCAAGATGGTGATCCTGGATGGCTTGGAGCAAGGTATGCCGAGGGAAGTGGGATGGGGTCTTGGGATATATAGATTGAAGGAGTTCAACACAGCGTTGCCATGCAAGCAAGCTTGGAGGATAGCGATAGCGCCCAACGGTCTGCTGCATCGAGTGTACAAACACAAATACTTTGGGGAGAACTCATTCCTCACCATATTAAGAAGAGGACAATCCTCTTACACTTGGCGATCACTATTGGTAGCTAGGTAGTTGATTCTAGCAATGACAAGGTGGAGCATTATATCGGGTAGTACTATTTAGATCGCCAAAGACCCCTCGATTCCAAGGCCTTCCACCTTCAGACATTTCTCGCTAGCACAAACGCTGTCGTCATCTGCAATAGTGGATGTTCTCCTTACGATAAATGGAACCTGGAATGTAGAGATGATCTTAGAGGAGTTTGCAGCATGTGATGTGGAGGGGATCCAGCTAACGAAGCTTGGGGTGGGGCTGATGATCAGTTGTGTTGGCCATTTGAAAACAACGAGCATCTCAAGGTCAAAAGTGTCTCTCGTGTCGTCATGACTTTAGCAAACTTGACTGGCACTAGTGAGCATGTCTGTCTCAATGCTTGGAGCTTCATTTGGCAAGCGAAGGTAGTCCCAAAGTCCTCCTTTTTTGCATGGAAGTGTCGCAATGCAACACTTCCGACCAAGGCGAATCTGAGGCTACATGGGGTAGTAGTGGATGTCGGGAAAATTGCAATTTTCATTCCATAACTTAGCCAATTTGCAATTTTGATCCATTTATTTTACGACTCAGTAGAGTTAGTCCCATAAGTAATAAAAAATTAAAATTTACATCCTACTACCAATTTTCGTTAAATTATTAATGGAAGGAGCCGTTCAATGCACGTGGAGATGCTCCTCCCATTAATAATTTAACAAAAATGGGTAATGGAACGTAAATTGCAATATTTTTTACTTGTGAACTAAATCTGTTAAGTCGTAAAACAATGGGGCCAAAAGCATAAATGGGCCAAATTATGGGACGTAAATTGAAATTTTCCGAGTGGATATCCTTTGCATCTTGTGTGGTGACAAGGAAAATGGGGTAGAACACGTGTTTTGTCGAGTACACTTTTGCACTGCTGGTGTGGGTTATGTCACATATACCTTGGCGGTGGGTTGCTCGAGAGGCCTTAGTGTCGAGGCTTGAATAAGGCGAGCCAATGTGGATTTGAACAAGGATGAGTTCATCATATTCCTTACAGTATGTTGGGCGCTTTGGAGCAATCGAAATAGATGCTTATTTGATGGGGATAGAAGGGATGCCATGACTGTAATTGGGCTAGTCAGTCGAATGTGCTCCGTCTATAAGCTTTCTGCTTGACTTTTCTTTGTGGCTTTGCTTAGGTTTTAATTCACATGCTTTATCGCTACGTGATTTTGTTGATTTTCACCTTACATACCTATTTGGTGTTTTGCTCGAAAGAAAAAATATTAGTTGATGTTTAAAAGCAATTGAATTAAAACGATGAATGAAGTAGTGTAAATTCTTATATCATCGCAATCTAGATTTATTTTATATCTTCCAACATTATTTTAGTAGTTGCAACTAATATGAAACAACACTGGCCGATATTATCACCCATACCGTAACTTTGGAACATACATGTAATTCAAAAATCCCATCTCCCTCTCCGCTACAACATATGATCTCAGCTTACATAATAGAACACAAATTTATTTCACACTTTATTTAGCATGACTAATGGGGAGCCAATGCAAATATCCCCATATGCCATCTTATTTAACAACAACTTGAAACTCCACGAATTGGAAAGGACATGACAAGAAACCAACCTCACTGTAAGGCCCTACTACCATTAACTTGACAATACAATAACCTTTATTGGATTAAATGAACACTATCTTATGGTACTATGTTCACTTCTTTCTCTTTGATATTTTGTAGTGAAATCCATCTGGGAATCTGATGATCGGTGACCGGACAATTTTGCCTCCCTTCACTAGTGCCCATCTGCAAAGAAAGCTCGATGATTCACTTTCAAACCCTAGTTTTATATGTTTTAAAGTCTTTGCAAGTGAGTAGATGTGAACAAAACAAATTACCTATACTTCGTCACCAAGACATGCAGAAAGGTGGCTAAAAGCACCCGACTGTATTCTGCGCCGGCACATTGCTTCATTCCAGAACCAAATGGCATGAAACATTTGGCTACCGTGCTCGGTTGGATTTCCTGCGCGGTGAGACACAAAGTAAACACCAGTTACTTTACCAAATTCTATAAATGCCAAATGCCTTTTTTGTTCCGTAACTCCTATCATTTGGTGGTTTCGTCCTTTAAACTTTTGAGTTAGTATTTTGATCCTATATTTTTTTGATCATCGTGATTTTAGACCTATTTTCACCTGAGTTCATCCTTCTAGTTGGAAAAATACAAATGCCTCTCACGCAATATTTTAAAATTAGGTCTTTGGTCCATTTCTGCCAGCATTTTTGTCTTTTAACTTCTTAGGGTAATATTTTTGGTCCTATATTTTTTTAATTTTTGCAATTTTAGTTCTCTTTTTACTGGAGCTCGCTCTTCTCGTCGGTGGAGGTGAACTTCGACAAACAGAAAGATTGACATAGGAAAAATTAAAAAGACGTAGAACCAAAGTACTATCCTTAAAAATTTAAGGATGAAAACGTCAAATGACCTAAGTTGAGGACAAAAAATATATTTAATCCAAAAGCCAAAACATTTTCAAGAAAATTATAGGATTCAATGCAATTTATTCCTCTACAATATTGCAAATGAATAAGTTACCCCCATACGAAAAAATAATAGCAATTCATTTTGAAAAATACAGAGGGTAAATTGCTGTATTTTTTAAAATATAGAAAGATAAACTATCATTCTTTTCATCCATAAAAAAATAATTTATTCATTTGCAATATTACAATAGATTGCTTGCATTTTCTCCAAAAATTATACGATTACTTAAAATGGTAGCAAGATTCACCTTCCAACGCCAAGGGTTGAATTTAAGGGGATCCTCGAATTGATTATCATTTAGGTGAAGACCAGCAGTAGCAATCATTATCACCCATCCTGCCGGGATAGTGTAACCTGCACATAAGTGCTTTGACAATCAGTATTTTTTGACGGGTGAATAGCAATTTATCCCCTATGATATTAAAAATGAGTATATTACTCCCTTATGAAAAAAATATAGCAATTTACCCCCTTTACTTTATAAAATGAAGTAATTTACCTCTTTATACATGGAGGTAAATTGCTTCATTTTAAAAATTATAGGGGGTATTTTAAAAAATATAGAAAGGAAAATTGCTATTTATTTTTTTTATAAGGGAATAATTTGCTAATTTACAATGTCACAAGGGGGTTGCTTGCAATTTTCCCATTTTTTTACTATAGTTTCTTCATGAATATGAAACATTCTAACCCCAACTCTCCAATCATCGTACCATTGATTGGGATATCTTTCAATGCTCGACGAAAGAACCCTGGAGCTATGTTTCCCAGCCTCAGAACTTCATTGATCACCTACGCAGTGTTTTCATCATAGTCGCTCGTTAGAGAGTCTCCGACTGTATCAATATATTTGCAAAATTTTCTGCCTTTTATAGTGGTAAAAAAGGTCTGTAAATGAAGTTGCAATTTTTGTATTAGTGAGAAGATGCAAAAGTTAGCAATGCATTGCTCATAACTTTTGATTTAAAACAGCTTAAGTTTATAGTAATTTACGTTATAAGAAAATAAAAAATTAGCGATATTAAGTTTTTAGTTACAATTAAGGGTAAATTGCAATAATCTCCCCTGAGGTTCGGCATAGTTACGAATACCCTCTCGTTGTTCGAAAAATTACTAATATCTCCCTAATTTTAATAGTCGTCTAATAATTAGACCAATTAGTTAGGTTTTCATCATCTTTTATGATAAACTGGCCAAAATGCCATTATGGATTAAGAATTATAATTTTATTTACTTTTTAATTTTTTTATGAACTAAGTTGATAATTTTTTTATAATTCTTAAAATTTTTCTTTCCACCCCGTTCAATGTTTTTTTTATAAATTTTTAATTTTTAAAAAATATATAGTGAGGACAAAGTTGACAATTTCATACTTCCATCGAAGGATTACATAATTTCATCAAAATATTATGGGTTATTTGTAATTTTTCAACCAACAAGGAGGTATCCATAATTATGCGGAATCTCAGGGGAGGTTGTTATAATTTATCTATAATTGTCACTAATTATTTATTTAATGACAAGAATTTTTATCATATTGTCCATTAAATTGATACTATAGAAATAATTAGTGACAGCCTAATGATAATAATCATTTATTGTCAGTATATTTGTATTGTTAATAATTATTTATAATGACAACTTTATACATAATTCTTGTTAATAATAATTATATAGCAACAATATAAAAATTATTATCACCCAATATATATTTTATGTGATAATTTTAAAATTATTATTTATTATCCCGTAACTATTATTATTTAATATCTTGTAACAATTATTATATTTTTTGTAGTGGTAAAACTAGTAGCAATAAGACACTTATGAGCAAACTACTTCTTTATGAGAAAAAAAATTGCAATTAATCTTTCTATATTTTTTAAAATGAAGCAATTTACCTCTTTTGTACTTCTTAAAATGAAGTAATTTACCTCTTTAGATAGAGAGGTAAATTGCTTCATTCTAAAAGCACAGAGCGTAAATTGCTATTCTTTTATACGAAATAATTTGCTGATTTGCAATATCATAAATTGCATTAAACTCCTTTAAAAATCTTATGTTAAACAGATTATTTTAAATTTTTGCAAACAGCCATAAAGTAGGCAATAATTGTAATCAAACCTGAAGTGTAAATGTCATTGATTTATATTCGTTCCATGTGAGTGTGGAGTCTGAGTCTGCTCTATTCTTGAGGATTGTCTCATGCTCAGCCTGATGAACACATGATTAATTAGCATCAGCTCCCTGATTTGCATCATCTGATTCTAAAAAAACTGCAGATGTATCATATACTCACAGTTAATTCCTCCAAGACCAGAGGATGTTCTGCCAGAAACTTGAATGCCAGAGCCAGTGTGGTGGAAATGGAATCAGAAGTGACAAATAACAGCCCAAACATGAGTTGAACAATGAAGTCTTCGTTCAAGAATGACTCAGTGTTCTTGTCTTCAATGATATGATCAAGTAGATCTCCATGACGTCTCTCGGATTCCGCAACCCTCTTTCTCACCACTTCTCTCATCATTTCCCTGACTTTCTTGTGGATCTGCATGATTTTTCCAATTCATTAGTTACTGTACTGTTGTAGTTTATAACTATAAGCCATAATATATTGCACCACCCTCCCCTCGGATTTGGTTTAATTACATGTGGGTTTTATGTGGTTGAAAAATTATATTTAATTAGTACCGTTAGCGTTTGTTTCTATCCAATAATTAGGTCCGTCCGTTAGTAAAATATCACAAACTTTTTTTATATATTATCAACCAGAAAATCGAATGAAAATTTAGATTTTTACCCCTAAATGACTTATTCCGGCTTATTGCTGGTCAAATAAATGTTACTTATCCAGACTATCCTTATTATGTCTTCACGTACTAATGCATATGAGGAGGTGTATTTTTATCTTATAAAGATATTGTTGGAAAATAATGGGTAATTCAAATATATAAAACAAATAATCTTGCATATGTAAATAAATATGTGTATACTAAAGATTTCATTAAAACGTCGATTAACCTTTGACAGTGGAAGTATAACTATCCACATATCCAGATCTGACTCGTATATTTGTTCATGCTACACATCGTCTTTCTAATTGTGTTAAAGATCACCCACAAACATCTTAAAAATCATTCCACGGACATCTCCAAAACCAACCCACATTGGATTTTGCTCTAAATATTATGCAAACTATGAATACGCCTTGCTCGACTTAATAGATTACTACCAGAGTAACCCACTCATTTACACACCTCAAATCTAAAGAGTTTATGGTGATGATTCAAGGAAAAAACGTACAAAGAAATATAAAGAGACTATTTTGAAAGAGTATATTTAGGAAAATATTGTGATCAACTCATTTGCAGTATTATACTTATCTTCTTTGATCATAATTATGTACCTTATTTATAGGTGTACTCAACATATATCTTAGAAGAGTCCATATCCTAATATACTTTTGGAGGACTACAAACTCCATCCCAAATAAGGTCTATTTTAAACCTATTTTTCGAGACCTCAAACTCTATTAAATAGTATTTATCTAGAGGGGTCCGTATCTCAATATTAAGTTGTGATATTTCAAACTCTATATCAAATATAGATATATATATTGGGTCACGGGTTTACAAATCTGACCCAATAACCAACAAGTAAAAAAATAAAAAAGATTTGTTTGACCTAACTACAATAAATTTGTAATTCAATGGGAGTAAATATAAATTTTTATTCAATTTTTTGTTGGCATCAACAAATTTTGTGAAGTTTACAAACAGATGGATATATTTGTTATACGAAAATAAACGTCAAATTATATAGGATTTACATATAATTACAATAAATTTTAGGAGGCGATGCAATTCTCCCTGACAATAATAATGACATATACAATGCAATTATATATGATGAGAATATGATATTTCGTTTTACCTGCAGACATTTATGATGTGCAGTACCGGGAAGGTTTATGGGAAACGACATTAGGCCTTCCACCAAGTCATTGAACATGTCGCTTATCTTCAACGGTGCATTTTCAAGATCGCCACTAAATATTTGCCTCGCAGCAAAATCAATAGACATCTGTTGAGATAAACAATTAGCCCTCTTAACAGTAATAACATTTGAATTAGGGTAAATTACGACAATCTCTCCCGAAGTTTTGGATAATTATAAATATTCTATTGTTGTTTTAAAAATTACAAATATTTTTATGATATTAATGAAATTATGTAATTTTTGGATGGGGTATGAAATTATTAACTTTGCCCCTATTGTATTTTTTCTGTCTTTACATAAAAAAATAAAAACTTGTAAAAAATTGAATGGGGTGGCTGGAAAAATTTTAAAAAATTATCCACTTAGTTCATAAAAAAATTCAGAAAATTTTAAAAAATAAATAAAATTATAATTTTTAATTCACAATCGCGTTTGGCCAGTTAAAATGAAAACATAACGGATTGGGTCAATTGTAAGACGGTTATTAAAATCAGCGGACATTAGTAATTTTTCAAACAACGAGGAGGTATCCATAATTTGCCAAACCTCAAGGAAGGTTGTTGTAATTTACCTTTTAAATTATTGTATAAAAAATGATGTTTTCACCTATAGTAGGAGAATGATAGATTTTAAGGGACTGAGAAGAAAAACTCACCGTAACAGCTTCACTTTTAACTTCAACTGATTCCTGAGTTGACCAAGTGGAAAGAGTCTTCTGGACCATAACTTCCATCTGAGGCAGGAGTTTCCCCTTAAGCGCCTCAACGCCAAAGTAATTTAATGTCAAGTTTCGTGTGTATTTTCGTGAAGATTGACTGGCTTGATCGAACACTTCAGCAAAAGTATCCATAGACCATGTGTCCACTAGCTTCCCATCTTGCCGGAGGAGGAAATGATTGAACTCCGGGTCAGCTGTGATAATCACTGGCCGCCCTGCCACATTGGTTCGAAAGATAGGCCCATATCTAAGACCAACATAAATGTTGTTAAATTAGAGGGAACCCTCATTTTATGGAAGGAAACTAAGTCAAACTAAAAGTTATTAGCAACAAGCAGGGAGATTCCACTTTTTGTCCATGTAACTTAGGTTCAATATATTTTCAGTCTTGCTGTTTATGGGATTCTTAAAAATATTGTCATAACTAACATAAAATCTCATTTTCAGTCCACCGGCCACTATCTACAGAGGCGACTGACCAACACCTCTGCCTTATAATGTATGCATTATATATATAATTGTATATATATATATATAAATAACTGTACATATATATAAAGAAAAAAATGCAAGCGATCCCCTTGTGATATTAAAAATGAGCAAACTGCCCCCTTGAAAAAGAAATAATAATTTACCTCCTTGTATTTGTTAATATGCATCAATTTAACCTTATGTGTTTTTTAAAAGAAATAATTTACCTCCCTGTCATAAGAGGGTAATTTGCTCATTTGTAATATTACAGGGATAAATTGCATTAAACTCTATATATAAATGTATAAATATATATCTATATTTAAATATATATGTATATATAATATAAAATATATTTTTAAAATAACTTAAATCTGAATATTTTATTTGTTTAACTAGATCAATGACTATCATAATAAAGGTATCACAGTTAACACCATTAACCCCACCTAACGAAAAGAAAGAGTATATTTTATTTCGAAAAATATAGAAAAATTTTGTTTATAAAATTAACACAAAAGGGCTTTTAGTTAAAAAAAAAAAATTAAAACACAAGGCGATTTTATGCAATTTATCCGATTTTCAAACTACGGGACAAAAAACACAATATCCCAATAACTAGCTCTACACAACTCAAGTTTTTCAAACATTGTAGGCACCACGTTTCGGCCTTCTCCTACACTTACCTTTTCATTCGGCTCTTGATGAACGGAGGGAGGTCCAAAGAGGCACTTGGAATGACTAATTGTATGGTTTCGCCTACCAAAGGGAGGCCCATGGAGCCTGGAGGCAGCGCTCCATTGCACTTGGGATTCCTCCATCTGTAGATCCAGTGACTAATGTAAATGGTGATCAATGTTCCTACCAAGAAAACCACAGATGACATATCCACTGATATTTCTCTCAAGTAAGAGGAAATATAGGCTTCCATAGTTGGGAGTAATGTGACAAAACAACACACTTGCTAAGTTGACACCTCAAAACTGGCTGCAATTGCAAACCTTTGTTTGATTGATGGGACGATGGGCCTCATCTGTGGGTGCATATATAGGCTGGCTAAGTCAGTCAATGTTGATGTAGATGCTAACAAAGCAGGAGTTATACTGTATTTTGGCACCTTCTGCCTTAATGGGTACAAAGTGGAAAATGCAATTTGACGTGAGAAATGAGCAAAAATAATTCTTTATAAAAAAATAAAATAGTAAATTATTTCATATATTTTGAAAAAAGAAATAAATTATACCCTATGTTTTGAAAAAAGAAGCAACTTATTCGGCGATCTAAACCATTTATAAGGAGGTAATTTGTTTTATTTTTTGAAACATCAGAGGGGTCATTTACTAATTTTTTTCTCATGGGATATTTGCTCATTTTACATATCATATGAGGTAAGTTGCAGTTCGGATACAAAGTGTTAGAGATTCAGCTTTGAGAAAAAGATGGAGGGGAGGATATGATTTGGTCATTGCGATGGAATCAAGCTCCCCGCTAATGTTCTCCGATTTGTCCCATTTGCCTCATTAAAAGATGCCTATTGGAGGGTTAGGGTGGAGGATGTTCTATCCTATCTAATTTTGTGTTATATGATAATGACATGCCTATCCATGTATTTTAGGTAGTTTTAGTTTTAAATTAAAATCTAATTTAATTATTATTTGAAAGAATTGGTTTAGGCCCAGAAAATAAAATGCTAGACAACAAAAATATAAAAATTTGGAATTTTGAAATACCAATGGGATCAAAATTCTGCATTCTCGAGCGTTTGAGAACTCATTTAAATTAAAATATACACGTGGTCGATTCAAATCTAAACACTCATACGATGCTCTTGGCCGATTCATTTGCGGGGACAAATAGAGTCCTCTCCAACGGTATACACATCGCCACGGCCAAAGGGGTTTACATGTCCTTTCTAGAGGATACGTGATCTCCAAGAACGGTTAGAATCTTTCTAATTGGAGAAGGGATCGAAGTTTACACTATCAATTAGTGTTCTCGATCTAATGTTTCAAGCACTTGAAACTAGTTATGTCGGTAGGCGGGTATTACCCACCCAAACCCAATAAATACCCATAATTGTTACCTATATGTTTTATCCAAATCCTACCCGTAAAATACCTGTTGGGTCTTACCCTTCTATTACTAAAATAATTGGGTACAATATGAATCTTATCAATTGGGTCTTATGCATATTAAAATGATTACATAATTACATGAATCAATGTAATAATATCATAAAAAAAACACCTAGATTCAATATATGTCATAAAATTAAAGAACTCGTAGGGAAAAAAAGTATGAAAATCATATTTTAATTTTAGAATGATTTTTTTATCGATTTGAAATTGCATTCGACTTTCACTGTACGAGTTTTTCACAATATAAATTCAAATAAATTTTAGTAGTCCCATATATTAGTTGAACTTGACTTATCATTTTAAATTCAAATTAATTTATCAAAAACTTAATCCGGAGTTGTCACTGCAAAATAAAGATGAAACAATTTGGCATTTTTTTTTAAAAAACGTAAAGCAAATTAATAAACTATATAAAAATTTTAAGAATTATAGATGACAAGTAAATTTAATTGAATAATTTATCAAAAAACTTCTAAATTTAATGATTTTAAGTTAACCGATGTAGACTCTACCCATATTATATATACTTATTTGGACGGGTATAGATTCGGGTCTAAGCCTAATATAAGCATAATGAATTTGAATCTGGGTACTACTCATAATAATGAATCCGGGTTTGGGTAATGCCCGCCCGTGATAGGTCTACTGGAAAATAGTTGGAAGCTCAAGAGATAGTGTTTTGTGTATGGATGGAGAGAGAAACTTTTTAATCATATTAGTTAATCAAGTCAACCCAACTAAATTAATCATTTTAATCTATTTTAATTAATTTTATTAATTAAATTCTTGGGCTTCTCGTCAAATGATTCTCCTAATAAATAATCATATTATTTACATACACTGAACTAAATTTTTTAAATTAATCAACCTCTTTTAAAATTAATTTAATAAATAATTCTTCTATTTGATCGTGATTTGTGTGTGACCATTTAGGTTCACCATCAATTAGACTTGAACTTGTGTCATTGCACAATTTAATTTGGCAACTGAGTTTTACTAGACTCCTTAGTAACCTTAACCAAGGAGTAACAACTATCATAGGTAACTTTCTAGTAACGGTCCATGGACTAGAGAATAAGTGAAAATGATGTGAACCTCTAAGCCCTGCGAGTAGCATGCAGGTGCGATCGTTCTATTGCAATCTCTCGATTAATGTCTAGGGCATAAAATTATCAATTAGTTCCCGTCTCAAACTTGATGTCTATGTATCAACTATGTTTATGTTTAAAAACGATTATAATTCGGATAGCTAATTTATATATTTTGTAGGTGAAATTTAACTCTAAGAAAAATAAATAATATAGTTCATAAAAATATTTTATTTTTAAATATTTTTTAAAAATTATGCACATATACCATATTTATGAGTCATTAATGAAGGAGGATGAGGTTAAAATACTAACTTTTGTGTACATTTAATGGATTACCTAAATAACCCTATGCAATACAAAAATGACAAAAAAGAAAGAAAAAAAAAAGAACACTTCTTTTTCTCTCCTCTAATCATATAATTTTTAATTATTTTCTCATCTCCAATAAAATTATTTTGTAAAGTCACTTTTTTAAAATAATTAGTATAAAATAAAATATATGAACTTTTATTATTTAACATATTACTAAATTAAAACACATACATCAAATATGAATTTTACTACTCTTAATATGATAAAATTCATATTATGTACATACATTGAGTATGCTCTAACTTTTTTTTTTTTTTTTTGTGTGTGAGTTTTGAAAATATCCCATTCATAGGTATGAGATCCACATCTATGAATTGAAAGGTTCGAGCGATCAACTCTGCAATCAATTGTTAGAATCAATAGATTTTCAAATTGTTCATTTGAAAAAATGGAAGCCCTTTTTATTGAATAATCACGATACATCCTGAAAATCGAAATTCTTGATCAATGGAGGAACACGTTTTTTGTTTAGTCTTCAACTAGTGAAATGGCTAAATTTCATATTATACTAGCCGTTTTGGTACGTCATGTCTATATACATATAATGAATAAACTTTTCATAATTTAAAATATATTATATAAGAGTAAAATATATAAACCAATATATTGTATTAAAAGAAAAGAAATGAAGAAAGAAAGAAAAGAAAAGTAATTTATCAATTAATATAAAATTTAAAAAATTGAATAAGTTAGTTATATTATTAGTTGAAAAGGGTATTTTTGGCTTTATAAAAAAATAGTACAGTGTCATTAACTGTCGTTTCTGAGTGTGGAGTGCTTTTTTTGGTTTTATATAATAATATAGATATAGATACACATTGATGAAATGGCTCCAATTTTCTTTGTATATTAACGAACTAATTAAACAGAGAAAAGCACATGAGAGAGCCAAAAATGTATGCACTACGGCCGAATTGAGAAGCAGCAGTTAGCGAGCTAAAAAAGACGTTCACGGTGGGACTCGAACCCACAATCTCCCGCTCCGGAGGCGAGCGCCTTATCCATTAGGCCACGCGAACTCGTTGAGGTTCAAGGGTCAATTAAATCTATGTGGAGGATAATAGCGAAGCGCCAAGTATTATTCATCTGCGAGCAAACCCCAGAAAAGCCCTACTCCAATCTTTCAAAGTTGGCTGTTTCTCTCGCTAAAATTGATGGCGTCGGCGATAATCCAATGCACCAAAACCTCTAAATTTACGCCTGCTAATGTTTTTCTTAAAGCTAATGCACTTCCAATTCAACCTGCATTTCTCAGGTAAATATGTTAGTTTTTTCCTTTATTTGATGTTTCTCTCATCTTAATTTGGTCAATTTTGTGTTCTTGTTTCGTCCGTTCTCAATATGAATGTGGGGTTATCTTTTATCTGCGTCAGAGTATCAAGAATGCATCAAATGAACGGAAAAAGGGTGGTGCTTGGGGCATTTTCTGCTGCTGGAAGCTCTGGTGCAAATAGCGAGTTCAATCCTTATGAGGTAAAATTTTCTTCTGTTTCTGCATTTTGAGCGTTTGTGCTTTTCTCGTTATTGATTTCATTTATTTTAAAAAGGTTCTTGGTGTAAATCCCCTCGAGGGATTTGACATGGTGAAGGCGGTGTATGCAAAAAAGCGCAAAGATGCTGAGAGGAGAGGTGATGAAGCTGCTGCAGCCCAAGTATGTTATTATTGATTTTCTTGAAAATATAAAGTTTGTAATATTGATGTCACAAAGCATTCTATTTGCTAAATTGTGGTACTTACTGCTGTTAAATATGTTATCTCTAGTTGGAAAGAGCATACGACAAAATAATGATGTCTCAGTTGACGAAACGGAAGAAGGGTGAGACATTCGGTTCGTTTCGGGTATGTAAGGGTTTACTTCTTTTTGCTGCATTGCTTTGAATGTTTGCAATTGGAAGTTAAATAGATCTCTACATATTTTTCCAGATATTCCCGACCTTTATTAATGTTTGGATCAAGGTCAACTTTGTCTTTATAATGTATAAATATGATGATATGAAATCTCCAGAACTGTTATTTTTCAATCACATTCTTGTTTGTAAAATCACCCTCTTTGGTCTAATGTGATGGAAGTAAAGGACTTAGGTGGTGGACCATAGCAACTTGATTCTTGCTCCACTGAGCTTCCAAGTCATTTAGAATTAAGAAATTCCATTTGCATTTTCTTGATTTGTTTATGTTGCATTGCAGTTGTTTACTATTACTTTCCAGTATAAAAATGCTCTGTTTTTCAAGTTTTGCCATACATATATCTTTGTAAACGAAGTATTGGTGAAGCAACCTTGGCAATGCCTAGTGGGCTTAACTAATAACTTTTTAGTGTCTTTTCAAGAAAAGTGGAAATGTAATAGCTTTATATAGCTATATTATGGAAAAGATTTAGCGGCATATGATTTTGATTTATTCTCTTTAGTACATAATGGAATTAAGCATTGAGTTCCAGAGAGGTTTCTGTTTGCCCACCCCTACTTATAATCTGTAAGCGGTTATAGCAAATGGAAGATGATGACGGTTAAATTTCACATGTTTTGTAGGAATAGGGGTCTGTGGCGAACTCCTACACCCAGTTATGTATTTATGATTAACCAAGATTTTGGAAGAAGGAGAAGATTGCCTATTAAAAAATAAGGCGATATACGAAAAGGAAAGGTATACCTATCAGGAATTGAATAAGGAGTATAAATTGTCAATTGAAGATACAGATCATGAAATCAAATTTCAATTATTTGTTGAAAGATATCAATTCGTAGAACCGTTGATAAAAGAAAGAAATGCTGTGCATGAATCACTCACATATTTTTCTTAATTATATGTATCTGTGGGATTAATTTGGAAAACCAGTAGAGATATGCAAGAACAAACTATGTTGATTGGAAACATTCCTCTAATAAATTGCCGAGGAACTTCTATAGTAAATGGAATATATATACGTTTGTGCTCAATCAAATACAGCAAAGCCCCTAGGTCAATTATCACCCCAAAGAGAACCAAATGGAACCCATCCCATCGATGGATTACAAATCTCATAACCCCCCTATGTGCACCTGTCAACAATAAGATTCAACAGTCATATCCTCAGATATATGTTTGTTTCTGTTCTGTAATCAACTCTATGTAATATTTAATCATTTTTGTTTTTACATAAAGCTCAGGTTTCAAAAGATATAAAGTATGCTGACAAGCTGCCAGTTGTTCCATGGGGCCCAAGGTATGCGTTTCTATCTGTGGATTTCCAGTGAGTAACTTTGGAAATTAATGTTGTTCAAGTAAGTTTCTGATGTCTCTATAATCTTGAATGAATGCATGCCCCTAATAAGACACATCTTGAACATGATTTATGTGCTACAGATCCAATACTGTTAAGTGAACCTTTCATATCCCATCCTTATGTCTAATAAATAGACTAATGGAGAAATAATAACTTTGTTGCTAATTTTGTGTCTCATCTTTTGAATGTACATGCCCTTGTATAAATTGATTCTGCACTGCTGTTGATGACTTAATTTGAATTAAATGTATCGATGGATTTCCTTGAGAAATAGGAATATCAATGTTAACTTCCACTTTTCTATTCATCGTTTTCAAGTTTTGATATTTATCTGGTACATGTTTCAGGTTTGCCAAATCTGAGGTCAAAGATGTTCGAATCAACATGGCAATATCAGCTGTATTTGTAAGTGGGCCTGTTTTTATATTTTTTTTAATTTACCATTTCCTTGGTCCTTTTTGTTTTCTGGGAGAGGACTTGAGAGGAGGGATAGGTTGAATAGGTTGGTCAGTACTTTACAATGTACTAGGATCGTGAACATTAATAACTCCTCGCACTCTGAGATAGTTTAAAATGCTGAAGGATACCCTGGCCTCATGATTAAATGAGATTTCATTTTCCTCTCTTACATTCAGTTGGCATAACAGGAATTTAGTTAGAAGTGTGTTCAATAATTTTGAGTTTAGCCCTGTTATAAGATGCAAGATTGTGTTGAAATTTATATTGTAATTCATAACTATAGCGTTGTTGCATATTTGAATGTTCAGCTCAATACATGTAGAACTGAGCTCTTGATTGGTTGGTTTTTAGGAAATGAAAAATAAAGTTTCAACTGATGTATCTCGTGCAGTATATATAAAGAAACTGAGGCCTTGATGTGGTTAGCTTTTAAAATGCAGATATGTATTATTCATTTCCCTTCTCTATCTGCAGACAGCTTGGATTTTTATCAAGCGAACTGCTGAATATAAGCCTCTTCAATTTTTAGCCTTTGTGTTTGTTTACCGGATATTTGAGAAGTTAAAGGCATTTGAACCACCTGCATCTCCGACATTTACGGTAAGTTGTGGCAGGAAATGAATAATTCTTTTCACTCTTCCATGTTTTTTTTCTTCAAGAAAGATCTTATTTTCTTTTTTTGATGGGTGTTATCTACATCCTAAAGATGTTAGCATTATTTCCAGTGATGTTTTCAAGGTGATCTTTGCTGCAGGAAGAAGGTGAGGATGAAGGGCGAATGTTGCGAATGGGCAAACGGCTACTTCGATCTCTTGCATTGGTTTTTGGCTGTGTAGCTTTTGCATCTTTGGTATGTTGAAAACATACTCCTTGTCTTTTCTGCAAGTTTCCAGGTTGGAGAAAATATATTATCTTGTTTAAGTGAGATATTGATTGTTTTCACGATCTCTCCACGCGGGTTATTTTATGTTATGTGATCATAGATGTTGCAACCAGCAAAAATAACTTCCTTGGCAAGATTGTGTTCTCTTCTCTCTTTCTGATCAGTTTCACGGTTCAGCTATTATGGACAAAAGTTCAACTCTATATTTTGGTTTAAGTTAGTTTTATGATATTTTCAACATTATTAAATTGCAGGGGTACACTGGTGTTCTAAATGTGATTGAATTTGCAGGCGGTTATATACCTGTCTTCTTGTTCAACAACCAGGTAATCACCATTGTCCAGCACTATAAAATGAAGAACCTTTGTTTCATATAGATTTCTATAATGACTGATACTCGTAGTCAGATCATTGTAACTTTTCAAAGTGCCAAGTCGTTCTGTCATAATGATATTCTTTTTGCTGCAGTCTAGTTAGTTAGTTATGCCCTTCTAGAATGAAACTGAATATGGTAAGTCTAAAATGCTAACCTTTGCAAATATATATTGGGGAGAGTTATATTTACATTTTGGGAAAAGGAGAGTGGCCTGAAGATAGGAGTTGGCCTAAAATGAAGTGGAAAGAAAATGACGTGGCAGAATACTAGTAATTTTTAAGCCTATTGATCCATTTCCCGAAATTCTTACTTGAAAATTAATGGCAAAACAATTAGGATGAGTGAGTTACAGAATTATTTTAGTGTTAGGAAACCTATCAGAAAATTCTTCGGAATTGATATTAGTTTAAGTTCTCAAGTTGATTACAAACTGATAAGTAAGAAAAAGAGATTTTGAAAATGCAGTGTGATCCTATGCTTGTAAGAGACACTCGTTATGCTGGACTTGTATAGTCAATTAGGCTTGTCGAAACTCCTCCATGTACCTTATTTAGCTCGATGATTGACACGACTCAGCCTCTTGTCTTTGCAGACATCTTTTCAGAGATTTATTATGGAGAACTATAGGCTGCAATCGGACTGTTAGCTTGTTATAGGAAAACATGTTTGAGAATTTTTTTTGGAAAATCATGTTTCTTTGGCGTACTATAAAAATTCCTTAAATTATTTGCTATCTATTTTTCACCTCCCAAAACCCTAATGATTTCCCAAAGGAAAATCCTCCCCCACCCCCCTTCCACCCTTAAAAGACATGTTGCATTAGTATTCATCATTATCCGTTTTCCAAAGAAACAATTCTCCAAATGCATTTGTCAAATTATTTCTTTGTTCCCTGAACTTCTTCTCTGAAAATAACTTTTGTGCAAAGAGCTATTCACCCCATTGCAACCTGTTCTTTCCTTACCGTACTTAAGTCGTGAGTCAGAATGCACAATTTTGAAATGATTCAAACATTCGATGGGTTTCTATGGCTTATCATCTCCAACTCACATCATTTTCAAATGATACCAAATCACAATTAGCTTTCCCAAGTTGTTCGGGTCATGATCTTATGGAATGTAACTTTTGCATCACCCGACATTATTTCGTTACTCAAAGGTTGTAAAGCCTCAGACCTAGCATGTTTGATGCATAGTTTGTAAGTTTTTAGGTTTCTGTTTTCAATCAGATTCCTTATACATATTTCTTGGTAATACCATTCCACTGCAATATCTGTGAGGTTCTGTTTCGGTTAAGGTTTTAATGGAGTCCGCAAATGTCCCAGGAACCGGTACATCTTTAAATGTCCGTTCTTAAAATAATTAATTGATATGGTTGCTCTTTTAACAAATTGACAACTTATATTTTAACTTGAGGAAGGTAATGATGATTAATGACTGTTTCAGGAATTGCTTGTAACTGCATCAACAGCACTCATGCTTCACGTTCTAGCCTCGTACTACAGATGAACGAGGGACGATGCAGATTCACAGTTGCTGAATTTGCTCCTTTTGGCTCAGTAGACCAGCAATTTTGTGATAGTTACATTACAAGAGTATAGTGTCAGCAATCGTCGGAAAAATATAGGTCTCAGGATTTGATTTATGTGTTAAAATTTGGGACTTAGCCATGGAGGCTTGCGCTGTAACTTGTGAGTGATAGTTCCAATTAAGATAAATTAAATTGATGTATTTATTATTTTTATAAAAGATGTTTGAACAAATTGTTTATTTACACAAAAGAAAAAAAATGTGATTATTTTTAAAATGTAGAGGTCAAATTCATTCTAAGTGATCACCGGGCAATTAAAGCAAGAGCAGTGTAAACTTTGGATCAGTAAATACCAGAACAATTAACATAAATGTAGCCAACATGCACAGTAACAACATAATTTGTTATATATAACATTTTAGGATTGAACCCTATGTCTTATCTCTATCTTCATGCTCATCACGAAAACCCATATTTTCTAGTCCCTAAGCTTCCACATATATTAAGCACGGAAAAAACAAATATATAAGTAGATATAAAATAATTCTCGAAGCAGTTTAAAGTGTATTTTTGACGTCCAATTCCATTCTCGAAATTTTAAACCTCTTGGTATATTCATTAATCTTAGAGCATTTAACAAAGTTTGGTTAATCATAAACCTAACTTCTTCATTTATTATTTTTATTTCATAGAAAATTTTAATTTGGATAAAGTGTATGTGAATAGTATATGATTTTAGGAGAGATGTAATATTTTCTTGCACTTGTATTTTTGTTTCCATGCTCTTGGGAAAATCATTTTAGTTGGTTGCACAAAATTGCTTCCATCAACTGGATGTTGTGTGAAGAAAATCTGATCTAAGCATTGAAGGTACATATTCGATTGCAAGCTAGAATGAAGATGTTGGACGTAGGGGACTCAAGTGAAGAGGCGATGACCACTTTCCTCTTGTCAACCAAACCAGAAAACCCCTTTTGTCAATGACCTCTAAAACATGCACATAAGTGCTCGGGAGTGGTTTGGTGCTTCGCTTCCATCACCATTAGTTCAAAAGACACAAGTTTGATTGAGGATGCTTTTGCCCAAGCTACAACTAGAGAGGTGGCCTAGTGTGTCGTAGAACAAGGGATACACCCCCTCACCGTCCTCATAGAGATTAAGACGCTCACTTGGCTCCCGGGAAAGCCGAAGAAAGAGGAACAACAAAGAGAAAGTAAACAATAGGGTGGCTCAGCCCAGAGTTGATCATTTCCTCTCACCATCCCTTAGGGGAGGTATCTGTGAAAACAACCATTTTCCTTCGCCCCCTCATGAAGGAGTGCTAATGCAAAGATGAGAGCCTCCAAAGGGGATGGGGGATCAAACATCTCCTCCACCTTGCAAGACCAGGGGAATTCCCGACTTATCCTTTAGCGACTGCACCACCAAGGCGTAGTTGTTTCGCACTCATATTGGCCGAAATTGTATAACTCGGGATCAAAATCCCGAACCTCAATGAGTATAATAGAGTAGGAGACTCGCAAGACAACCTAAATGTTAGAATAAGTGATAAAAAAGCTAATTAGATTGACTGTTTGAGGAATTCATTAATATTTATTGAAGTAATATTGATCAGATGAATAGAGTAAGTATTCGTCTTTGAGTCATGTTTTTGTTGTGCTTACTACTTATATTGAATGGCTTTTTAGTGTCACAACAAATGCCCACAGACGAAAAAATTAAACCCGTAGAATTAGGCTATATATAGGTTGGCAACTATGAAGCCAACTTCTAAGGGTTGGTATGAAATATTCCAAGTCGAAAACTTGGAGATAGGGTATCGAGAGTCCTATAGAGATTGCGCTAAGTATTACAGTGGGGTGTTTCATCTGTGGGAGGTGTAGGTTGTCCATATCATTTTAGTGGGTTGGTTAATAAGGCAGTCCACTGAGTAAACTTATTAGCGGGAGTCGTCATATAGAAGTCTTGAGGGCTTGGTCGGTACAATCGAAATTTTCGATTCTGATAGTACAGGATTAGTTTTCAAGCTTGAAAAATCATAACAATCACGTGCATAGGAAGACTCTATTTTAGATTCGGGGAACGGTAACTGTGTTGTAAGATATGTTCATTATAAGTGGTCAGTCGGAGTATGTGGCAAAGACGGTATATTCAAAAGAGAATTTATTCCTTATTCGTATTTGATAGTAATTTTCTTATGCAAGATGGTTTAAACTCTTGAAGTCTTTGTCCAAAGCGATTGATCGATTAGGGATAGGTACCCTAGATCGAATCATAGAGTAAACACATCTAAGAATACGAAGTACAGTTGTCTAGTCAAGATGAGAATAGAAGCCTAATTCCATACCCTATACTAAGGCCAAGGAAAAGGTCGACAGAAGGACTGTACGGAACTCGGAGATTACATATTCACGCCAACATTCAACTACTCTCTAGTGTCATGGACCGTTGGTAGACGTCTACCTGTTGTAACAAATATTTCTTTTATTATGAAATAATAAAAAAATAATTAATGAAACTAGATTTAATTAATTTTGTGGGAAACAAGCTCAAGACTGGCTGAAGGTAAACTAAATAGTCACACACAAATCATTGCTGAAGTGATGAAATTAATTTAAAAATTAATTTTGAGAAAAACAAATTAATTTAATTGAATTGAATTTATTCATAGAGAAAAATAAATGATTTGATCATTTATTTGGGATAATTCATTGGATGAATAATCCAAAAATTTAATTGATTTGATTAATTAAATTTGACTTAGTCTTTTAAATTAATTAAATTAATTTAAAAGAGGCTTGGGCTAATTAATTGATTGAACTAATTAATTAGTAGATAAACTTGTCTAAATTAATAAATTAGATTAATTAATTAGTGGAGATCGGCTACAAATAATTAGTACTGGACTAATTATGTGTTTAGACTTGAATAATAAATTACATTTGTTAATTGTGTATATTTGGACATATGTATATTTAATTAGATCAAATATTTGCATGAATTTTTTGTTGATTATCTATTTAATTGAATTAAATAATAAATTCAATAAATTAATTATTGTACTTGAATTAATTTATTGAATAAATTGAAACAAGCTGGATTCAAATATTTTATGTCCTGGCCGCCACCTTGCAGGCCAAGATTGAGGAGAAAGACTCATTCAAAGATGAACTTAGTGGCTCGGTCACAATGTGTTTCTCTCTCCACTGATTCATATCTCTCTTGCTACTCATATGCCTCTCGGTTTTCTAGGACACAAAATATGAAAATAAATTCCTTTCTTTTCAATTTTATCTATTTTTTTAATTAAATTCAAGTTGAGGATAAAAAAATTTCAAATATATTAATTAATAGTGTGTTTTGAAATTTGTTTCGTCCATGAATCTAATTTTTTCTAGAAAGAGGTTAGCTCTATCTTCCCGGTGTGATGTGAACTAACTTTAGAGGAGTTCTATACTTGAATCCTCTAAGTGAACGGATCCAAAAACGGAAAGGAGTCAACGCAAGTAGCCGTATAGAGAATGTAGAAAATGTATTTTTCGTGGTTAAGTTTTATGTTCGCTTTTCTTCATCCTTTGCTATTTTTAAACGAATGTCTATTTTATATATTTTCTGTTTTTTTATTTGCATTGAACACCTGGGAATGATCAAAAGACACACCCCTTTGATCTGATTTTATTCCTTTATTGCTTTTTATGACTGTCCTTCACGCTTCCACCGCATTTTCGAATTGATCCACGATCTTTAACTGATCAATTTCTGGCTAGAGCAGACTTGCTGGACAAGCGAGGTAGCGTTCTGCAAGCGTACAACTCTCACTAAGAAAACTTTGACTTGGTTTAGCCAATTGCTTCCTGTATCTACAGGCTTTTGAGCATCTCTCATGATGCTTCGTGCACCACTTTGCAATCAACAATCGGTATCCTAAGACTGCCTCGTACTTGTTCACCATAGTCCATCATGCTCATGAAGGAGAGTATGTCCAAATGTTTCCAGAGGCTGTCCTCGAAGTCCCACATGTAAACTCAGAACTTTTAGCAAGTATCGTGCAACAAAATTGAAGGAAGAACAGGTTCAAGAAATCGACATCAGGAGAATCTTAGCTATCCAAGAGGAGTTATTAGCAAGCACGGAAAAGCACATAAAAATAGAGGAGATTGCAAATGGGAGGCCAATGACTCCAATGAAAAGAAGGTCGAATGAGGATGAGGGAGTTATGCCTCCAAAAGCAGAGGGAGCTAAACATGAGCACAAACACATGCCCTCAAACAATTTAACACGTTACATGCCGTTGAACATTTTGCGAGCTGAAATCCTCTAACCGTCGGAAAGCAGCATGGTCTAGTCCATCGGTCACCACTCATGCAAGACAACCCTAATTCATATATAAAATATGTATATATTTCTTTTATACTCACATGTAATACATAAAAATAACACTCCTATAAATTAAAATAATGATATAAAATTATTTCAAAAATCTTATAAAAGGTTTAATATCTAAAAATGTAAAACTTGTTCTTATACACTTACTAAAAGAATACTAAAGGAATATTTATTTTCAATAACATTATTGTTTCATATTTAGAAAGTTTTGAGTATTCTTTTTTCAAAAAATATATTACTAGCTTCTGGATCCGAATTGAATTGGGTCCCAAAATCCAAATAATTCTTAGCAAATTGGATCACAAATTCACCCCAAGCCCGACTTATTATCATCCCTAGCTACAGACTTCTGTTGCATTGATTCAATTAATTGTTGCCAAATAAGACCAGAACGAAAGTGGAACCTAATAAGATTTACTAACCTGCGTGTTAAACTTGGAGATGGAAGTCTTCTTTCATTTCTTGACGGTGACGTAAGACCAAGCTCATGAGCTTATCCTAAATTGGAATAAGCCGATGAGATCCCTTTGTTACGCCCCATGTCCCTCCGGGTGAAGGGACATGGGGGCAAAAAAAGAAAAGAGAGAGAGATGCGGTTTCTCTTGCTTTTGGCATAGTGGGCTCTTAGCGGGAGGCTCACATGACAGGGTTATTAGCTCAGTGGTAGAGCGTGGGGAATAATTGCGTCGTTGTGCCTGGGTTGTGAAGGCTCTCAGCCACATGAATAGAGTAAATTATCAGAACAGTGTTCTCTGTTCATCCATCAACAGTTAATTTACTTGTGCATTCAGCGGTCATTAGATAATTAAAAGAGCTTTTCCATCGCCTACATCAAATAAATTTCCTCAATTGGACCAAAAAAGACAGATTTTGCAATAGGATGGATAATATAACATGTAGAAGTTTTCAGGATCTACTTTCCAGAGTTGAGTTCCTTGGGCAGTTTAACACTTTACCATATAAACACAAGTTTCAAACTGATATGTTGCAAGTGCAAACATCATTAACACCAAGTTAAGATCAAGTCTTTGTAGCCTCAGTTGCCACCATTTTCAGCTTTCATTCCAGTTACAGCTTTCTGCAAGAGCAAGACAAGAACAGGATCAACAGAAACTCCAACTTCAGGGTCATAATCACATGTGGAAGATGCCAACACCAAAAAGATAACCTGGATGCAAGAAAGTGTGTACTGAACGTCGTATTCTGAGATCTGATGGTGAATGACAAGCCTGATTCTGTCAAATAATTGCTTTATAAGAGGTTGTTTATAAATGTTCATGTGACATCAAGGAGAATGCTGATGAAGGGCAGAAGAAACAGGAACAAAATTTTGCTACTACAACATAATCATGAACAGAATTTTAGTTGTAAGTGCTCTGAGAAAGCAAACACGGACAGGTCCTGACTCCTGCACAACCACACTTAGGAAAGTGTTGAAGTAGTCATAGGTAGGTGTTGTCCTCTGTTGGTATAAGATCTGGTTTCATGTAATGACAATATTAAACAAGTTTAATGAAGTGAAGAACAAGGTAACTGTTCTTCACCGTACAGATCTTTTCGTAAGGCCTATTTAGGATGCAACACAGATTGTGCATACATCACAATAGCAAATGCCTGAAATACTTGCTTTGCTTCAGTCTGCAACAGAAAATGATTCAAGATTTTCTATCTCACACATCAAGGTACTTTTCAGCTTCTTTAGTCCTGAGGCTGAACTTAAAACCAATTGAAACATCGATCAGTTTACAAAGAACACTCAATGTCATGGTCAGGTGTAAAGAATGTCAAACTAGGATTTCCTACAGGTCAATTTAAACTTTAAAGAGGTATGGCAGTTCTGTCAATTATTATAATGCTTGGCTGTATAACTACAAAGAACTTATTTCAAGTACATGACCTAAGGTACTATTGGAAGACCAAGCTACTTTATTGCTGAGAATGGCATTATGGAAGTAATACAGATGATTGCAAATGCCGAATCTCTGTAAATGTAGCAGCTTACGAGGGTCATGATTCTCTACATATCCGACACCTCAACCAGTGATGGTGCTGGTGTAAATTGCAGAAAATAAGGGAAGGTTTCAACATAGTAGGTTCTGATGCCTTCAAATCTCACACTAGAAAAGGAAGGATTGTCTAACCTTGTGATTACTTCCTGTAACATATTTGAGTACCAGTAGTACAGACCATCAAGGTTCACAAATCACACCTGATTTCAAACTGAACGGGAACTTAATATCATGCTATGATGCATACACTCCCATCAGCTAATGAATATTACAGCATGATGCATGAATATTACAGTGACTCCAAGCAGAGCTACTGAAGCAGTGCCGCAGTGCCCTTTACGAATGCATGCAAGTAAAATGATACAATGCAGAGTTAAAGATAATTGAAGAGAAAAGCCATACTTGAGTCGACCTTCTGCCATCACAAGTATACCATGTGCTTCTAGTTTTTTTACTAGTTCTATTTCCGTGATACCCACTTCCTCGAGAATATCAAAATAGACCTGATAACATAAAAGGGAAAAGACTTAAATTATGACTTTCGATGAATAGACTGAAAATCAGACTTGCCTTCTCTAAGAATCTAGAGAATTTGCAATTACATATCAATCAGGTTATATTAGTACAAATCGATACACTGACTGGGTAAGTTACAACATGCATTCATTCTTTTCCTGAGTAGCTCTAACCACAATGGGGGCTGCAGACTAACGGATTCTAAAAACCTAACACAATTAAACAGAACCTTTCTAGTCTAAAGTTTCTGGAAGCAATCACCTGGAATTCCCCATATAGGTTCTCATAGTTGGCAGGACTAGTTCAAATTAATTGACAACTCTATCTACAATGCATAAGCAACAAGACCCATATACTTGGAATTCTGTTTTATTGGATTTAAATATATGTCAACTGATTAAACAATTCCACAGACATAAGAATAGGTTTGAATTACCTAGAGATGGATGCATTTAAAGTAGAAAGTTTGATTGGGATGATGCATTAGCAAAATAGAAGCTTGTTTGAACATCTCTGAAAGCTATATTCATACTGGAAGCTAGATATAAGAATCTTGAGATAGAAATTCAGGTCTTCAAAAATAAAGTTCTGGTTATATTATAAATGCAAAGATTAATACTAAACACTAGTTTAAAATATTAAAATGCCCAAAGAACTGAAATTTTGTAGGTTTGCCAATCAAGACAGCTAAACAACATATTAGTAAGTTTGCAATGAAGAGAGGCCAGTGCAAAGCAGCTAACTAATTTTATCTTAAGGCTATAACAGTAATGAAACTTACAATATTTGTCTCCACTGAAGCCAGGTTAATTTTTAAACCTTCAATTTTGTTAAGCCCCTCTGAGTGATAACGAAAAAATAGTGTTACAGAGATATAGGTGTGGGTTTTGGCGTTAACATTCAAATCCATGTTAGAAACTAACCTGACAAAATCTTAGCCTTCTTGTGATCACTTTCAAGCTTACCAACATTTTCTCCCAATGCAACTAAAGCAGCAGCACATATGACACCAACCTGTCTCATAGCGCCGCCTAATGTCTTCCGAAGAATCTTAGCCTTTTAAATAGATCCAAAGACAAAGGAGGTTGCTGTCAATTACAACAGAAATGAGGATCTGAAGTCTGATGAAAAAAATCTGAAGATAGCTTACCTTTGAAATGAAGGATTTTGAACCTGCAATTACAGTTCCAGCTGGAGCACCAAGACCTTTTGATAGGCAAGCCTACATCACATAATAGTTTGGTCCAGGAGTTAGACGGTGGGGGTGGTAACAAAAGCAAGAGAACCATTGGAACCATCCATACCAATTAATGAATCAATAATTTACAATTGTAACAAACTTATTTTGCGACGGTTTTCAAGAAAGTTCATAAAGATCACTGAGGAAACAATGTTGAACATACTGTTACTGAATCAGCAGCCCGTACAAGCCTATCAACAGGAACTCCAAGAGCCTGGAAAACAGACATATCCCATTTTTAGCTACAGAAAGTAACATGGTGTAAGGATATAAAGTAAAAAGTTAGGCCAAGCCTCTTAAAATGTTGTTTATTTGATGTTACGTCTGCATTCTCCCAGGTTTCCAGTAAGTTATACATATGCTAACACACTGATAAAACTGTATAAATGTTCCACATGATCGTTTTATTTGTGCAGAGAATCTATGGCACCATGTTTGAAATTTTATATAAACAACAAAATTTTGACAGTAATACTTCATAACTATCCCATGATCAGCAATGAGTTTGTGGTCTCTTCTTGGCACATAGCGGTTCTCCTCAACAATTGATGGCACATCATATGCTAGGAAATCAAAGCAAAATGATAAATGATGCTTTCGTATCTCATTTATATGCACACTTCAGCAGTATGTGTACATGTAGTATCCAGATCAAGTGAATATTATAGTAGTTTGAAATTGACTCAACAACAAGTGGACAAAGTTACCAATGTTAAATTCAGTGATACAGAGCTTTTGAAATAAAAATGGAGAACAGGAAGTGCTTAATAGAATATGCTCAAGCCTGTGAGTCTGACCACCTCCATTTGTTTTAACATCAAAAATTGATTTTTGTTTAACAATAGATTAGTTAGTGGACAACAGGCTATAAAAGCTACCGTAAGACTAGTAAAACGAATAGAGAATGAGAACTGTTGGTAATATAATTACTCATGAATTAATGAAAGTTATGTCAGACCTAGTAATTCTGTTTGTAGGTTTTAGATTTTGCTCCAGACTAGTTTGTTTGGGCATTCTTCTTAATTGCCCATTTGTGAATTATTCTTTGCTGTCTTGATGAAAGCAGAGTAACTTAACAAAGATATTCAATTCTATATTTTGACCATGAATCCTATTCTTTGACAAGAGACGTTCAATATCCTTTTGGCTAACTCTCCTCATGATCATGATAATATGATCCATTTAAAGAGTGAAAACTATCCTCACGAGTTAAATTCAACATCAAGCATGTCTGAAACTGGTCTTGTGGATTCTGTCATTTCCGAGAACCGCGCTAGATCAATTAATATTTCCATTTATCCCACCAAGGACCTGGATCATATATTCCAGATTGGCCATGTAACCTTCCGTAGCCTTCCCCTAATAGAACAAAATTACTGAAAACATCATCTTTGTTGACTACCATTTACAGTTAACTAAATCTGTTTCATTAACATTCTCAGTTGAACCACCATAATAACATTCCATTCCTTTAATAACGTCCATAGGGACATTTACGCTCTGAACAAAATTGCAAGAGATATAAATAATGTAGATTAGACCATCCTCCACAGGCTTCTTATTTCCATCTGATGTTTTTCTTCTATTCTCTCTACTTATTGGGTTAACTTATTATACACCAATTTCCAATAACTTGTCATTTTCTTCCCCTGCATATAACATAAATCAAATTCTCATTTAAACACACTTGTTTACTTATCTCAGTTGCTTCTTCTTAGGGATATGTTGTACATTGATGCATGAGCAATCATGGAAAATTAAATTGTCCAACTCAATGGGCAGTGTTACATACTTTTAAGCTTATATGAATATGCTGAATGCTTTGTGGGACGGGAATTGACTCACCACAGATGCATTAAAAATACGGGCTCCATCAATATGAAGCTTTAACCCATATTTCTTTGCTAGGTCTCCAACTTCGTCTGTATATTCTACAGACAGACATCTACCACCAGAGCTGCATCAATAAGAGATATTTTTCATAAGGGAACACAATCACAAGAAGGGATGAAAAGTACTTCTCAACAGAACAAAAGAATTGGAAAACTGTAATATCCTAGCTTCCCATATACGTTACGAAAGGCAGGCCAGTACAGTTCCATAGGAACAATCAGAACAAATGGTCTTAGTGTCATCTATAATGTCACTCCAGCTAAAGAATGAATGTAACGAAGTATTTGGAAGATCTCCATTTTTATGCATCAACAGGTTCAAACACACAAATGGAAAATTTCTTCAGGTGATTTGCGATGCATCAAACATGGCAGATCCCTGAAGATAATTTTCACTTTCTAAAGCCGCCCTTCTAAAACGAACATCTGCTCTAACAATTCCATTGCCGTCTACCAAAACGACTGGAAATGTTTCAAACAATGTGACTATGTATTACCACATATTTTATGAATCTTCATCAAGCCCAAGGTGTGCTAGCGTGCCTCCAATGAAACTCAATGCTCCTGTATTAAGTTTTCAATTCCGGACTAGCTATATGTCCTGAGATTTGTTATGCATGAATTATGGATTTCTACTTCTCAGCCCAATCCTTCCACCTATCCAACTTCCAAAGAAGTTGTGTACCTGAGCAAGGAGAACTTGAGTACATCCACCTATTTCCTGCTCCTCCTGACATCCTTACCAAACAACGAAAAAGGACTAAAATGTGACTTTACTAAGAAGAGAAATTTCATGTTTCTCAGAGTAAAAGGTTCACAACCTCCATCAATATTGTTGTTTCTTTGTTTTGCTATTTTTCATTGTAATTGCACATTGGATATTTGTCATATTGATGCATCTTCTTATACTACAAAAGAACCAACCACATTTCTGCTCCCACCAAGAAAAGATAAGCATAACACGTTCATAGAAAAAGCGCTAACAATCCTCCAAATTTAAAGAAACCTCATAATAATTTCGGCCCACCATGCAAAGGCTTTTAGTCATTCTGCTTGAGCTCATGCTCCTTATTAGGCCACCAGATGTCAGAAGTTTTATCTGTTATATCCTTCAGTGAATAGAGATATATGTTTGTGCAATTATTCACTTTGATATGGATGGTTGATTCTCCTAAATCATCCACTTCTCTAAGTTCTATATAAAAGTTTCTTCAGATATTATCAAATGGTACATGCAGAAAAGTGAGACTCTCGATGCAAGGTAAAGTAGATGGCCAAACTGCCAATGAAAAACCCAGCAGAATAACTCACGTCAAAGTTTGAAACATCAGAAACTTAAAATGAATTCTAATAAATAATATGGCAGGACGTCTTTCAGTAATTCAATAGTATCTTCTCTTAAAAGATAAGACTTACTGCGCATGTGAATTCTCCAAGCAGATGAGCCTAGTAGTTGGATAACATATTTCGAAGCTCGGATCCCTTATTGCTTCTTCAATTAGGTTGATATCCATTGTTCCATCTTCATTATTCTTGACTGTCCTTGGATGAACACCTCCAATTGTAGAAATTCCTCCATTTTCATAAATATGGATGTGTGAATAATCTCCGAGAATGACTTCACTTCCCCTGATCTGACAGTGAGTGAGCACACAGATAAGGTTGGCCATAGTGCCTGAAGGGACAAATAATGCTGCTTCCTTGCCCATGATTCTTGCCATCTCAGTTTCCAGGCGAGCAGCAGTTGGGTCATAGCCCAAAACATCATCATCAACTTCAGCACTCGCCATTGCAGCCCGCATGGTTTCAGTTGGTTTAGTGACAGTGTCTGATCGAAGATCCACTCTTCTTGTCACCATTTTCACTAATTAACCAACAGACTGAAAACAATTAAAGGTTAGCAGAACTAGATTTACAAAAAAGAAGATATTAAACAATCATATACTACTTTCAGCACCCAGGAAAACCTTATAGAAAGAGTTCTAATTTAGTCCCACTGGACTTTTGTGTCAACTATGCAAATGTTCAGAGAAACCTCTACATATTTATCCAAATCAAATGCATACCTTTGCTTTATACTTCTCAACAGAAACGTAGATTTATCTCATAACAATTAGATATCATGAAGTGTGACATATGGATGATGAGTCGTAATAGAAGATGTTGCTGCAGTCCCCAGAAATTACAATAAAAGGATTATATTGATGATGAATCATGAAAGACAAAAATCCAATAAGGGCGTACCCATACATTCCATTCAACTCTCTGCAGCCTTTGCTCATGTCCAAAGACAAAAATGAGAAATATGTTTTTTCATTCTTTCTAAATCTACAAGTCAAGTGGAACAAGAAACTCAGAAACAGATAACTGGATGTTGCAGGAAGCTGGTGCAAATCAGCAGTTCCCTCAACCTCCAAGTACACACAGTACTTCTCAACCGATTCCTGTGTCACTTCTCAAGGAAAAAATTCAAAACTCCTAATCATTTCCCAAGAGATACTCAATTCACAAATAAAAAGCAACAGAAAAGAAAGGTTAGAAAGTTGCATTAAACCATGTGAAAGCCAATTAAAGGCGAAAATCAACCATTTTACGTTCAATTATGTGGGTGAACCTGAATTAAGATTCTAAGAATCATTAAAAAATGCATATCACCTTGTAATTCAATGAGCTCCCCACTCTTCTGAATTCAGAAAAGCAATTCTAATACATATCTACACAGAGAAACACACCCTACAGAACTTATACTCACAAAATTCCAAACTGAAACGCAATAAGTCCAAACATTTTCCCCACCAACCTTACCCCACCACAACTACTAAAAAGGAGGAATCTTTTTCACCCTGGGAACTGAAATCTTGGGTGACATGCAGTGGCCCAGCAAATACTCTACCCAAGTACCAAACTCTTTTTGGCATCACCAAAAATGTCCAAATTTGGTGGGCATAGACATGCATGCGAAGGAAATTCACGGGAGCCTAAAAAGACTAGTGAAAATAACCAGGAAAAATTACATATAAAAGAAAAAAGATTCTTCATTTCTGTGAACTCACTCTGTTTTCCGGCCTTTGCTTCTTCAATTACCTCTTTCCCTCGTTGGTTTCGTTGTCGTTAAGGCAAGAACAGCAGCAACACTGTTGGAATCCCTTTCTGAGTAGAATTTGAGAATTTATCTCTCTCTCTATATATATAGTGTGTGCGTGTCTGCGACACAGTATTGAGAAGGAAAAGTTGGTGTTGGATTTTGAGAGCTCTGCATGAACTCAGTCTGAGCTGGAAAGATAGAAACGGAAGGGTTGGTGGGAATTCAATGCATCCACTTTATCAAATGTCATTTGTGATAGTTGAGTTCTCAAAACCAATTTTGATGCCTATTAAAATAATTTTTTTAAAAAAATTTGATATAATTATAAATATCTCTTATTATTTAAAAACTTATCAATATTCATTAATTTTAACAACCAATCGTCTATCAATTCCTCAGTCCGCTAGTCTCCGTTATGTTTCCATCTACTTTTTATTCACTAAAACAAAGTGGACTAAGAACTACAAATTTTATTTATTTTTTAAAAATTTTAATTTTTTTATGGATTGAGTGAATCGTATTTTTATAATTTTTAAAATTTTTTCACCCATCCTATCCGATTTTTCGTACCTCCGTCCAAGAATTATATAATTCATCAAACAACAGGAAGGTATTTGTAATTTTTCAAATAATGAGGGGTATTCATAATTATACCAAAACATCAGAGGAGTTCGTTGTAATTTACCCTATTTTTAACTATATTTTATTTTTTATTTCAATTAATATATTGATGGTGACAAGAAGATCAATTAAAGGAAGACTCAAGAAGAAGGTCAAATAATTTTCATAAAAAGCGACAAGAAATAAAAAAATAGTACAATTTGAATTATCATATAATTACTAAATTACCCCTAAATAGTAAATTGTATCTACAAATTAGTAGTTGGTGAGTGGGTAAAATTAATTTCGCACAACCCCTCATTTATAGTTAAGATAGTATAAATACCCCCACATTTCATTATAAAGGGGGTTCTTGAAAGGGCAATTGAAAGAAGAAGAATTTTTCTAGTTCGTGACGTGCGTGCGAAGTGTGTTTAGATTACAAGTTTTCGATTTATTCCCCATCATATAATATATATATATATCATGAATATAAAAATAATGTCATTTATCTTATTCGAAATAATATTTTATACATGTGGCCCATATATGCTAGACGGGTTAGAGGAAGGATACAAATTCCAGTTCTATCAAAGGTACATGTATTTATCTGACTTTACATAAATTTATGAAATTTATTTTCATAATTTTTTGTTATATTAAGATATTGATCTAATCGATTTATTAGTCAATTGTGTAATTTATTAAAATATTAATGTAGTTATATAATTTCGATTTGCTTCTTAATTAAAGAATTCATTTTATAATAATCTACATAATCACACCATTCATGAACGTATTTAATACTTTCCAATAGAGTGAGGAACACTTTAGGCAGATTTTTATTATTTGGAAATTTTAAATTTAATGGATTCGCATTTCAGTTCAATCACATGGGAATTTTTCAATTTGATCTTTGTGGATTTTTTTCCTTTTCTTAATAAAAAATAAATAAATATCATTTAGTTCAAGATCAAACATATATTCTTGCGTTTGGATAGAGCAGACCTTCCTTGACCATTTATTTATAGTCATGGTCTCTCTAGTCAAGGAAAGATAATTAAATTAAAAAATTTTGTTATTAATCCGTACGTTCCATGGGTATATTATTTTTGAATTAAAATTATTTAATATTTAATATTAATTATTTAAATTTATTATTGATGCGTTAAAAAAACGCATGGGTCCAATTGTTATGGACTATGCTCAAAGGTTAGGCTAAAGCGAATGCCGATTCTGAAGATGAGACCTGCAAAAAAGGCGTTAGCACCCTGACACCCAAGTTAGTATTAGATTTAGGAGAAAAATAAAATATAATAAGAAATCGTGATAGAGTAAGCAATTTTATGAAAGAAATCGTGCTAAGAGTGCAATTTGAATGCTAAAACAAGAAGAGAGAGTGGTTTTCCAAATTCTGGAGGGAGTCCCTGCAGAGGGATTGCAGGTATCCCATGGGAGGACTCAAGGTCTCTGTTGGTGGACTGAAGATGTCCCTCTTGGTGGATGGAAGGTGTCCCTCTTGGTGGGTGTTGAAATGAGAAATTGAAATAAAAATAAGAATTTCGTGAGTAGAATATGACAAAAGCATGAGTTGAGAATTACAGCGAAACAACAAGACAATTTCTAGCTTCTTGAAGGTCTGTTTGTTGGGGGGCTGCCTGGTATCCATGTTGAAGGGTGCTGCTTGTATTTATAGAGAAGGAGTCCCTCTTCCCAGGAACTTTGAGGTAACCCTCCTTTCTGATAAAAGAGGCGAAAATCCGGGGATAAGACACTATTTTATCTCCTCCTTGACTTGAGCAGTACGTCTTTGGTTGGAGGATGACTCCCTGAATGCAATAACTCTTGTTATGCAAGGAGTCTATTAGGTGAAGAAGCCCAGCTTCTTGAAGGCGTCTCCCTTCTCCCAAGGCTGGGCTTGGAAGGTAGGCCTCGTATCTGGCTACCTTCTTGGGTCATTTTTTGTGTAATGGACTTTCCTCTTGGGCTGAGCCTGGTAATTTTTCAGCCGGCCGTCCTCATCATAGATTGGTGGGGTTGGCTTGGGCTTTAGATCTCTTCATGGGCCAAATGAGAGGGGGATGACTTCAATCTCCTTCCTTTGCCAATCTGTTTTCTGGGGGCCACCCACTAAGGCCACCTGCTTGTCTATTTTCTGGGGCACCTACCAAGATCGTTCGCCTATATGTTTTTTTGGGAGTACCCGCCAAAGCCACCTGTCTGTCTGCTTTCTGGTGAGGGTTCTCTTGGACGCTGGCGCTTTACAGGATTTTATGGGGAGGCAACTAAAAGGAAGGAATCTTAGCGCCCGCTTCGTTATCTCAGAACAGTCTCAGTTTGACCATGACCATAGGGATTTCAATGAGATCTTGGATCATCATGAGAAACAGGGTGTTCTTGGTAGGGCATTATGGCATATGCAGAACCTCCGTAAATGTTTGGATGATTGTAGGCTGAGTGACTTTGGCTTTACGGAGTTCAAGTGGTGTAATAACCGTGACCACCCTGCTGCGTGCGGTGATAGGCAATGGTCCTCTTTATTCTTAAATGCCTTGGTCTCCCATAAAGTGGAACCTTGTTCGGACCATGCAGTGCTACTTTTTGCTTTGAGGTAGCTTAAGTTCGACCAGAGGAGGTGGCTGACGTGGAGGCACAAAGTGAGGGGTCGATTTTGGGTGATAGTCCAGGATCGGCCTTCTGTAGTAAAGTTGACGAGTGCGGAACTAGGTTGATAGAGTGGAATCGGTTGTCCTTCTGAAACGTCACTAGGCAGATCCGGGACCTCAATTCCACTCTTGGTAAGCTCAAGGAGGGTATAGTTACTGAGTCTTCTAAAGCAAAAGCTAGGTCGCTTCAGGTTAAATTAGAGGAGTTGTTATAGAAGGAAGAGATTCTACAGGGGCAGCGCAAGAAAGCTCTGTGACTTAAGGAGGGAGACCGTAATACAACCTATTTTCATGCCCAGGCCACGGAACGTCAAAAATCTATCAAATATCTTAAGGATGAGGGAGGTTGTAGTGCCTTGTCTCCGTCTGCCATCCAAAGTTCAGTTGAGGCATACTTCCGCCGTATCTTCAGCTCTACCGGACAGGATCCAAGTGCGATAGACGGTTGCCTTACAGGAGTAGAACCTGTGGTCAAACAGGCTCTGGAACAAATACATTCTCTTAAGTCTCTAGGACCGGACATTATGTCTCCTATTTTCTTTCATAAATTCTAAAACTTTATAGAGCCCGATACATCTAGTCGTATCTTGAATATTCTTAATAACATGATTATGGAACCCTGCCTCATTGCTACTAATATCGTCTTGATTCCTAAATGTCCCCACCCGGAGGCTATCACGGACTTTCGGTCGATTAGTTTATGTAACATTAAATAGCATCTAAGGCCATTGCTAATCACCTGAAGCCCTTCCTTGATAGTTTAATCTCAGCCACCCAATCAACCTTTGTGCTCGGTCACCTTATCCCTGATAATGTCCTGTTAGCTCATGAGCTTAACCATTATTTAGCACACAAGTACTGGGTTCAAACGGGTCATGTGTCCATTAATCTTGATATAAAAAAAGCCTATGACCGCGTGGAGTGGAATTTCTTTGAATGACTGCTCCTTATATTAGGTTTTCACTCTCGGTGGTGTTCCTTATCATGTTACGTGTTACATCTGTTTCCTACTCTTTTCTACTTAACGGTACTCGCTTTGGGAATGTGAAGTCGAAAAGGGGCCTTGGTCAAGGGGACCCCTTTTCTCTACTTGTTTCTATTTTGTGCAGAGGTTCTCAGTTGCATGATTCGGCACGAGAAGCAATTGGTGGGGCATCCAAGGTATTTCGATCAGTAGGCACGGCCCTCGAATTTTGCATCTACTCCTTGCTGTGACACTTTGATCTTCTGCACAGCTAAGACCGAGGAGATAGAGATAGTTCGGGCGTTTTTGCGGCGATTCGCTGAAGGCTCCGGCTTGCTCATTAACCTACGGAAGTTGGCTGATGTATTCAGTAAGAATGTGCCAGGGATGTTGCAGGAGGTGGTTGTAGCTATGTTGGGGGTCCCTATAGTGGTCAAACATGAGAAATATTTGGGGCTTCCCACAACGGTCGTTCGGTTAAAGAGGGATCTGTTTGAGGGACTTAAAACTTGAATTAGGTAGAAGTTGCAGAGTTGGGCGACTTAAAAGCTATCTTAGGCAGGGAGGGAAGTTCTAATCAAGTCTGTTATTCAAGCACTCCCCTCATATACCATGAGTTGTTTTAAGATTCCGAACTCGGTATTGAGAGAGCTAGAGAGTATAATGGCAAACTTCTTCTGGCATTAGGATTGTCACTAGAAGATACACTGGGGGTTCTTAGAACAACATGTGTAGTCGCAAATGTGAGGGGGGGCTTTGGCTTCAGAAGTCCAAAAGAGTTCAGTAAGGTACTCTTGTATAAACATGCATGGGGAGTGGTTACTAATCCAAGCAATTTGCTGCACCAAGTGTTGCGTGCCAAATACTTTCCTGATGGCTCCTTTCTTGAGACTGATGTGAAGGGTCACGGTTCTCATACTTGGTTATCTATTTTGTCAGCTCGGGCGTTGCTAGTGGAGGGATCGATAATTGTTTGTAAGAGATTGGTGGACAATCTGAATCATGACGGATCCCAGGCTTCCTCGACCTACGTCCTTCCGCCTGGTCCATCCTCCACCCTCAATCTTTTCGGGACTAAGGGAATCTGCGGTCTTATCTTGTGACGAGCTTCGGTGGGAGGACTTCATTCATGCAGCTTTTGATGAGATTGATGCAGATTGGATACTACAGATAAAGGATTCAGGTTCAATTGACCGGCTAGGGTGGCACTACAATTCAAAAGGGTCCTTCACGGTCAGAAGTGCCTATTTGCTAGCTCGGGTTGCATCTACACATCAAGCTCCAGATTAGGGGGTTATGTCCTGCGTAGTGGAAGGCATGATTGGAGTTTTTCAATCCCACGGACATCACAAGACAACATTCGAAAAATTCAGTTCAAGAGAATAACTCACACATTTTGTTTCAAGACAAACTAATTTCAAGCACAAAAATTCTGTTGTTTTTCAAAAAATTTCAAATTTGTTGACCAAAAATCAAATCTTCTTCACCAAAAATTGTTTTCCACAATAATATGCTCAACACCTCCATCAACACACGATCTTAAGCACAAAATCATGTCTCTACTTATCAACAATTATTAGCACAATAATACTACCATAGTAAACCTCCCCCACACTAAGTACTTACATTGTCCTCAATGTATGCATAAAACACTACACATAGCAAGGAAATGAATAGTAAAGGAAATAGAGAATGTCCTTGAAATGTGAAATCGTGTCAAGCCGGCTAGATGGGCGAAGAATAGCGTCAGTGGATGGTGGTGCGTGATTAGACAACAAGAGACGGTGCGTTTGAGCTTCGTGCAGATAGAACAAAATATGGGACAAGGCATGATCACGCCTTATCACTCAATGATCTATTGGGACAAGAATGTTAAAGCCTGATTTCGGCTCAAGATAGGGCATGCTCACGCCTTATATGAAGTTCAGACCTACGGGAATTTAAAAAGTTAAATCCTAAAAAAAATAAAAAGAAAGCAAATAAAAGGTCGGGTTGCCTCCCAACAAGCGCAATTATTTAACGTTGTTATGTTCAATAGAGTGCTTTGTTCTCAATGTGTCAACTGTTGGAGTGATGCCAATGCAATGCGATGTCACAACCATGTTATGGTTTCGATTGATGGCCATTTACCTTGAAAATTTGTCCTATGGCTAAACTTTAATCCTCGCTACACCATGAAAAAAAACATTAACACCTTCAAAAAGATCAAGCCAAGAAGAGCTCAACTACCTGGGATGAGCTTTAAGTTAAATTTGTAGAATAGCACCTTCTTCCCAACTTCAAACAACTTTTTTAAAATCATAAGATCGTAGAACCTCCTTATTTTCTCCTTACAATTTCTCAATAATTCTCTTTCATCCAATTTTAGTTCATTTTACTCTTTGAATAGTCCTTAAAAATTATGGTGGACAATGATTCTCTTACACCCAAATAGAGATATCATAAGTGGTAGGGCAAGGCTTTCAGCTCTAATAGTGGAATGTTGATTTTTACCTTGTTTGAGGTATTCAGGTTTTCTTCTCATCCTCCTCTGATTTGGCAACCTATAAGGAAAGGGAAGAGCACAAATGTTAGGCAAATGAGGTGGAATGAGATCAGACCCTAACCTTTTATTTTGTGTTTCAGTGTCTTCGAAAGTCTTCTCGTTTTCTTTGGCTTCTATCAGGCCTTATTCAATCGTGTGTAGCTCCTTCCCACTCTGGAGTGTCATCGCACTCACGTTCTCAATTGGTTGTGTATTTATTTTCAATGGTACCTGTTGAGATGCTTGAATTGCTATTTTGTTGATTATCGTGGCTGGTTGAGAGATTTGGTTTCCTAAATGTTGTACGCTCGCTCTTGTTTCTTTCAAGTTCGCCCTTGTATCATGTTGAAATTCAAGAGCAGTGAGAGCAAGGGATTTAACAATGTCCTCTAAACTCATACTTGAATCAGGCGTTTGCAGTGCAACTTGTGTAGGAGATGGAGGTAGTTGGTGTCTCAAATTGCTCCTCTTGATCTCAATAGCTTAAATGACTTTGTCATCCTAGATTATAGAACTCAGAGTAGGAATCATATGATGGAAATCCTCTTATTGTATTTACTCCCCAAATATGATGGAAATCCATATTGTCCATGATTCTCGCCCATTGTAGGAATCCATTCTCTTGTTGCCATCCTTTCTTCAATTTCCTCAAAAATATTCGCCAACAGCAGTTGCATTATATCAAGTATTGCACAAATGTTCCTTGCAAAACAAAAAAAATTAGCAAGCGAAGAAAAAGAACAACGATACTAAGAAACTAAACTAGTTCCCTGGCAACGGTGGTAAAATTTTGACCGGTTGTCGAAACTGTCAAAATTAATCACTGATCCTAAAACTGCGGAAGTAGTGGAACCACGTCTAATCCCTAGGGAACTATAGATTAATTTCTCAGTCTAGTTGCAGTAACCAAATAGGGGGGGTTGGATTGAGAATTACGACTAACTAATAGAAACAAAATAGAAAGCAGAGATAAAATTATGAGGAAGAAATTAGTAGAGAAGAATTCTGACCCAAGGGAGTGTATCACCCGATCGTTATATTAATGATTGATCACACAAGATTAATTTAACAATCAAGCATTCAACCTTGAAATATATTAGGATAGTCATCATAAATTCCTGTGTTTCCTAGTGTAATTGACTTGACTCAAGCATTTAAATCAAAACTTATTATCTCATGATTGGGCACGATAACGTACCATATCAATTCAATAATAGCATTTGCATAAGTGAAAACAGTTGAATCTAGACCAAACTATTGAGATAGCTGCAATAATCTAACTTAATTTCCTTGTCCCTACAAATAAATCATGTGAAGTACAGAATTAATTTGCTTGCTATTCATACCACTCATTCATGACAATTGCGGATCACTGAACTCAAGGATAGTAGTAGAATAATTAATATTGAATCGAATTGTCATATCCATCAATAATATTCATTCCATAAGATGTAAATCAAGACAAGAAATACTCGATGAAATCAGATTAAAACCAAAATCTCAAAACGTAACAATTGGGTTCAACGTTTACCTTGACTCAAAAAGGAGAATAACTACACATCATATAAGTGTAGAAAATCCTATAGATAAACATAAACTAAAAATAAGAAAAAGAGGAGAGATGATCTAAACTAAGAGAATATAAAATTTGATACTAATCTTAGCCTTCACACCCCTTTTGATAACAGCTAAATCGTCCTCCCTCTTGCCTTCCAACTTGCCGTCTAGAAAAGAAAATGAATCGCAGTAAAAATCTTTCTAAATCGATCTCTCTCGCAGACAACTTTGCACATTAAATAGGTCGTGATCACACCTTATCATATGCTCAAGTAGTTATCCTCTCTTTCCTTAATCACTTTTTGGCTTCATTTGAGGCTTTTTGTGCCTCTTTTCTTGAGACGGGGTTAATATCAATCCTTCACCTAAAAGATACATAATTCAATTATCAATGCAATAAATTCATTCTCAAACACTTGAATTGAGCATGCATTTAGGTGGTAAAACACATCCTACCATCATTTGCTGCACAGAAGCAATCTGCTGTGTCATGTTCATTTCGATTTTTTACAGTTACAATGATCTAATGTGTTGTAGAATATTATGGGAGAAGATTTATCAACTTGTTCCAATGTTGGACAGTGACCCATGGCCATGGATCCTCATGGGGGATTTCAATCGTATCTTAGATGAACGTGAGATTTGTGGTACGTGCTAGACTCTTATCAGGCCATGACCGAATTAAATGGTTGTCTTGACAGTGCAAGATTGCAAACGTTTGCAATGAAAGGGCAGAATTTATCTTGGTACGATTGCAGTATGAGGTTGGCTAGTCTATGGAAGAGGTTTGATCAGATGGTTGGTAATGAGGCCTGTTTCGCTGCTACGATTATGGCATATTTATACTCCAATTTCAGAACCTCGGACCATAGTCCTCTAATTCTATTAGAGAATCAGGCTGATGCGAGATTTAAACCTTATTTCCCCTTTGATAACCCAATGGCAGATGCTAATTTTCTACAGAAAGTGCAGAGAACTCGGTCATAGCCTATCTTCGGGGTTCATGTGTACTCTGCCCGTCAAAAACTGAAGAAGCTTAAATCGATTTTCAATGATATGAAGAGGAGCAAAGGGTCCTTAAACTCTCAACAAGCAGCTCACTACTTGCAGGATATACAACTTTTTGTCCAGGAGTTTATAGTTCATGTATTGCATGAAACAGAATTTTTTTGTGGATTTGTGTAAGCTCAGGCTGTAAAGCAGGAGCACGAGATGTTTCAACAAAATGCAAAATTGAATTGGTTGAAGGAAACGGACCAATGTACTCTTCTACCAAAAACTAGTTGTCCGGAGGGTAGGAAGAAAATCGATTCATGATAGATATGAAGAATTGTTTCAAGGGCAAGACCAGGTAAATTGAACTCTTGGGAGGAACACTGACTTCTATGTCGAGTCAGTTAACCCAACTGGAGCCATTTTTTGCCGATATTGTCAGTGAGCCAGAAGGTCAGATGCTTATTGCCCCTATATCTGATGTTGAGATACAACAGGTTGTGTCTTCAATGGATGATAATAAAGCATCGGGACCAGATGGATATTCTGCAGGTTTCTTTAAAAAGGCTTAGCGAGTTATGGGTCTTGAGGTATCTATTGCTGATTGCCAATTCTTTTAGACGGGAACTTTGCTAAAACAGGTCAATGCCACATGATCAGAAAAATATTGAGCTTCCCCAAACTGTTGTTGATTTCTGACCCACTGCATGTTGCAATGTGCTCTAAAAAATCATATCTAAAGTGTTAGTGCTTCGAATGAAGCCTCTTATGGAGAAATGGGGTTGACTCTAAAAAATGCGTTTGTTTGGGGAAGGAGGATGAAGGATAATATCTTGCTAGCTTAGGAATTGCTACAAGGGTATAATCAGCAACAACTTGCCCCCAGGTGTATTATGAAGATAGATTATCGAGATGCTTATTATACAGTAGAGCGGGGCTTTCTATTTGAGGCGTCGCGGGTATTTGGGTTTTCAGATGACTTTGTGAGTGGATTTCTCAGTGTGTAATGACTGTCTCATACTCAGTGTTGTTGAATGGATAGTTATATGGGTTTTGTCCGTGGCATGAGGATTGAGGCAAAGGGCCCATATCTCCCTTTATCTCTTTGTCATTGTCATGGAAGTGCTACATGCCACAGTTATAAAATAAATCTCCCTGTCAATGGAATTTCAATATCATTGGAGATGTAAGGAGATTGGTTCGTTCATGCTCAGCTTTGCTGATGATCTCCAGATGTTCTGTCGAGCTACTATTCCTTTTGTCTCAATACTTAAGAATGCTTGATGAGTTTTACAATGTCTGAGTTGCAAGCTAATTCTTCTAAAAGTTGTATTATCATTTCCAAGACTGCAGAGGCTGTTGTGGTAGCACTACAGGGAGTTCTGCAGTTTCCGAAAGGAGATCTCGCTGTTCATTATTGGGTGTTCCTCTAGTAGTTGCCGAACTTTCTTTCTCAGATTATAGGCCATTGATTGATAAACTAGAACACAAAATTACTGCTTGGAGCTCCAAGCATTTCTCTTTTGCTGGCCGAGTGCAATTGATAAATCCATACTTCTACCGTACCGTACATATTGGTCCTTTGTGTTTGTGCTCCCTGCAGGAATCATCAAGAGCACCGAGCAAAAGATTTTAACTTTTTTGTGGAGTGGAGGAGGGTCTCGCAGCTTGACGATGGAGAGGAAAACACTTGTTGCACGCAACTAACGGAGCAATGTTGGCCTCATTTGTCTGTCATCTTTGGCAATAACATAATATGAGAAACTCGAACGAGGATCGAAGACTGAGTTGGAGAGGTTAGAGCTCAAGCGAGGGAGAGAGGTGTTGAGTCATATGCTCGGTGTAGGTTTCAGATAATATGCTCAACCTTGCCTTTGTGTAAGCATTGCTTTCTAACCTAAAAGCCGAAAGGAAGGGTGTTCTCCTACAAAGGAACCTTGCATGTTGGCTAGACTTGTTATAGAACAAGTTCGACAAAAGCTGCTGTCTTAATTCTATTGCAGTTTTCAGTTTTCAGAGTATGGAAAACACCATGGCAGGATTGATCGGCAGGCCATTTTTGTGCTCGTTGGCTAGATCTGATGCATGTATTTGCTGTACAACTCATTTGTGTCATCCTTTATTAATGATAATTTACCTGCAAGCCCCCACCCCCTGGCCTGCAATCAAGTTTTAAACTCTAAACACTCCAGCAATCCTTCAAATCACGCTACACTAAGTGATGTAAACATCAATGCAACACTAAAGCAGAGCAAAAATGAAAGACAGATAAATAAGCGAATTACCTACAAGAAAACTTAATGATCTCATAATTTAAGTCCACAATCATACTTCTTGCTAAATGTTTATATTACCATTCAACTTATGTCAGTAATCAGTCGATGAGGGAAACTGCGTAGCAGCACTTTGTTGCACAAAAAATGAGTTATCTGCAATATCATCAGAAGAAACTAAGTCTTCACTTAACATGTCAACAGCCTCACAATCCAAATCACTTGAAGACTTTCTTTCATCATCAGATGTATCCTCAAATTCAGAAGACTCTTCATCATCAGAACCATCTACTGCTGCTGAAAGACCTTCCAATCTTTTTGTTACCTGGGCTTTCTCTCGTCCAGGGTTGGTCCTTTGATGGTCGAGAATTGACTTAGGATCTCTATCATTTGGATCACCATAAAGTGCAACATGCCGGTAATATAGTTCTAGTTCCTTCTCAGCAATAGCAATGAAACGTCTCACGGATTCAAGCGACTGTTCGTATTTCGACTTTTCCAGTGCCTGAAGAGATAAAGTGATGTGAGAGGTACATGTGGAAATCGATATTCAATAGGAGTGTATGGAACAGGTGAATACATGTCCTGTATTTTTACCAACTCTTTCATAGTGGCAAACAAAAATCGGAACAAAGAGTGTATGCTTTGCAAGATAGAAATGCAAGAAAACAAAATGGAAACTGAACACAGACCAATTGACAGACTGGTATTTCACTTCCCATGTTGACACGTACTGTGTAAAAGTGGGTCACTCAGATTGGTTAGCAAAGTTTTACAGAAACCCAGGTGCTTATTTCAGAGGATGGTCAGTCAACTCTGACTCAGAGAGTCTCAAAAAAGCTGTCATGTCAGTTTAATTCAGCAATCAAAGATGCATGAAAATCAGCATACTGCCTCAATTATGCATCTGAACCTGATTTCTGAAAGAGTAAGCTCGGGCACTCTTCTACTACAAAGCATGGAAGAATTACTTATGGCCCCCTGGACAAATTTATTCAAGGGGATGAAATGTTATCGGATCCACACGGAGGAAAACTGTACACTATACTTATTAAAAAGCAAGATATGCCTTTCCTAACATAGCTTGTGTCGCAACAAAATAACCATCCTTGACCATTTAAAGTGAACTTATGAACTCTACCCTGTAGTTAAGCTCAACAAATTCTGCTAACTATGAAAAATAAGAGTTAAACAATCTGCCAAATGCAGCACAGTCACAAACAAGTCAGGAAGACTTTAAGAAAATCTAGCGTGCTCTAAGCATTAATGCAGCAAGAACACACTTCTTCAACTTAAACAATTCTGAGAAGCATACCCGTTTCTTTGATAATGTATCCACTGGCGACATAACTTCTGGTTGGACATAGTTCTTTCCTCGATAAAAGATTATCGTGTCATCTCCAATTATTTGGATTGGAATTCCACCACTCAGCCTAGCAATTTCATATGCATATTCTTGTACTTGCCCAGGCTTGCAAGGTTTGCAAATGACCTTGACAGTTTCATGTTTCTTCCAATGTAGATGCATGTTAAGAATAACTCCTCCAAAAATTCCTCGTCTGCCAACTGGAACATAATTGGACCTTTTCTGGGCCATCTTCTTCATGTAGAATCGCTCCTCACCAGTTAAGACATGGGGTTCGACTACAGGACCCTGAGCTTTGGGAACTTCATACCTCTTCAACCTTTCAATTAATAAGGCCTCCTTTATTCTTGCCTGAATATCAACAAGAACATTTAAGCTAGAATATATAACAATGAGATGATTAGTATTTCAATAAGCCATTGAAAACCTCAACAGATGCAAGCGCTCTCTATCTTTAGGATGATAGAGACTCGAGCTATTGATCGTCAATGGGAAAAAGGGAAAGAGAAGAATTGCTTTGCGTGTCCCCTCATAATTTCCTGAATGGGATGTAATCCATAAATTGACAATATGGATAGCACCTCTTAGGAAACTAAATACAACCAAATTCAATTTTTTATTTTTATGAATTCCCAATTTCAAAATCTTTGTACTTCATATGTAAGCATCCAAATTCAATAAAATTAATAACAAAACTATAAACTGAAGCACAACAGTTATCACAGCAATATAAAACCAGATTAAGTTCTTAACACACCATTCACATTTATTCGATCATTTCTTTTGCATTAGGACCAACAAAACAAAAAATGATATCCATTAATAAACACACCAATCCATTCAAAAAGTCATCACAACATTGTGTGGGAACACAAAAATCAAACGAAAAATAAAACAAATTTAGTGACAACACAATCAAATACCAAATTCTTTGCAAGAACCAGACACCATGAAAAGCAAATAGTGATACCCTACAAGATAACATACAAATCAATGGTACTACAAACAGAAAAAAATTGACTCTCATAAGTTTTAGGCTCATACTTTTTCAAGCTTGTACTTGATTCTCTCCTCTGCACTGGAAAACCTCTGTCTCTTCTTCTTGCCTTTGACTCCAAGCCTTCTAGGATCTCTCTTATTGGCAGCCTTTCTCTTCTGCTTTTCTCTTTTCCTCTGAAGCTTCAGCCTTTTCTTTGTCTTCCATTTCTCCTTCTTTGGGGGCTCAATTTCATGAGTCTCAAACTTTGGCTTTCCCTGTGGTGATATTACCAAACGCACTGACCCATGACTGAAGCTTCTCCTTTGCCACAGCCAAATTACTCGCCAAGAATTTTGTGGGTTTTGATGCAATTGACATGAAGGCCCTAAAAGATTAAAAACGGGTTCTGGGGTCCTAAGAACTGGCCTGATAATAGAAGAAAAGTAAGTAGGCATAACAAAAAGTAATGAACTAAGCTATATCACTGCAGATTACTATTACAGACACTACGGATGCACAGAGAATTTTACATACACAAAAAAATCGAGCACGAGATAGAGAGAAAATACCTGAAAGTGGGAGGACAATTGAGAAGCAAAGAAACTCTCCTGAGACTTCGGAGCATCGGGTTTGCCATTTGAAAGAAACATTAGCTTTCCCTACCTGCATTATTTTTCAGGCTTGAGATGGAATTCTTGTCCTCGTGTAATAACAAGAAGTAGTACTTCTAGCAACAAAAAAGGGGCAAAATCATTAAAATGCCAAATTAATTTTAAAAAAAATAATTAATAAGCCTCCTTCGATAATGACCAAAAACATTTGTAGGGTGCCAATATTGAATAGCTTGTAGACTGACTTTATTAATTTTTAACTTTGTTGGCAAAATATGAACTAGGAAATAGTTTCTTTTATTTAGTATAGCCTCCTTCAATAATAATCCAAAAACATTTGTAGTCGCCAACAAAAATTATGGAAAACACAGTAATTCACTACATATCTAAAAGGTAGGTCTGTCCATCTCGGTTAATGGAACCGAATTTCGGTTAATCAAAAATTCGATTAGGTTAAAAACTATTTTTTTAAATAATATATATATATATAAATAATTATGATTTTTTTCAATTTTATTCAAAAATACAAATACCAAAATCAAATGATGATAAATTTACATTGAAAATTATTACTTGAAACACATGTTTTTTAACTTAGACATTTCATAGAACATCTTATAAGCAAAAATTGTAAGTCAATTTTTTTAATTTTCTTTTCTTTGTAAGAGAGCAAAGTAACTAGATAGAGAAGACTGGTGGAGAGAGCTTTGCAGCCGGGTGGAGAGGTGGAGGAGGTCACCCTCAGAGAAGACTACTACATTTCTTTCTTATTTCTTCTGTCGTATTTCTTTCTTTTCTTTTCTTTCTCTTAGTCTACTAGTGACTATCTATTTAGTTAAAAACTTTTTGTCTTAAAAAAATAAGCAATTTTTTTTTTAAATTATGCACACTCTTCTCTTCTGTTAATTAGGTTTAACAATTTTAGAATTTTTTTGTAGAATTATTGTTATAGTCTTATGATAACCTTTGATCTTTAATAGTTAAAAAATCAACGGTCCAAATTTAAAATAATCTTCGTATATTTTATGTTTATATACACATAATGATATATATATAATATATAATACAATATATATGTATACATACAATAAAGGCAACAACGACGCATTGTCGCAGCCTTCGGTGATGGGTCGTCGCTCATAACTGGGCGACGATAATGCAAAAGGGCATAAGGGAGCGATCGCCGCCCTTAATTGCCCCAATCTGCGCAATCAAGGTCTAAGGTGGGCCGCCAAGCATCGGTGGCGGCCGGCGGCATGGAGGCAACTAATTTTTAAAAAAGAAAAGAGTAAAAATAATTTTTTTCAAAATTTTAAAAAATAATAAAACTTTATTAAAATACTTTTAATGATAATTTAATTTAAATAATTATTTATATCAAATAATATAATTTTAAAAAATTGATAGAATACTTTTATGTTTTATTAATATACTTTAATTAAATATATTTAAATTAAATAATAATTTAATTTAGTTAGTAATAATAATTAATATTTATATATGTATATATGATGTATATAAAAATAAGTTCGCTTAAAAGGTCCAAATGATCCAAAAGAAGAAGAAAACGAGAGGTCCTTAACACCCTAGAAGGCTCAAGGGGACTTGGCAAGCGGCCCTAACGGGTGTCTCTCAAAAAATAAATTGGCAATAGGAAGAGGCTCAAAACATGGCCCAACTCGAACCATGATCAAAGCCCGCCAAAATATTCCGTCCAAAAGGCCTGCACACGTAGCAACCAACTCTCCCACGTAGTACCTCATCAGCTCAAAGGTCAACAGCCACCCTAGAACCACATCAGCCCTAGTAAGGAGAACATCCTTGAACACTGAGACTCCTTGTAGACGAGGGAAGTCCCCCAAAGTCCTGGACTCCTTAGCTATTATGACTCACCGCTGATGAAATGTGTCTGCTAACTCGGAGATAAGCATTCAAAAGCATACCTAACAGAAGATAAAGGATCATAGCTTATCCAAACGGCTCTTACCCATTTCTCCGCGAAAATGAAGGAAACGTATAGAACCCCATTGCAAGGGGACATCTCCCTATAAATACAGGTTTACTCCTCTATACGGGGATACCTTTCTTACTCTCTAGACGACACCCCTTACGTCCCTCACACATCTCTTACTCTCTAAATTATCTTTCTCACTCTCTAAATATTTTTTAAGCACTCTACAAGCATAGTATTACATATTCTTGTACTTTTCACCAACTTTATTCACCATATCTCAATTTTCAATCATATTTAATTACTTCTGACTTTATTCAATCTAAATCCAATACTAATTTGGGCGTCAAAATGCTAACACCTTTTTTGCAGGCCCCTCCTTCAGGATATGCATTTGTTTCAACCCAAGCCTTGAATGATTGTCCAATTCTATTGGACATGTGCGTTTTTTGAAAGCATCAATATTAATATTTAAATTTAAAATATGAGTTTTAGTATATTTATTTTTGTATGGTGATTTTTAATTTAAAATTTTAACTCTTAAAAATTTTATATAGTTTTAGGTATTTTAATATTTAATTAATATATCTTATACATAATATAATTTAGTAAAATATATTTGAATTAAATAATATTTTAAAATAACCAATAATGTATTATTTATTAAAATATATTTACATGTCAAAATGGAGGGTAAAATGGATATTTGCACACATAAAGTAGTCCTAAAAAAGACAAAAATGATGCTCACTCTCATTTTAGGCATGCAAAATGCATTCTCCGTTAATTTTTAACGAAGAGGGAGTATTTTGCTGCCTTTTAAATAACAAAGAGGTGTTTTTTCCTATAAACATATCACAGGGAGTTTTGCACTATTTTTCTAAAACACTGGGGGTGTTACGCAATCTATCCTTTGGTTAAAGTGAGAGAAAAGAGAAATTGACAAGGAGAGCTAAGTGAAAAAAAATATAGTTTTTTTAATTTTTTTTTAGTTATTTGGTATTAATTTTTTAAAAAAAATTATTTGGTATTTGAAAAATATATTGAAAAAAAAGTCTTTTTATTAATTAAAATTCACTGAATTTAGTAATATTAACAAAAAAATTAAATGGATATTGATATTTAGCATCGATCGACTTATTATGACTTATTGCAAATCAATACAAGTTTATTTTAGCTAAACTACCCTTATAAGAGTGAAGATATACCTCCTCACGTTCATTAATACGTAAAGACATATGAGGGTAATTTGGTCATAAAAATTTTTATTTGATTTGTAATAAACCAATAATAAGTCACTTGGGGACGAAAATAGATTTTTTTTATTCTTTATCAATATCAGCAAATTTTGTGAATTTTGACTAATGGAGGAACTTATTTGTTAGATGAAAGAAAATCTCTGGAGTGGTAGATGTAATTTTCCAAGCAACAAGGGGTCTATGTGTAATTACAGCAAACCTCAGGACAAGAAAGTGTAATTATTCCTACTTTTTATTAACAAAAAAATCATCAAGATGAGTATTATTCGTTTATTCCAAACTATTCTATTTAAATAAAATGAAAATTATTACCAATGCACTCAAATAGAGAAATTAAATTTAAACATTAACACTTTTTTTAGTGATTTAGTTATCTTTTTTCAAAGATTATGTACTGGTAATATCAGCATGAATGAAAAAAGAATTAGAGGGAAATTATGTATATGAGTAATAGAGTAAATAAAAATAAAATGTATCTCTTTTTGTCTTTTTAGTCTTATACGTTCACTCTTCCTTTCAATTTTGGATAGAAACAAAATTGAACTCTTGATAAGTATCATATACATCAAGTTTTACTTCTCCATCTATTCTCCCTAACCAACACCAATTTTTATGCATCCATTTTTACTTTTACTTCTCTTATACACTCACTTTTCTATTTAGTTGGGGTGGGTTTATAAGAAAAGTGAAGGTTAATTACACACAGAACCCTTCTAAAAATATAAAATTATATTTTTCCCTCAAAAAAGTTTTAAAACTGCACTTATACCCCTCAAAGAATTCTTTGTTTATACTTGACCCCCTTCCATTAGAATTTGTACGAAAAATAATAAAAAAAAAATAATATAATATTTTACTTTTGCACATTATTATGTATATTTTGTACTTATAAAGGGATAAATGCAATATCTTATGTGGCTTCATACCAATGGCCAAAAATCAAGCCCACTTCCTAGCCCAACAAGCTATAGTTAGAAGACCCAATGTTAACAAAGGCGCAAAGGGACCCTCTTCAGCCCCTTTTGTCGTCTGTAGCCTAAGAAGGTTTGTAGTCCAGAGAGTAGGTATATCCAGGAAACCCAAGATTCAGCCTGGCAGCCAGCTCGTCTGCCCTACTGGAAGACCTTCATTAAACCAGGCACCACAAGAAAACCCAAGGGGCAGACTCCTAGGGTAATAGACTCCTCATCCCGCTGAAGTCTCCTGATCAAGAAGGACTCCCACAAAATTCGTTGACCAGTAAGATAAGGGTGACAAAGAGGATTTATCCGTTGTCAACCACCTCCCTCAATCCACGAATGCCAGACCCCCCTCAGGTTGGGTGACCTCCCCTATAAAAGAAAGTTCAACCCCGCTAGACATGAGACGAATTTTTTAAGTACTCATAAGCAATCCTTATCATATCTCTATACTACTTACAATATTTTCATCATACGTTATCTCAATTCATTCTTATTTTTTCTTTTTAGTATCATTTTACCAAAATTTAAGACTAACTTAGGTACATAAGTAATAACACTTTTTCTCCAAGTTTCTTTTCCCGAGCATGTGAACGTTTTAACCCAACAAAGAGAGAACAAATCACATTTGATTGGACCCATGTGAACGCATCAAGTAGCACCATCTATGGGAATCAAAGAACTATGACGTGAGTACTAATGGAAATGCCTGCCGTGGAACAGACAGGTAACTCCTAGGTTTTCCAGGTTGTGCCCGTAGCACCCCTGGCCTCCGTTGGTGGGACAACGTCCCTAGATCTTCTAAACCTGTCGATCCTTTGATTGAACCTCCATCAACAACACCTCCTCGGACACGTCCTTAGGAGGATTGTCCCCTAGATTGTTAAGAACCATACAACAGATGATCATGGTGGCTATACGAGATTAAATGCGGCGATAGCACCAGCCAGTGTGGTAGTCCCGCCAGATGCCGGCATACTGGAGGAGGGGGAGGTGGTGCCCCCTGCCCGTGAACCTGTGGCCCTTGGATGACAAAGCCAACCCTTGCAACCTCAGGAGGGTGTCCCTCCCCAATAGCTCGTTCGCCTGGAGTGCCTTCGAAAGGGGCTTCAAAGATATCTAGTACCAGTTTATAGGAACACCCTTAGAGGAGCAGCAAGGTGTTCTCTTCATTGAGGGAGCCATAATGGATGAGCTCCCTTTGAATTGCCGAACTGCTACTATCGCAGACTACAATGGCACTACCGATCCTTAAAAGCACTTGTCATGCTTCAAGAACGGCCCTCCTCAACCGCTACACTAACGGGATTAAGTGTCGTGTCTTTGTTACCACTTTCTCTAGGGTAGCCTAGTAGTGGTTCAACCAACTGCCAGCAGGAGCAGTTGAGAGCTTCCAAGAGTTATGGTCCTTATTCCTACACCAATTTGCTAGTAGCTGAAAACACTGGAAGACGGAGCTCAGCCTCTTCTCAATCTCGCAAAAGGAAGGGAGTGCCTAAAGGATTATCTCCATCGATTCAACACAGCAGCATTAGAGGTGTCATCGGCCACACAGGAGGTCAAGCCTAGTGCTTTATCTCAATGACTTTTGGACGGGGATTTTTCCAAATCCTTAGCTAAGAAACCTACCTCAAGATTCGATACTCTCTTAGCTAGGCACAAAGTATATCAATCTGGAGGATGCCCAGGCTTCCAAGAGGAAAGACGCATTGAGAAGAGGACAAAATTCAAAGAGGAGGTCCCCTCCAAAAAACCAAAGGTGGAATACGAGGATAACAGATCACCCTTCCAAAGGACAAACCCCGTGTATACCCCTTTGAACGCTTCCATCACTCAATTGCTCATAACCATGGAGGGCAAGGGCCTGTTAGCATGGACTAGTACGACTAGGGATGGTCTTACTCGCCCCAATTTCGACAAATACTGTCACTTCCATAAAGATTATGGACATACTATCAAAGAATGAATAGATACCTGCAAGAGTTTGTTTGTTGGGAGAAGGCCTTGTGAACAGGCCCTTATAAAAAACGGGATCAAGACAAAGGAAAAGCTACAGAGGAATCTAGCTCGGAGTCCCTCAAGAAGGAAGCTCTTAAAATCTTCGAACTTGAGAAATCATGACAGTCACATGCACGTTAAGATAATTTAAACTATTTAAGTCTATGACATAGTGATTGATCGAATAGAAAATTATTTTTTATATTGATCAATTAAGTAAACGCATTTCAAGTATTAAACATAATTGTCTATATCAAAATGAAAACTAATGCTTAATTTTATATCCTATACTAAGATCGAGATACGGTACGATCCTTCCACATGTCCCATCCATTAGGAGATGTATATCTTCAGCTTTCCACCTTTCTTGGGCATGCTGATATCCTTTGAATCCCCGTGGCTTCCTAGGAGGCAACATGTATCCCTTCTTTGCACAAGCAGTACATTGGGTCGGTCTCACCCTCCTACGTCGCATCTGGACAAATGTGGGTCATCTCATTTTGGGTCGACTAGGTGCGTTATTGGACCAATTGGACTTGTTATTTTTAAAGAAGTGAAGGGTATCAGATAGTACTCCCAGTTTGACTCAACGTAGAGTTTAATAAAAATTTAGAATTTATAACCCGAGCTCACTCAAGGGCTCAGAAAGGACTCAATTTTCGGAAGACTGAACATAACCTGAATTTGAAAGAATGGAACGTTTATTATTGCTACAGAAATGAATGTAAGGCTAATTATTCAAAATATTCGTCTGACCGACGAATCCTGCCCTTCAGCTACAATGTAAAAAAGAATTCTGAGAGAAGTAGATGAATAGCAGACGTATATGTGACCTAAGGAGGAGCTCATCATTTACAAAATCAAGGATTAAAGGCAAAGCCAGAGTAAATCCTACGCTGGGAACTCTATTTTTGGGTGCCTGTTTATCTCCTCGCTAAGAAGCCGGGCCAGTAAGCTTTGGTCATCCGTGGAATTCTTGTTATATAAAAGACTGTACAGGGTCTGAAGTTCCTCCGGATTTGCCTTCTTAAATAGGCCACTCAGTATCTTGTCGACGCCAGGATTGCTTTTCCTGGTTTCTTCATCGTTCAAGGGCTCTGACTTCAAACAAGAGTTGCTATTACTTTCCACATAATGAGATTGCTGAGGGATCTGCATTAGGGGCCGTGATTTCCAGTAATCTGAACAGACACGATTCTGGTCCATAGCCTGAATTACCTGTTTAAGGAATGGTGAAATGCAGGAATGAGAGGGTGGGGGGGGGGGGGGGATGCGAATTCATAATCAGCTATTAAAAAAGAAAAGCTTTATTTTTAACTGGTAAGCAATTGAAAACTAAAAGATTCCATGTGGTACTCAACTAACTTCGACATACTGCATAAGGTTGGATCACCTAGAATCAAGAAATATAGAAAATCCTACTCGGGAAATTACAAATTGAAATACTTCACTAATTTTTCTGACTTCATGGGGTTCAAACTACAAAGTCCAGGTTAAAAACATGATAGGTTCAAGGACTTGCCTGGACAATTGCTGGAGAAGAAAAGCCAAACATTTCAATGCCATCCAGACTCCCCGGAGGCTGCAAAGGAGGAAGGTTTGCTGTTCCTAACTTATGCTGCTTTGCAATCTCCTGATTTACCCTTTCCCGCACCATTTCCCAGCATCTCGCTGCCGAGACATGCACAAATACTTCACTAGGACAATGTTCCACAGAGACCTAAAAAAAAGAAACCAGAACTACTAAAATTACTCGTTTGAGAAGAAGTGACAGATAAGAAGCCAACTAATCTCACACTGGATCCTGAAATCACTGGCACAACGTTAATGAGATGCAGTAGAAGTCGTCAGCCAAAACAAGAGGAAAAGGAAATATGCATTTTGAACTGGTGAGAACCTGGTGAATCAAATACATTTTGTGATGCAATACATTATATGATACACCAAAAGCTTAACTACCAAAATCTAATCACCATAAATAGAGGTCCAGTCCTTCCAGCATCCAGAATTTCAGAGACATAATAGCACATGTTAGTGGGATCCACAACATCTATGTATCTGACTCGACTCCTAAATCCTGCATCAAACAGAAAAAACAAGCTGATTTTTATTCAATCCAATAAAAGCTGTGCAGAAGCTAAGGTGCATGAATGATTTCTACAATTCATACCTTTCGGATAAATAGCTCGACTGTCGCACCACAACTTTCCTGCACGAACATTCCCAAAGTCCAGAGGCTCAACATTGCAATTAATTCTCCTAACTACTTTTGCAATACGAGGTCCCTTCTGGCGATAATATTTGTCCAAGATATTCTGAGAACCAGATGGGTTACATGATACAGTTTGGACATTGTCTATTGATTTTGACTCAATATCCAATTCCAGCTTCTTATTACTATCTCCATGAGAAGATCTTCCATCATCAATTTGTTGTGGTTTGTGGTCACTATCTGCATTTGCCTCATCACAATTGGGGGTCTCTTTCTTCTTTGGGGCATGTTTACTAGAATCTGAGTCTGTTGAGGGAAACTTAGAGCAAGAACTGCTTAGAGAATTGACCCCAAGATACCTTTCAGTTTCTGCTGCATGGTCTTCAACTTTTGGGCACTCTATACTGGAACCTTGCTTCAGTATATCAGGAATTACACACGGACCAGTAACAGTGGTTGTTGAGGCTGGATTCCGAATACAACTACTTAGACTAACCATATTGGCAGGGCAAACTGGCTTCTGAACACTTCCTGTATGCTTTTCAGAAGCCTCCTTTTCAACAGAAGGTTCTTTGCTAGGTTGATCTCCCTCATCATCACTCAGGAGGATGACATCTTTGTTTCCAGGATATGATAACTGGTTCCCTTCAGGTTTCTCTGACGCTAAATTTTCTTTACATGGTGGCTTGAGATCATTGACTTGAGAAAGTTGACATAATGAAGCTTTATATCTGGGAGCTGACTGTAAAAAGTTATCTTTTTTGCATGGCAGACAATGTTTTGCAACCTCAACTTTCTGGGAAAGTAAGTTTGATGATGCCTTCATGTTTTCCAGAGCCAATACCACCACAGGTGACTTCAGCTTCTGGGAAGAGTTTGGCCCTCCAGAATACTTTGTAGGATTCAGAAGACTCCCATCTGGTTGCCCTTTCTGCTCTTTTGAGGAAACAACAATAGGCAGTGAACTCATGTCACTTGGAGCTACTTGGGAGCCATACGATAATTTACCTAGGAGCCCAGGAATCTGCATATTGTCTCTGGAAACATAAGAACTTAGAGCAAGTCCAAGATCAAGCCTAGCCCATCGATATACTGCACTCAGTTTCCCCTCCAAAGCCTCAACCAAAATGTTTAATTCATTGATGTCATAACGAAAAAGGAAAAACTTAGCACCCCAGGAACAGGAGCATAACTGTTTTGCGTGGTGCAAGCATGCATATTTATCAGGTGAACAGTGGTGGCAACCTGCTGCTGATAGATGCAGATCAAAAAGGCATATGCTGCATTCCCTCTCACTATTAGCATCAAAGGAGCTCTCCATCTTCAGTGCCTGTGAGGATTTGCAAAGGAATTCCCTCTGCGATCGCTCCATCTCAACACGAGTCTAACCAAAGTAAAATATACTCTTTTAATTATACGATAAACAAAACACATATACTAATATATGGCATTTAACAAATGTTTTAAAGTTAAATTCATCTAGGTCCGGTAATATGACAAAGCCATGATAACAATTTGAAGAATAAACGCAATGAATAAAAGTTTCCTTCAGTCCTTGGTATGTCTCAATTCATGGATGCAGCACGAATCAAGTAACAGTGATATGAAAGCTAAACATAACCGTAGTTTCCAGAAATACCTTGAGTGCTTTTGATAAGATCCCCTCCTTTCCACAAACATCCTTCCATCTTAAATTGTTAGACGTGGACTTTCTTAGTAAATTATATTCCCAATTTGCTTTCACAGCTTCTCTAGCAGCACCAAGCAACAGTTTATCATGTGAAATGGAAGTTTTTCGGCCTTGCTCACGATAGAGCTGAATAGCATTCTGTCCATGTGGCAACCAATCAACAGGAGCAACATTAACTGCTTCAGCACAATTAAAACCGCAGTTAAATCCAGCATGATAAGCTCGAGGGAAGGTCAGGACAAATTCCCCAGGATTCTGAACACATCGATAAACAGGCACACCCTCAGATTTTAGAATTGAGGGAGAAAGTTGTGTGACCTGCACATTGTTTAAGATGTGAGTTGAACATCAAACTTCCGCATCAAACCAATCAAGCATTACGCTTTAAAATAGCAAGTTTTTTCCCCACCTCCCCAAGAAGGAATTTCAACTCCAAGCATTCTACCATCTTAATGGAACACAAGAAATGCGAAGAGAATGATTTAAGAATAATTCAAAGTCGTAACATATGCTGTTTTTTCATTTATTTACTGAGTACAGGATCATCTCATGCTTTGATCAGAATGAGAAAGTTATGCTGCCTATGATTAACCTTGGATACTCAGAGAATGGAAGGGACAAAACAGTAATATAGCCCTGATCATGGCTGTGTAAGTTAAATCATGTCAATAGCTAATAGTTACACAATTGGACAGTATGCAGAATCATTCCTGCGGCTCACATAAAATTTCACATAAGGCTTGGACCAGAACAATGAAACACTAAGCTCTAACAATGATAATTGCAGAAAGTTTAGTCCAAAAAACGCTGTAGTATAAACTAATTTTCACTGGATTAATCAAATTGTATCCATACTTGTTCCAACAGAACGTGGATCATAGTTCTTTTACTACTGTTTCCAAGTCATTCAACTGATGTTGGATCCATATTTGCAACAACAACATGAAATTCAGCATATATAATCACTATCCAGTGAACAACTACCAACTCCTGCAATTGTGGGATGTATTAGTCAGTTATCCAGCAAGACCTGTAGACAGCTGACATAAGAAAGCATATACACATGGACAAAACCAGACAGTGTGCGACTATATTGTATTGCTAAAATCTTAACCCAGTGTCTTATAAAGCAAAAATAATGCTTACAAGCTTATGAAGCAAGTCAGGCTGTTCTTCAAAGAGGTCTGGAAGATGTTTCCTCATAGCCGCCTCCAGTTTCAGGGCATCTGATCCTGGAACACCATACCACATCTTTGGATCCCCCCAGTGCATGTAATTCAATGAGTACAAGTGATGATCCTCAACATGCTGTTACCAATTAACAATATATGAGTAATGAAAATGGAGAAAATCAGAAACAGTGAATCATAAATCATGAAGCATTGCATTAAGAATAACTGATCAAACGAGGCAATAAGCAAGTTATTATGTTTGACACTCCTTCCGTTTGGAAAAAAGGTAGCATGTTTTCTTCAATTAGAGCTTATGGCAAGATGTTCATTCAGAAGGTATATGATACTTGTTGCAAAGGGAAAGAACCCCAAATGTTGATTAAGCACCCAAGATAAACGACTATCCCTCAAATACTACAAACGTTTACCACAAATATCTATAGAAGTACATCAATAGCAAACAAAGAACAATATTCATTAGGAACATTGGTCTTCATGTCTAAATTCAGCCTCTTTATTGAGCTTTATCATGCATACAGCTACTTTCCTAAAAGCTTATGTTTTCCAAAGTACAAGAAGCCCCAGAATTCAAAAACATAATTTGAGAGAATCGCTATGGAAGTGCCTTCAGTTTTCATACTATTCTATGACAGACAAAACCATCTAACACCATATACCAGGGTAATGAAGAGGATGCTTATCCTTACCCAACAAAATGAAGAAAAGCACATTCCTATGTACAGCCAAGGAACTAGCACACCTGATATATCACTGTCTTCAAATGACAGAACAGAACCAGGAAGCCTGGGGAAGTTATTCAAGTTCCAGCCAGAGTTAATATACTTTATGTCAGAAGCTGAATGAACTTGCTGAGCATTTTTAGGAAAGCCACTGCCAAATACTCCAGTTTCCAGATCAGCCCCATAAAGCACCTAAAAAGGAGCCAAACGATTAAAATTAAATTCAAAGTAAAAAGCCTCACATCAATTTTCCATTTAGAAAAGTAAAATGATAGGAGATGAACATTGTAAAATTACCTCGATTTCTTCTGTTGGTTTCTCCACCATCCGCCAATATTCTCCCTCAATATTCTCTACTGAAGGCTGCCACTGCTCCTCAACCATCATGCTGTTACATCCTGGGTCTGAAAAATTCTTGTTTCTACTAAAATACTGGGCCTTAAAATCATTAGCATACTTCTGAAATGTATCCAGAGTAAACTCTGGACCAGGTTCAAAGCCAAACCTCTCAGCCTCATACACTCCAACTACACATGCAGTTTTGATTTCCTCATTACTATTTTCATTATCAACTCCGCCTTTCATGCATCTTCTCTTTTTCCTCCTCTTGTTATGATTGGTTGGCAATATCTTTTTCATTGAATTCCGATTTTGAAGCTTGTCAATTCGCTGGATACGAGTTGTGAACTTCGAGTTCTCCCAAATATTCCTCTCCTTCAAAGGACAAGGAGGTTTCCAAGAAGGAGGTGGTACTATGCGGCAGATCCCATATGTTTCTGCTTTAGCGCGTATGCTTGAAATGTACTTTAAGGTGTCTTCAAACTCCTAGTGGCAAGCGAGTTTCACAAAACTAACATCAATACAATAAGTTTAAAAGCTAAAAGTAAAGCGAGGTCCAACGAAAACATAAAATCAAGAAACAAAAGGTCTAGCAAGAATCACTAGGGTCAAAATGTGGATAAACAAGCAATGAACGGGACAATAAGGACCTCTTCAGAAGGATAGAAGACGGGAGCCTCCTCAATATCGGGCCGGCGAGCTTCTTCTGGATGCCATTTTGCAGTTACCTGTTCCAAGATTCACATTAGATTAACATGTTTAACGGTATAGCAAGCAAAACGAACAACACTTTCAGCGTCCAACTAGCTCAGGCACTACAGATATGGCAGAATCCAGCTAGTAATAAAGCAATTTACACTTTGGGTACAACTCTCTGTTTGCAGACATGGTTTACTAAATAACATTCCTAAGCTATATAGGTCTGAGCACAATAAGCTTAGTTATAATAGGATGATATGAGGAATCCATTTGACCATATGTTCACAGAGTTGCATGTACAAATACATGGTACATGCATCTCTAGTGCCTGTTTTTCTGTACTTGCAAAATGAGATAGATAAATTTTGAAATACTCGCCTTCTGACAGTTGCTACAGGCTTCACACCCACGAACAACCCCTTTTGGGAGCTGGTGCCTCAAAAACATATGCTACAAATTTTAAGTGTATAAGAAACAAGAAGCTAAAATTAGAAATTCATTGAAAGAGAAAGTGAACATGTAACATTAAACTACACTTGACCAACCTGCTCAGACTCGTGTTCATCACCTGAACTGTTATCGAACTGGTTGTACTTTATTCCGAGCCTACGCCTAAGGGATTTCACGGTTTTTGAGTCGTCATTAGAATCAACCTCTTTCTCCAACTTGACTGTTAGTGATTCAACAGCACTAGCAGAGCTCGAGTAACCACTAACTTGATTATCCTCTGTCCTCTTTAGATTGAAGGGCACAAGTGACTCAAAACCAGGAGGAATTGAGGGAATTTCCATGCTATCTTCTTTGACACAAGGTCCAACAAGTTCTGTGCCCATTACAACTGAGAAGCACAAAAAATGGATTAGATTCCAGAACACCCAAAGCCTGAGTTGATATATCTATTAAATTATTCCAGAAAACTCGTTCAACATCAGGTACTTCCTAAATCGTCTTTTAAAAGTCTACATCAGCATGCTTAGCAATATAAACTTGGAGAACTAAATACCTTAACAGGAAATGCATTGAATAAAGTGAAAAAGTAAAACACAAAAACACAGTTTGGGTGATTCAAAATCAAGCAGAAACAGCCATTAGCGAACAAATCGTTGTGATAAGAAAAAAAGGACAGAGAAAGACAAGAAAGAAGTAAAAACAAATGAAAAATATAGATTCTGTACATAATGATATTTTATTTGCCAAGCAACACAAACACAAAGCAGTCCGTATCATGATATGCTATATCCTTCTTTACTAACCATCCCAAGATCAACCAACCATGTCAAGTCCACTGCCAGACCACAACCCCCCACCCACATTGATTTTCCACATAGTTGGTCAAGATCCTAAACAAGAATAGGAAGTACCTTTCCCTAATTAAGAATAAGCACTAAAATAAACTCACTTTGTTAAGGAGTGACTGTGCACCATTATCCCTTGATTGGCTCTGCCCCCCAGTGATTTATGTTTATGGCGACACAAAATAAAGAGGAAGCAAAACACAATGGCAAAACATGAAATGAAATCAAAACAAACCAACCATGAACTAATCATCTAAATTTTTTTTACCCTTTAATCAGATGAAACAGGTTTTTATAACAATGAGTCCAATATGATATAGATGCAATAAAGACCTCATAGTTGCGATTCTTCGCATAAACAAACATACAAATAGATTTAGCAATTTCTGAGTAGAAATATTAAGAAACCAGTCGTTCCTTCTCTTAGCAATTCCGTCATCTAGTCATGACTTTAACTTCAGTTACCAATCTACATGATAGATGCAATTTATTTCAGCTCCCTACTGCTTCTGGGTTCTATTAGCTCACATTCATTCCTTTCGAGTTATAGCACAAGCAATATGAAAGGAAGAACAAATGCAACCCTATAACTTATTTCATCTGGAGAATATATCTCGCAATCGCTCTCTGATTTCATTAGCAGCATCTGTTTTTTTCTTTCCCAATTAAAGCACCAGCTTAAAAAGAAAACCAATCATAACTCCAGATATTATATCAGGCTTTTACACTTTATCTGAACTTCTACGGACAGGTAAAATTAACTTCATGAATATTTTCCTACTCGAGTACTGCAATTTATTTATTTATTTATTAATTTAATATTTCAGTATAACAATCCCATGACCAAAAACCACTAATTATGAATAGAACAAGAAGGGCATCACCCTAAGCTTCTGATAACACCACCCAACATTTGCTGATGACAACCGAAAAACAGTACAGATCGCAACAGACAATTTAGATCTGGAAAAGCCAAATTAAAGACTCACAGATTCTGACTGAAGGATTTAGATTCCTTTTGATCTATAGCTGCTCAGACCGCCAAACCCTCCACCTACGGTGTCCAGAAGCACAAAAGCAATTCAAAATCAATTACATCTTCATTAAAGACAATCGTCAATAATCATGTAAAATATTAAGCCGACCATACCCTTAATCCAAAAAGAAAAAAATAATAAAAATAAGAGCGAAAAAAAGGGGGCATGTAAGACCCAATTCAGCAGATCTAACCCTAACCCTAATTCAACCACCAATTAACTTTTTAGTCACAGAAACAGCAACAAGTTTATAGATTATACCCGAGTATAAATTGAAAATACTGTCAATCCATTAATTAAACACTAAACCAAATTTTGAGATAAACCTCAACCTCAATCACAATTCATATTATATTATATCAACAGGTATTCTGGCTGGGCCTTGTTAGATTTCAAAGTGTGGATAAGGGCACTTACCACAGCAATTGCTATTTTTCAAATTATGGGAAGAAGAAAGTTCCAATATCTTGAAAAAATAAAACAAAATTCATTTATCCAATAACACAACATAAAAGTTAAACAGAAATAGGGGAAAAAAACCCCCAATCCAAGAACCCTATTTCAACTTTCTTTTTCACTTTGGGGTTAAAAAGAGAAAACTGCAAAATACATAGCTAAGTACTATACCAGAGTTGCTTTGTTATAAAACCATGTGCCCATGACCAAAACTATTTTCGTAGCATTTAACACCAAAGAAGAATTTGGTAATGTTAGTTTACAAGTTTAATTCAAAAAGTACTGAAGGGGAGTTAGACACTTTCGATCGCCAAACAATTAAGAAGGACCCATATTAAAATACTCCAAAGAATTCTGTATTTTTAATAGGAAATGGAATATGAAATTACCTGCTGGTGGTGGTATTTTTGATTTGTCAAAGTGGCGTGACGCGTGAGGACCTGTGTCTTTGGTCTTACAGACCTTTTCATTAAGCTTTTATTTCTTTTCCTCAACTCCGCAATTTTCTAGTTACTAGGATTTAAATGGCTTAAATGTGATTTGCCCCCTGAATATGTGAAATGAATAAATATTTTTTTATGGAAAAACTTAATAAAATTATTTCTTATTTATAATTTTGATAGGGATAGTTTGTATTATTTTTTATTTATAATTTCGATAGGGATAGTTTGTATTATTTTTTACAATACGGAGATAATTCGTTATTTTATTTTTCATATGTGATTTTTTTTAGGCATGAACGTACTATGTAAAAGTTCAAATATCTAATGAATGTGTAATTTTTTAATTTTTTTTTCTTGTCTTCTTTTATATAGATAATGTTCAAATTAAAGGCAATAATTTCACATCGCTGGGATTGAAATCCGCTAAGGGCTCAGTAGGCCGCATAAGTTTTGGGCTTGTGATCATCTAATAGGGGGCATGCTAGGCTTATGTTTTGCATGTGATGTGTTTTAATTAATGCATTTAATATATTTGATATATTTATCATGCAAGACTTAATAATATGTGATGAGGTTTCGATCATACTTAATCCTAACTCTCACTTGGTTAGACCAAATTTAATATTAGACCCAAAATGGAATTGAAGCAAAGTATTATTTATTCCAAGTCTTCCATCCATGAAAATGTGGTGAGAAATCTGATTCCACCCAAGCGTGGTCTCACGAGTTGTGACACGTTTAGATTGAAATAAAGCTGTGCTATTATTATGAATGAAGTGAATACGTTTCCATTTCCTGTCTCACGAGTCATGCGGGGCGATAATACTACTATGATTTGGTTGATGGCTTGAGTCTAATGCTAAATAATATGATTCGCTTGGAGTCCTTGAAATCATATGAAGAGGCGAGGCAAAAAATTTTGGGGATCTCGTAGGACGAAAATGGTATTGAGTACCTCCCACAAGGTTATTTTTCATGTGAATTGTAAAAGTGGGGCATGAAAAATTTCGCTTGTGGATTCCAAGCCCACTAGAAAATAATTTTTCGAAACCCCATTTAAGAGTGATGGACTTTTGTAGTAATAGTGGGAGAGGTTAATGACTAAATACCAAGTTTTAATTTAAACACAATATTATGATATCTATACTCGTGGCAAATATATTTGATGGAACCAACTATTCAAATTGGTTGAGAAATTTGAGGGTAGTCCTCGATTTTGAGAACTAGACTTACGTACTGGATAAGTCTTTACGTCAGACTTTGTCAGAAGGGTCCTTGGCTGGAGAACGTTTGACGTTCGAGAAATTCAAAAAGTGGCTTGAGGATAACCGGAAAGTCTGCAGTATCGTATTGGGCTCAATGGCTAACGAGATACATAAATAGTATGAGAGGTATGATGATGTTTGATCGGTAATGCTCCACATGAAAGATATTTTTGGAATACTGGATCGGTATATTAGATTTTCCGCGACGAAAGCATTCTTTGACGCCAGAATGATTGAAAGATCGTTTGTATGTGAGCATGGAGTAATGATACTATTCCTTGTGGAAAAACTCAAAAACCTCCATGTTGATTTGAGAGGGAGATACGTACGTATATTGACGTGATGTTATAGTTGCTACCTCCCTTATTCGACCAACTTAGTGTCAATTAGATCATAAATGGGCTTGATAAACGTAACATCCATAAACTTTGTGCATAATTATGGAACAAATTGGTAATAATTAAAAAATTAAATTTAATCACAAATAAATTATAGGTTGAAATTTGAATACATTAAAAGTGGAAAAGACTAAATTGGGGCTTTATAAAATATTTGAGGTCAAATTAAATAAGTTAAAAAATTTAAGTACTCATTTGTAATTATTATGAAAAATATATTTAAAAAAAATGGACAAGAAGACAAAGAGTGAGGCAGTTGTGCTTCGCAAATTCCTATCTATGCTCTCTCTCTCTCTCTACATATATATATATATATATGTAAATATAAATCAAAATAACCAATGCCTTAATTTCACTTCATTTCCTGATCAAAGTCATTTCCTTTACTGCGGAGACTCGCAAACGAAAAAGGTAATTAACATTTATTCCTCTAAATTCTCAATTAATTTAAAATAATTATATTATCTAATTAGTATATTTATTAAATGTTATTCCTATTATCCGATTTAATATTTAATAAAAAAAATTAATGAATTCAAGTATTTATAAATTATTGATTGATTAAATATTTTATTTGCTTTAAGAATGTTATTAGTTGGCTTTCGTGGAGCCGTTACAAAACATATAAAACGTATATATAAATTACAGATTTTTTCCCATTAAAAAAGTTGTTTCAGAAAATAAAAACCTGTTCCATTTAATATTATAACCATCTAAAGAATTCGTTCCAAAAAAAAATATTTTCCATTTCAAAACATGCCACTAAAATTAATTTTTTAAACATATTCAAATTGGATGTGAATTTTAATTTTATTTGTGTACTTACTAGCAAGAAAATAATGTTTTTTTTATATTTAGAGTTCTCTTTTTTTAAGTACAGAAATGTAAACTTTAGTGGAATTTACTGGAGAAGTAAATTGCTTTATTTTAAGAAATGGAAATTACACTCCCCTTCCCTGAGGTTTGGTGTAGTTACATGTAGATCCCCTATAGTTTGGGAAATTACATCTAGCACCCTTGAAATTTGCTTTTGTCTAACAAATAAGTTCTTCCGTTAGTCAAAATTCAGCGAATTTACTAATATTAACAAAAATATTGAATGAAAATTGATATCTACTTTTAATTGACTTATTGTAGGTTAAACAATTCTTCTCGGACGAAATTACCCTTATAACGGTGAAGATATACCTCATCACATGCATTAACGTGTGAATATGTATGAGGGTAATTTGATCATAAAAAGATTTACTTGACCTGCTATAGGTCAGTAATAAGTTGATTGAGGGTAAATATAATTTTTTTTCAATTTTTTTATTGATATCAGCAAATTCGGTGAATTTTGACTAACGTGAGACTTATTTGTTAGACGAAAGCAAATTTCAGGGGTGTTAGATGTAATTTCCCAAACCACAGGGAGTCTACGTGTAATTATGTCAAACCTAAGGAGAGGAAGTGTAATTATCCCTTTAAAAGATATGGAAGATAAATTACTATTTTTTTATAACGAAATAATTTACTTATTTATAATATTACAAAAATATATATATAGCTATTCAGCCCCGCAAAAATCCTTAAATACTACAAGTAGTTCTGAATGTCTTTTTGAATTTTGATTATCCAATTCCATCTATTATTAGGGAGTAGATCTTTCTAGATCTTCCAACGAGAGCTATTCTTTAGAGGACGCACAGGCATTTGGATCCCCTTCCAAGAACTGTTCAAATTAGCAAGTAACAGAATGCAGGCGTGGCACATACGCCTCATTCAGTACGTAATTTGTTAATTGCCAATATAGTCGTTCTAAGATTTAGTGATCATAATTAAATAAAATCGACACAAAAAATATAGATTTTTTATTAAAAAAATTATTTATCATGGATAAGAGCTATAGTGAAAATATTTTCCGTAACTTTTATCCATGATAAATGTTTTAACCATCCTCGCACATACCACTGCGAACAACCGTTGCATGATTATAGCCAATAACTATTTGCTATGGTTATTTATTTTTAACCATGGTAATTAGTCATGGTTAAATGTTGTATTTTTCTGTAGTGATGGTTAGATAATTGGTCACAAATTAATTAATTATAAAATAAATAATTTTTCAAAATAATTAATTTTGAAATAACTGATTTACGAAAAATGATTATAAACATTTTAATTAACAATTTTATAAGTAAATGTACAAATGCATATTTTAGTTAAATTCAAAAACTAATTAACTCCATTTTTTAAAAATTAACGAAAGAATTAAAAATTAATTAATAGATATAATGGTTCATTAGATAAAAATAATGACGTGGGATTAAAAGTCATAAATAGTATTTTCTTTTTTTATCTTTTGATTGAATTATCAAACGTATAAACATAAAATATACATATCAAACACAAAAAATCAGTCAAAAACGAAGCGCGTGAATAACACAACAAAGTCGGAGAGGGGTTAAATACTATTTGTACGGGCAAAATATTTTTTTAGTCCCATATAATAAGAATACAATTATTTTTGGTACCACAACTTTAACAGATGACGCTTTTAGTACTATAAAATTTAAAATTATGTCTTTTTAGTCCTAAAAAAGTCATATGCATTGTTAGGGATGAAAAATCCAAATTACCCTCCTGAAATATGAAAATGGGCAAAAAAAAAAAATTTGAAAAAAAAGGAAAGCATATTACCCCCGTCTACTAGGCAATGTAGTTCACTCGCCCATTTTGCAAATGATTTAACTATTTTAGTTAAACCAATCGCAAAAATGGGCGAATGAACTACACTGCCCTGCAGGGTATATGCTTCTTTATTAAAAGATTAGAGAGGTTTTTTTTTTTTTTCTTTTTCAGGGTGATTTTTGTCATTTTTCGATAGTTTAGGAGGGTAATTTGGATTTATCCCAGACTAAAAGGACGTTGTGATTTAGCCGCAAACAACGCATTTTTAGCATGAAATCCACACCGCACATGATCTTTCGAGACTAATAACGCGTGATTATAAATTTTATGTGACTAAAAGTCAGACCCGCCCATACTTATGATACCAAAAAAAAATCTACCCTTATTTTATGGGACTAAAAAAGTATTTTACCCGTCTCGTTTACAAAATATGGGGCAAATTAAGTGAATTCTTATACTTATTTGATTTTACACCAAAGTAATTTGTATTTAACAATAGGAAAGAGAAAGAGAATTACGTAAAGAAGAAAATGAATGTAAAATGTTTGAGAGAGCAAGAAAAAAGGAATGGAGTGAATGAATTGAGATGAAATGAGCGTAGAAGCATAAAAATAGGAAGTGGGATGCGGCCACCACCGATTTCAAATTCTAGAGAATGGAAATAGAACGATGACCCAACCAACCTTTTGCCCTCCACCGTTCATTCATACTACTTAATTATAACACATTCCCTTTATATAAACAGCTCAACTCACTATTCCCAAATTCGCTAACTGCAGACATATACATACATACATACACAGTCCTCTCCTCGTCTCTTCCCATCTGTTTACCCTCCAAGAATTTGCACTTTTCAAAAGGTATACACATAGTTTTGCATTTTCATTCTCATTTTCTAGATTGTTGCTTGTAATTGTTAATGGAAAAATTCTTGCCCGAATCAGATTTGATTGAATGTTCGGCGGATCGAATTGGGTTCGGGCTAGAATTTTTGGTGTAGTGTAGTGTAGTGTAGTGTAGAGTGACATGCATGTGCATGTGCAGCTTCATTTTGGGGTACTTACTGAAACTTACTAATTGAGTACAGAAAGTAGTATAAGATGGCAGAAGCGGAGGACATTCAGCCTCTCGTGTGCGACAATGGGACAGGAATGGTTAAGGTACATACATGTAATCTAAAATTTCTGGGCATGCAATGTCGCAATGCTTTGTTCACTAATAGCCAGAGGCTGCTTTTTGTACTGGTTGTAGGCTGGATTTGCTGGAGATGATGCTCCACGAGCTGTATTCCCTAGCATCGTCGGGCGCCCCCGTCACACTGGAGTTATGGTGGGTATGGGGCAAAAGGATGCGTACGTTGGAGACGAGGCTCAATCCAAGCGTGGTATTTTAACTCTCAAGTACCCGATAGAGCATGGGATAGTGAGCAATTGGGACGACATGGAGAAGATATGGCATCACACGTTCTACAATGAACTTCGTGTTGCCCCAGAGGAGCACCCCGTCCTCCTAACTGAAGCACCTCTCAATCCCAAGGCTAATAGGGAGAAGATGACTCAGATTATGTTTGAGACGTTCAACGCTCCGGCCATGTACGTCGCTATTCAAGCCGTGCTTTCCCTGTATGCTAGTGGTCGTACTACTGGTAAGATAAGCTTTCAATGTGATTGATGTACAATTTAGAATGATGAGATGTTGTTAGGATTTTTGAGCTAGTGATGGCAGCTTCCAAAGGGTAATTTCCTATTACATTTCCTGCTTAGGTATTGTGTTGGACTCTGGTGATGGTGTGAGCCACACCGTCCCTATCTATGAGGGCTACTCCCTCCCACACGCCATCCTTCGTCTCGACTTGGCTGGCCGTGACCTTACTGATTACTTGATGAAAATCCTGACCGAACGTGGCTACTCTTTCACCACATCCGCGGAGCGTGAAATTGTGAGAGACATGAAGGAGAAGTTATCTTACATTGCTCTAGACTATGAGCAAGAACTTGAGACTGCAAAAACTAGTTCTTCGGTTGAGAAGAGCTTTGAGCTGCCAGATGGGCAGGTGATCACCATCGGCAATGAGCGATTCCGGTGTCCCGAGGTTCTGTTCCAGCCCTCAATGATCGGAATGGAAGCAGCTGGCATCCATGAGACTACATACAACTCCATCATGAAGTGCGATGTCGACATCAGGAAGGACCTTTACAGCAACATCGTACTCAGTGGTGGTACTACCATGTTCCCTGGAATAGCTGACAGGATGAGCAAGGAAATTACAGCCTTAGCTCCAAGTAGCATGAAAATTAAGGTTGTTGCTCCTCCTGAAAGGAAGTACAGTGTCTGGATTGGGGGCTCCATCTTGGCATCTCTCAGCACTTTCCAACAGGTAATTAGGGTCTTACACAACACATAATTAATTGATGATGGAACATATATCGATCCTTCACATATTCTAATCCAATCATATTTTGTACAGATGTGGATAGCAAAGGCTGAATACGATGAAGCAGGTCCATCAATTGTCCACAGAAAGTGCTTCTAATCAGGCACTACAAAGAGCTACGTACCAATTATTTGATTTTTTGTTTTATTTTATTTTATTCAAGATTTTCGACGTTTTCTTTAGGAGAACATTATAAGAAATTTCATTTTTCGTAAGGAAGAGTTTTTTATAATAAGTGTAATTTTTGTCACAAGATGCTTGGGCAGCGCAGTGTGCTCGTTATGAGTCTTGTCCTCCGAAGCCCGATGCTAAAAGTTCTTGTAATGAATTTCCCCTTCGTTGCCACGGTTTTGGTAACAGAAGTGTTTCCTTGCAATAGCATTCGTTCTAGTATCGTTACGAAAATTTGTGCTCATGTTATGGAAGAGAAGACTTTCGTTTTCGGTACATAATTTTATAATACCAGTACGAATTACGTGTTTCCTATACTATTATCTTGATAAAATGATTACATTATTTAAAAATTTAATCAAGTAAAACTATAAAATATTTCATAATTAAGAAATATTATTTTGAAATTCAATAAGTACTTTATAAATGCTATGATTCTATTCATTAAGCTTAATGAGTATGAACTTTTAAAATTCATTATAGTAAAAGCTATCGATTCGATGAAATTTAAAAAGCTAAATAAAAATATAATTATATAAGTGGTTCCGTAAACACATAGTTTCATTATTTTTTTTACTTGTTCGATATTATTGGTAAGAGAAATCCTCTTGATGGTTTCATAGATCTCGAGTTTTCTCGATAAAATTATTAATTATCTCCCATATGCATGCTTGGCATTTGAATTTCAATCGTTTAATATTTCCATCATCTTCCCAAGATACTGCATCATATTTTTTATCAATTTATGTATTGACTTTATTAAACATTTCTTAGAATTTTAAATCAATCAAGATTAAGTGAGTTAATTTAGTATTTTACTTTTGATTTCCTTCTTTAATAGGGAATGTATCCTTGTAGTTGCATTGCAACATTTAATTTTTTATTTAAAAAACATAGGAAGGTAAATTGCTGCATTTTAGAAAATACAGGGAGATAAATTATTTTTTTTTTCATAAAGGAGTAATTTACTCATTTACAATATCACAAGAAGTTGCTTGTATTTTTCTTCTATTTTGATTGGATGTTGATATTACACAAAATAAATTATTTTATTTTTAGTCTACATAATACAATTGTAGCTCTCAATACGTACAAATGAGTTAGAACTTTTCTAATTTTTATCTCTCTCTTCAAAATCCAATGTATGCAAATGAACTAAGGAGGATATATTTATAATATTTGGTAAATAAGAAAAGTTATCTTCTTCGTTCATTTTGTCCAAATTTCATTTGATAGGGTTAAAGTTGGTAACTGCATTTTAGTAATATCCCTTTGTAGCCATTTTATTAATGTGTTTCTTGATTTATGCTCCTCATTAATATACTGATGACGAAATTATGCTTCATAAATATTGCAAAAGATGTGACTCGCAATTTAATTAATTGTGATTATGAAATTTATGCCAGTTGAAATCTTTCATATCAATTGCCCACTCAACTCCCAAGCATTTTGTAATCCCAAGAATTTTGGGAACAAAATACTTACATTATTATGTTTGAATTTGTGTTTTAGTTGTTTTGTTTTGTGTTTTGGAAATAAAGAGAGAAAAATAGAGATAAGTGAGTGTGTGTTGAAAATATATGATATGTTTGGATTTGTGTTTTGGGAAAATTTAAAATATTTTAAAATAAGTGGTGTAAGTTTGATGTTGGGATTTGGGAGACAAAAATCACTGTTCAATTTCAAATCATATATTTTATATATAAATATGTATATATATAAATATTTTATGTTTAATGTTGTACTTTTGGGAGACAAAAATTGTTGTTTATTGTCAAATCATGTCTGTTTTATATTATGTATATATACATATTATATATAAAAAGTTGAAAAACAGAAAAACACGCAGATAAGGTGTAAAAACACAAAAACAAACATTAAGGCTTTGACAATAAGTGGTTGTCGATTGGTTGTCTAATAGTCGAGGTCAAGTGCGCAACGGCTCCATCCCGAAAGAGCCGAAGCTTGCGGTGGAAGTGCGCAACTGCCCCACCAGACGCGCCAACAATCAAATGATTAGCTAGAATGCCCTAGAGACGACCGAATTGTGGCCTAAAGTCAGGTATGAATTTCTTTTAACAATAGGAATAAACAGTTAAGACATTCTAGCTATTATATATATTTTATCATAATCGTAAGTTGTACCTATTAGTATTACTTTTCTTCCATAATATTATGGTAAAAAATAAAATACGAGAAAGTACAATCTAAAAAATAATTATCGAATCTTAAAATTCAAATTAAATTATTTAATTGGAAGTTACTCATATTAATTTTCAAAAGCACTTCTAATTAATAAGATAGATAAGTTTTACTTAAAATTTCATTATATTAATTTATTTTTATTTTTATCTTTTGAAGTTTATATTAGTATTTTATATATTATTCAGACGCCATTCCATTTTAAATTTAACGGTGCCCTATTATCTTAAAGTATTTAAAAATCTCTTCTAACAAATTAATCACATAGAAATATTATTTTTTGATTTATTTTTTATAATGGATATATTTATCATTGTTGATCTAAGTAGTTTAGAGGTATATATTAGGATTATTAAATAGTCTATCGAAAAAAAATTAAATTTCACAATTAATAGAATGTATAAACTTAAAACTTTCATTACAAGTAAGAACGATAACTAAACATTAAACACTCAATCATGGATCTATTCAGTCTCGTAATCCTCATCAAAGCTATATTCGTCATCAGATTCACCATTTGTTGAACGGGATGTACTTACTCCCTGTTGACGTGCCACAGAAAGATCAACAACTAATTGTATACCATTTAGATCATGTAGGTTGTACGTTTGGTTGTCTATAGTAGCATCTGGAGTAGATATGGTTTCCTCTAGCTGATATGTGACTTCGGCCGATCAAGAGTCATCAATTATTCTTTGAGCTTACACTCATCCAATCGGCTTTGTCTCTCTTCATGCTCGGGTACTCTGTGTAGTATACTTGTATTGCTTGTTGCGCCAGAATTAATGATTCTTTCTTTTGCTACACCTCTTGAAATTTTCATCAACAAGTTGATAACGACCGTGTATTTTTATACCTCTTACCATGTCGATCTAACAATACTTCAACATAACAATGTCCATGTCCGGAATAAGTGGGTAATCTAACTAAATTATCTCTTCGAGTATCCTATCGAAGTTACTGTTTGTGTCTGTATATGATGAGCTTTCACATACACCCTGTATTTCATAGCTGACTTGTCTACATTGTGATGTTCAGTGTGAAAATTGTAACCATTCACGAAGTAACACTGGAACGTCTTCACCTCTGCCCTAGGATCCCAATAATACAACTTCAACAACTTGTTAATTCGTGTAGTTCAATTCAGATTTCACCAGCAATTCACATAGAAAAGACAATTTATGAATGATGTTTCACACTAGTTATAACACAATATACGAGGTTTGACACTTACACAACATATGAACCAATCCGTGAATTCAGTTGCTACTAGTTGATCGATGTTTAGGTCCTCCAAATGGTGATGCTCGTAGAGTTCATTTTAAAACGACCTTTTTTTTATTAAGAAAAGGATATATATAAATATATGTGTTCAAACTCTCAATATTTGAAAAAACTATCACTATCTATACACTTATTTGTAGTATGGCGTGACTACTTCACAGTTGCACAAGATGTATGTCTCGATTATGTGAAGTTCTAAACCGCTGAGCCACCTCTTCTTTGAGATACCACTTGCTCGGCCAGAGTGGTTGAAAATAAACTGTTGAATACGATCGTCATTGCTTGTGAGATCTTCATCTCTACGGAGTCTGCTTTAATTGCAAAGAATGTGCGGCTCGAAGTAGACCCGACATCAGTAGAGCAGGACCTCGTACCATCATCAAGCACACCCTCCGAGTTATAATTAGAAGACTAGAAAGCAGGCTCGGCAGAATCGAAAACCATCCTCTGTGCCCAATCATCTACGTCGCATCACCCTAGTGCATAATAGTACTCTCCTACTGAGTAGCTGGAGTTTGCTCCTCCTGGCGCAGGGGGCTCGATAGCGGTATCAAAAGTACTCCTGCAGCCTCTCATCCCCATGGAAAGCACAATTATAATACTTCGACATAAACCCTTTCATATACATATCAAAATTTACCTCATTAAGTGCTTTAAATTTAATCAACAAAAGTAGAACAAATATAACTAATTAATAAGTTTTGCATGCATTTTAATTGACCAAAAAAGGTTTGAGTTGTTACCTGATCAAAATAGCTTTAAAAATCAATGAAAATTCAAGAGAAATTGAGGAGAGAGAGAGAGAGAGAGTATAAGAATGCAAGAGAGATAGTGAGAGATCAATGAAAATTAAAGAGAGATTGAGGAAATAGGGAGAGAGAGAGTATAAGAATACAAGAAGATAGTAAGATTAAATAAAAAAAAATCAACATATATATAAGAAAATTTAGAATAAACATTGAAATAGTGTTTGACACTCCAAAAATAATCTTTAAAATATAGTCATTGCACTACATTTAGGAACGGGTATTGGAACACGGTGTGGGAACGACAAAGTAGCCGTTAAAATTTAGCATTGTAATGCAGTTGGAACAAGTATTGTAATACAATATTTTCTATCCACTAAGATCGTTCCAAATTGTAACTCATTTTGGAACTGTACTTGAAACACATACTATTTCCCACAAGTACCATATTTAGGAACGGGTGTTGTAATACAAGTTTTTCTAAATACTTAAATCGTCTCAAATTGTACATTATTTTGGAATGGTTTTATCAACTGTCCCTTTTCCCAATAGATTTTGGACCTCATTTTGGAATGGTACTTATCTACAATTAGCGGGCCATTCTAATGTTTAAAAATCATTCCAAACTGTGTTACAATAATTTACCATTCTAACTTTGGCATGGCAGTAGGAACACAACTTGTAACACAAAAATGATAACAATGTTTGTAACAGTCCGATCGTTATAAAAATAAAGGATGGAATATAAGAGGACTGTGACGTCAGCGTCCTAATTCCATTTCTCAAAAGTTCGAAAGACCATTGGAATTGTCATTTTATCCTCTTCAAATGACTCTTTTTTTGTAGTGTATTCGAACTATTAAATAGTCTTTTTTTATAGTATTTTTTCTTTTATAATTAACTCTTTTTTATTATTAAAAAAATACATAATTAATTATATTTTCACGATGGGGAACAAACACATAGAATTCATACTTTTATATATGGTATATATATATAGATATATAGATATAAATATAGATATAGATAAAAAAAAATATAGATATAAGTATTTGTTGTATTTTTGCAATAGAAAAAAAGAAGATAAGAATAAAAAAAGATAACAAAATGATCTCCTTACTTTCTTCCCCCTTTCTTTTTCTGTACAATACTACCATATGGCAATCTAAAGGAACTTAATTTTGGATAAATACTCTTTGTCAACAAAAGCAGCATCTTCTCAAGAAACATATTTACAACCGCCAATACCTGGGAAAAATAATCAATTAGGAAATTAAAAAACCATTTAATGATAACGACAAGAAAAATATAATTAATGAAATGCTAAATTTGGTCTCTTAAATAATTTGAGTAAATCAATTGAAATAAGGGGAAATTCAAGCTTGGTCCTGACTAGTCGAATCTAAACTAATCATATGTCAAGTGCAATACACTTGCCATGTGATTGGTATACAACTCCAAGAAAGTAACCAATCACATAGCAAGTGTAATACTTGCTTTGTGATTGGTTTGATTCGATCAAATTTAATTCGAGTAAGAATTTTTGTTGAAATAAGATTAAACAAAAAGTCTTCAATATGGTGAATATGCATGTGATGCTTCTATAGAGAGAGAGAGAGAGTTACTTGGGTCATTAGAGGTGAGGAAACCGGTGCCAGAGAAGTCACAGTTGAAATCGCTGCGGCCTTTGGTCTGATAGTAAGAATTCATGGCGAATGAGGCGTGAGACCTCACGGTGCTAGGAGTGAAGCATGCACCGCCTGCTTGAATGGGCTTGCAGTCTATGCCTTGGCTGCACACATAGTCGATGTTCGCCTGCAATGCAGCATAGCTAGCGTCTGACTTTGGCACGCACCACTTTTTACCACCTGTAGTTGCTGGTGCCACCGGCAGTGTTGGGATTGGAGCACTCTGCATGCATAATACAGTAGATATTATCTATTAAGCTTTTATCATGCAAAAATTATTATGTTCGTCAAAGTATAAAATCTAATTTCTGTCTATAGATTTAGCAAAACTATGTAGGTATTACCTTTACGGGATTAGCTGCTACCCGCATGATGCCAGCATCATACACCGGTGAGAAATTTGGATAGAAAAGCCCAAAGTTCCTCTCAGCTAGAGAGCCTGGTTTTTTATTTTCATTGAATAACGCGAATATATACGTCTCGAACTTCCTACCAGGCATTAAGGGCGTCCCGCTTCCAGACTCGTACTTCCTGACCAATGCTCGGTTATACGATGCTGCATTGACCACAGAACACTTTGGTTGTTCGTAGGTTTCCCCCATTGATGCCCACCCCGTCTCACCCACTGATATATTCACATCTCCGTATCCCAGTTTCTTCATCGAGATGTATACTGAGTCCAACTGCATGTCGTACATGTTATTGTACAAGATTTTTGTTCCGACGTCAAATATTCCTCTGTTGGGTTGGAAAAGAGACAAATTGGCCTTCTCCTTGTTGTAACCGAAGTAAGGGTAGGGGTTCACCATGAATGGGGATTTAGTGGCGCGATGGAACTGCAACATTGGGGCGAGTATTCCCTTATCCCATCCTGGACGGAATCTGGTCATGCTCGGAATCTCAGCTGGTTCAAGGATTGCTAGAGAATGTGCGGTGGAGACTTTAATATCCTTGATGCCCTCCATCCTGAGAGCCTTATAGAGTGTTCTCATAGCGGCCACAAGGTTATCTCTGAGGTTCTGTGGGCCCCAGTGGAGGATCTCGTTTCCCACCAAAACATAGTGTATCTTTGTCTGAGGGTAAAAGGGCTTGATATTGGCAGCGACCCAACGACGGGCATTGCGGACAACAGTAAGGTTTGGAATCTGGTCGTTCGGGACAGTGATCGTGACATGAATGCCAGTGTTGGCAAAGGCACGGAGGATATCGGGGTTGACGTCGAAGATCTTGACCCCGTCGACGATTGTCTTTTCCTTGAGGAACTGTGCCACCTGTGCTGGTGGGGGGAGGTTGTTCCCAAGGGTGCCGTAGTTGACACCGATGGACTGCACGGTGGTGATGATGGCGAGCAGGAAGAGTGTTGTTGCAGCCACACGGATGGGATAATACGGCACCGCCATTTCGGTTTGTACAGAAAAAAAAGAAGAAAGAGTGTAGGAGATCTATTAATAATGGAACGAAATGTGACAACGACAATGACATTTATATACACTGTGTGAGTTTTCGAAATATAATTCGTGTGGTTGGCAGAAAGCCAAAAACGAACTCCTATTCACTGTAATAGATTTGAATTGGTCAAAAGGTGGTATGCCAATGGCTACAACTTGAAAACAGGGCTCCTCACGAGAGGGAAATCATCATTTACTTGCTATTCAACACACCAAAAAAAAAAAAAAGAAAAAAGACCAGTAAGGCAAATGTGCCCAGGTGTACAAGAGCGGAGTTAAAATTAGATTGATTTTTTTAATTTAAATTCTATGGAAACTTTTTTATTATATGTAATACATGAGTAATGTGTAGGAAATATATTTTTGTTAGGTTACGTTTGATTAGTCTGTATATACAAAATAGTATAACTTTGAGAGATTGGAGCCCGATATAATAATAGTAAAAGCCTAATCTTATTCACTGTAAAACCTCCATAACTCATCCCACCAATTGCTAATAGTGGCCATTGAGCAAGGACTTGAAATGTCCTCTTTGTCCCCGATTCTTCACTTACAAATACCCCTGTTGTTCGACTTTAGTTGCTCACTCCAACATAATTTTCTTCAGCTGCATTGTTGCTCACTTGAACTTCGACGTTTTGGGGAAGACTGAGAGAGTGCTGTTCTTTGAGCAGAAAAGGTGAATCATGACCCTTTTTTTTTTTTTTTTTTCTCTTTTTAATGTGTTTCAGGTTGATTTAGTTTTGTATTAATACCTAATATAATTGTATTATTCCTAATATATTTCATGGTTTAACATAAATTTTCTCGAATCTGACATCGTTCAATTTTTCTTTTCTTGGGGGATTTGTCTTTGTTTACTTGCAGCAACAGAGCATGTAGATAATTTCAATTCATTTTTTTTAAGTGATAATTTTATTTTAAATTTTTTTACTGCAGCAACAATTTGTGCGTTATTATTTAGTAATAACGATTCATTTTTATTTGTAAGTTTCTACGTAATTTATTACCCATAATTTCTATTTTCATTTAATATTACGATCGCGATTGTTTATTTCAGAAAAATTTAAATCCGTGTATCGCAGTGTATATTGCATAATGTGGAGTGTGTGTGAGAACTTATCCTAATTTTGTGTGAGAATTTATTTTAATTTTGTAGTAGTTTATTTATGCTATATTTTGAATTATGTATATGGCTGTGTAATATTTGATATTTGCTTAAATTATTCGATCTGTAATAAGCATAATCATATGTCGTGGTAAAATATATAAAATATGGAATCAAAGACATTCCTAAACTTGAAAATTATTTAACTTTCAACATGAAAAAACTACTTCAAAGTATATTACAACATAAATAATGTGCGAAAAAAACGATGATTTGATCCACATTTTAGGGCTGCAAAAATGTGATTTCGGAATTTTTCAAATGGACTTGAAAATAGAAGAGGGACAGTAAGGTCATTTAGCTTTTGATTTAGGTCTATCGTATCAAGTAAACATCTTACTAATTTTTAATTTTAAAATATAATACATTAGAGTATACAATTAATAAATAATCCCAATTTTTTATCGTTCATTTAATTAAAAATAATCCTATTATTCATTTAATTGGATCCTAGAATTAAATATAGTTTTATCACTCATTTACAAATAGGTTACTTAATTTTGCACATATGGTATGCATTTATTAATTACAATAGAAGATGCAAGAAAATTTGTAAAAAAAAAAAATAATAATTTGTACTATCTCCCTTGAGGTTTAATATAATTACGAATGACTTTTTGTTATTCAAAAATTGCAAATACTCTTTCAAATAAAAATAATATTATGTATCCCCTAGACGATGAGGTGGAAATGACTGCTTTACCCTTATTGATTTTCTTTTTTAAAAAATATAAAAAATTTGAGGATGAATAAAGTAAATAATCAATAGGGTATATTAGTCGTACAAATATGTTAGAAAATTTTAATATATATATATATATATATTGAAATTCATAATTAAAATATATATATTGGCTGGTTCATCATAAAAAATTAATAGAGACTAACAGAATGCATCAATTGTTAGACAACATTAAATAAGAGGAGTATTTATAATTTTTAAATAATAATAAAATATTTATAATTATATCAATTATTAGGAGAGGTATCCGTAATTTACTGAATAAAAAAAATATAACTGAAAACTCAGTTGGAACTAAATTAAGTTTAGTCAAACATTAGTGTTTGACCTCTAACTTCAGTTTTGAGTGCACTAATAGAAGCACATGGATTGTATGTGATTCGTATTATTTCAATAAATTTATTATATTATAATAATAAAATAAATTTATAATATATTTATTTAAAAGAAAAACTATCCTTATCTTTTTCTTTAATCCACTATATACGTTGTTCCTCTCCAAGATCTGTGCACGCTAGATTCCCATAAGAATCCTCTGTAGGTGCCCACACCAGACAGAAAACCTGAGTCCGCTCTCGTCCTAGCAAGAAAAGAATCAGAAAAGAGAGATTAGTGTATTTTCAATCTTCCTTGTTCTTAAGTTAGTTTTAAACCAAGAGGAACACATAACATGGAGAATTTTAGAAAAAATTCGTGATCAATGGTAGAAAGAGAAGAAACAACAAAACCCCTAGGCTTTGTTTGGTTTTATATTTTTGCTTTTTCCAAGATAAGATAAAACACACTAAATATTTATTTTTGTATTTTTACACCTTATCTGTGTTTTTTTTTTATTTTTTAACTATCTATATATAATATATTTATATATATACACTTATATATAATATAAAAGAGACATTATTTGACAATAAACAGTGATTTTTGTCTCCAAAAAATACAATATTAAACATACAATATTTATATATAAAAGATATGATTTGACAATGGACAGTGATTTTTGTCTCCCAAATCCCAACATCAAACTACACCACTTATTTTAAAATATTTTAAATTATCTCAAAATACAAATCCAAGCATATCATCTATTTTCAACACTTATTTATCTCTATTTTTATTTTTCTATTTCCAAAACACAAAACAAAACACTCAAACTACAAATCCAAACGCTACACTAGTGTTGTGTATTATTCAGAAGAATTAGTCATTTGAACTTCTACTCAAATAATCTCCAAAAAACTTACACAATATGTGCACTATAAACCATGAGGGACTCTTCCAAAGAGTCCACTTGGCCACACCTCTTTCCAAAAGAGGTACCTTTAACTTGGTCTTCTCCAAAATCAGCTAGGATTTGAATATTTGGATCGGGCTTATTTTAATTTATCTAATAAATTAAATCAAGTCTAATACTTCATCTGTTGAATTTATTATTTAACCCAACTAAATAAAATACCCAACATAAGACCCATGAGAATATTCAATCTAATTAAATATACACAAGCCCAAATGTATTTAATTAATAAATTTAATTTATCGATTAAACCCAATATCATAGTTAGTCTAGCTAATTATTTCTAACCCATCATTAATTAGATAAGCCCATCTACTAATTAATTAGCCCAACTAATTAATTAATCCAAGCCCTTTTAAATTAACGCAATCAATTTAAAAGGCTAAGTCCAAAATTAAATTAATCTAAGTAATCAAATTTTGAACTATCGATCTGATGAATTATCCCTTGAAACATTTATTCTCTACAAGAATTTTTACAACTATAGAGGGAACAATAGCTTCATTAACCATGATCAAGTCAGAACCCCTCCTATCATAAGGCCATTATGGAACCTCAAGTCAAAGGATCACTTATTGCACTATCATAATAAAAGAGAATCAAGTTCACTGATCTTGCCCGGGTTTCATATGACATCTCCTATGGAGCAATTTAGTGAACTTGATATCTCTTTATCAAACTCCCATTAAAGTGCCCAGACACCATCATATTTATCTATGAAACTCGACAATCATCATATGAACACATCAATTAGTACAAGTCTCTAGGGAATCATGGCAAATGCTCCTTCTAGATCGATTCATCGACTTGCCATATTTTAGATCAAACCCTAAAGGTTGATTTCATGATCACCATCATATGCTCGACCCAATCGTAGCATTATGATCTAAGGACTTCAATCAAAATGCATACAAATATTCATTTCTCTCGATCAACTGAGTAAACTACTGCTTTTCCAACTTGCTTTCGTGATAGCCCAACAGTCTCGGAATGAAAGACGGCAACCAAACTCCCCTACTATATATAAGCCGCTACTTTCCCTCTCTCGATCAATTCTAGCCTGTCAGCCGTCCTTTCACTTGCAGATACTTTATTTGGGGAGCATACTTTTTCTTTCATCTCGAGTCTTGTCTTTTGTCGTTTCCTATTAGTACTTGACTTCCTCTTTGGTCGAGCTCAATTACATCGATCCTGGATGCACCATTGAAGTATATCTCCCATGGGAACAGAACTTTAGCATTAAATGCGTCTTTACTGACAGACTTTCGTTCATTGTTTACTGCTTACTGAGCTTACTTCATGCTTTTCCTGCCTTCGAGTTCTGATCCTGCTAAGGAGAGGTATGAAGTCACTCGACTGAAAGGAGAGGATGGGTATAATTGACTGAGATCTTCATTCGCTTTAGACGACTAAATCCTAAATCCAACACTTTGTCCCTTTCTATCTAAACCGGGAGAGTAAGCCTCCTTTTTTTGATTCCCTTTTGTAGAAGCAAAAGCACGACCCCTACTCAATAGGAAAGATCCTTCATAGATAGAAATCATTCAGGTTCCGCTCTACTTCTAAAAATGCGTTTGTAGAATTATGATAAAAAGGCTTCAACTGAAATGCATAAAAATATAATGTACAAAGCATATAATGAGATGTCCAAAGAACATTTCTGAATTAATATTTTATTGAAAAAGATCGTTTAAGTTTACAAAGAACCAACAATTGGCTTGATGATTTCTAACATAAAGCCAATAAAAAAGATAAATTACTTTTCATATTTTGGCTCCAAATTGGATATAATAGATAATCTTGTTTAAACTTACTAATTCTTAAAAAAATACAAATTTCGAATTGCGGGCAGATATTTGTTCATAAAAAACCTAAAATCCCTAAAATTTATAGTTTTTCCTTCGACTAATGAACCTAAATCTCATTTGGCTGCTCAAACGCGAAATCCTCTTTTATTTTTCTCTCACTATATTTTTTTTACTCAATAATTGGGGCTAAGTGGAAGGCAACACAGTAGACAAATCACAAGTTTCTTTTAACTATTTTAATACTAATTAATGAGAAGGGCAATTCAGCTAGATTTAAGAAATATATGATTTTTTCATCTATTTTAAAAATAGAGGGATTTTTAGACACAGTTTTTAAAATAAATGGGGTTTTATGCAATTTAGTAAAATGAATGAGAGAGAGAGAGAGAGAGAGAGAGAGAGAGAGAGAGAGACCAGCGAGACGACAACGAGGACCATGTCAATATTCAAATTCAAATATCAATATAAGGAAAAGAAAAAGAATTATTAGTATTCTTCTGTAGTATAATAAGCTGAAAATGAATTCGCTGAATTTTGAATTGAAATAAATTCCCAAGTCCTGAAAACTTTCCCAGATCTTTGCACTTTGCATCCGATCTCCACTTTCCGGGATTACGATGTCGAGTATGTGGAGATTAGGGTTTATTTCCTCGGTATTATTGGTATCGGTGATTGTGGTGTGCAGATTCGATGGAGCTTTGGGATCTCAGAATTCAGAAGAAGCCTACGTCACGCTTCTCTACGGTGATGAATTCCTGCTCGGCGTGCGAGTATTGGGGAAGTCGATTCGTGACACGGGTTCTACCAAAGATATGGTTGCTTTGGTCTCCGATGGAGTTTCCAACTATGCTAAAAAGCTGCTTCAGGTACTTGTATTTTCTTTTTCCAGTTTTATGATTCTTCTTCTTCTTCTTCTCGTTTCCGATGTGGTGGATGTCAGGAACTTGTTGATTTCCGGTGATGTGGGGTTTTATTTTCTCTTCAGTTGTTTAGTGGTTGTGTAAAGATTGGAGCTTGTTGAATTACTGATTTCGTTTCTGGTGGGGTGAAGTTGCTGCTTCAAGTGGTAACTCTAAGGAGGTTGGTTCACATTGGTTTATAAAATATTTCCATGTTGGGAAGCGCAGAGTCAATTGATCAGACCTCAAGTGCGCGAGGGATTTTTTTTAACTCTTTTAAAATGCTCTATTTATTTTGATATGTCCTCTAAACCCGGTAGTAAGAGGGATGAGATGAATCCCTGGTCCTTTATCCGATTTGCATTATATATTGTGAAGCACCATTTGGGAGTTTGATTAGTTTTCAATTTGTTTTGGTGGTTTCTTGTCGTGGGTCGGGGTGGAGTAGGTGGGAGGGGTCGCCAGTATGAGTCTGCTGCATTTATCTAAGTGTTATATAAGCTCGCAGGTTTGGTACTTTAGCTTTCTTCTTTGCTAGATTGGTTTCACATGTCATGTGCATTTACCAATTCTCTTATGAGGTTGTTGGGTAAATAGAGCTAGTGCAGAGAATACTTACTAGGTGTTCATTTCTGGTTTTTGGATTTGGATGATCTCATGTGTGGTTATTGCTCTCTTGTACAGGCTGATGGCTGGATTGTGAAGACAATAAGTTTACTGGAAAACCCCAACCAAGTGCGTCCAAAGAGATTTTGGGGTGTCTATACGAAGCTTAAAATATTTAATATGACGGACTACAAAAAAGGTGATTATTCAGTGTTGTAACTTATTTCTATAGTGAAAGTTTAGGTAATATTCTTGTAGCTTAAAAAATGTGCTGGGTTTTGGCTTCTGCTTTGCTTAGTTGAATGTCAACTCTTTTATTTTAGAAAACATAATAAAATTGTTTGTAATATGGTCTTTGTTCTTTTACACTTTTGGCAGTGGTATATCTTGATGCTGATACAATTGTGGTAAAGAACATTGAAGATCTTTTCAAATGTCAAAAGTTCTGTGCCAACTTGAAGCACTCAGAAAGGCTGAATTCTGGAGTCATGGTGGTTGAACCATCAGAAGAAGTGTTCAAGGACATGATGACCAAAGTGAACACAATGTATTCCTACACAGGAGGTGTAGCCTTGTTTTTCATCTATGCTTAATGTGTGTGCATGTGTTTGACAAAACTCATAATAAGTACATTATAGAATTTTGAGAGAGCCTCAATCTTGACATTTTTCAAATTACTGAGATGGAACATATTATTGCAATTTCTGCTTATGAATTCGGGATATATGTCCACTGAAAACTTATTGAATAAAATCATTATGCCATAGATTAAGCTGTTTCTTGAAATGGCACTTTTTCCCTGATGAATAATTTGTGCTTATTTTAAGAAAAAGTAATATGGCATTTATGAATTCTACTTTTTTTTTTCTGCCTCATCTGTCTCATGTTTTTGACTGTCTCTAACAGGCGATCAAGGATTTCTCAATTCATATTTTCCTGACTTTGCAAATGCACGCATCTTTGACCCATATGCGTCTGCAGAGGAACTGAAGTCTAGACCCATACCCAAAATGGAGAGACTTTCTACTTTATATAATGCAGATGTGGGCCTTTACATGCTTGCTAACAAGGTAAAATCTTTATGCTTATGTTTGCATATTTTGTGGTATCCTGTTACAAGGTGAGGCTGCTATTGCTTTTCGAAACATTATGATGGCTTGGGGTAAGGTACTGTGTAGAACAGAGTTAAGTAACTGCTAATTCTTTTGCAAAACCTGCTGATCCCACTTGGCTTGTTTGAGGAGGGGTGCCTAGTTCCCAAGGTTCCTAACTCTTTTAAGTTTTCTCACGCATGTTTGTCTATGTCCAAATATCTCTTTGAGGGTAGGATTCAGTGTATAGTTCGTTTTTAATAGTCAATGACTTCTGATGGTATTCTATCTGAAATGTGTGCTATTTTTTAAACAACATATATATGCTACCAACTGTGCAATGGATTTGGTATAAGCAGGGTTTGATGAAGAAAGGAACTTTAATGGTGCATGATCATTCACATAGTATTTGGTAATTGGCATTTCACCCTTTGTTCAGAAAGTTGCAACACATGCATGATTATTTTGGATATGCCAGCCTCTCTTTCTAATGATCCTCTCATATATCTTGTTGATCAGAAATATTTTTCTTTATAGTCCACTATAGATTTTAAGCGCCAATTAAGACCACTGAAGATTATAGTGAGGGGGAGTTGGCTGCATTAATGCAGTAACTGTTGCACAGTTAAAATTAGTAGGGCTAGTATTGGAAAATCTAAGATATGCTTGAGATATCATTCCATTTGCATTTTCTTGAAGAACATGGATGGTCAAAGCAGTGTATTAACCATGATAGAGGGACCACATATATACTGAAAAGAGGATATGTATCTTGTATATGTGAATGGTCAAGATTGTAAATATTTTAAAATTTTGAATCGGAGAGGATCAGCCAGCTTGTTCACATATGGTAAGAGTGCTTCAGATGAAGGATGTCTTGATATTTTGTAAAATCCATGCCTGTTTCATTTCTTAGTTCCATGTGCTCTTATTTCAGTGGATGGTTGATGAGGCAGAACTTCGTGTTATTCATTACACACTTGGTCCTCTTAAACCTTGGGATTGGTGGACACATTGGCTTGTTAAACCTGTTGATGTCTGGCAGGTACACCACGATGTTTTTAATTTTATATGTCAGATGGTTTTATGTGCTTTCATGTTGGCAAATGTTATCTGTTTCTTTCAATCACCAGTAGCATGATTTTCTTTTCTTGATGCTGCAGAATGCCAGGATAAAGCTTGATGAGACTCTTCCAGGAACTGGAGGGGGCCAAAACCCTAAAGATAAACTGCTAATCACATTTCTTATCCTTCTTCCACTTATGTTCTTAATGTTTTGTTATTATCGCTCCTACTTACAGGTTAGCAACTTTGTAATTTTCTGTTTATTGTTTTCTTTTTTCAAGAGTTTGTCAACATACTGTTTACCGTTGATATCTTACAGTTTACTTATTATAACAGACACGATCACTGCTTGATCATATTAGACACATCTACTATAAGTTGAGATCTGGAGGTGTCCTTGGTTACTCCTCCATAACTTCCTCTACCATCAGCTCTAATCAGCAGGTGGTGCTCTGCTCTTCAAAATTTATTAATGTAAAGGTTTTATTATTACAATTTGGATTATAATTAGTCTGTATCAAAACCAGCTTAGTCGTTATCCTATTTTTATTGTGCATGCTCATAGGAAAAAGAAAAGGAATACCTAGTGCAGTAGTCGGATCATTATGTACTAGGTAGCTTTCCTTGTTTCACTTATGTATATGATATGTGATTAGTTGTTTTCCTTGTTTCAATTAAGATACTGGTTAAGTGTCAAATTAGATGATGGTTCTGTTCCCTACTTTTTAGCTTAACAATCAAACATTGAGTTTCTTGGAAAAATTTATATGTATACTTTTTCATTTAACTTTTTGACAAATTCCTAATGTGTATTTTCTACTGATGTATTGAATGCAGCTTCCAAATGCGGCAAACAAGGTGCCTGTTTTTCTGGGTGCCATGTCAGTGGTTGTTTGTATCATGGCTGCTCTATTTTCCCTTGCACTTTCATTTTCAATTGTACCTCGGCAAGTTATGCCATGGACTGGTTTGCTTCTAGTCTATGAATGGACATTCACAGTGTTCTTCCTATTGTTTGGGAGCTATCTGCATGTAGTCCATCATTGGGGAAAGTATGTGGCCAATCAAACGGCATCATTTTCCACAAATCCTGAATCCTTAGATAATGATTCGAGAAAAGGTATGGTAGTTGTGGCAAATTACTTAGTTTTGCATGCTTGTGTCTCAAAATGGCTGGATTTATTGATGTTTGACATGTGTTTAGGCCATCTGCGAGAAATGTCTTCTTGTGATGTTGCTGCATGTTATTATGGGTTAGGGATGGCATCTCTTGCCTTGGCGGTTCCTCTGTTACCTTGTCTTTTGGGAGTCACTGCTCTTTTCCTAAGGTATTCTGTTATATCTTTGCCCCTGCCTCTGTTTCATTACTTCAAAATAAGTCTGCATCACACTTATAAACACTCTGACTATAGATTTACTGGAGACTGTGAACTTGGAAACTGTATGTTTGAATGATGTGGTGTTGTGTTTGTTTTACATGTAATAGGCTGGGCTACTTGTAAACATGCTTTAGAAGTTGTGCATTTATTTTTATAGTATCAAATAAAATGTTATATGACTTGGGAATCAAATGAGTGATTATTTGTTGGAGTTCGATTGGTATTTGGTTTACCTTACTATGAGCTTTGGTTTTGACTTTTCCCTCTTTAAGAATAGAGTCAAAGAGATTATTGATACTTCATAAAATTTATTGTTGAAGGTCGAATATAAATTTTTGCATTTGGGCACGTCAGAAAGTTTATAAGTAGAGACTGGATGGATCTTTCCTATACTTGCTCAAATAAGAGCAAAGAATATGGAATTATAAGGATAAAACTGATTAAGTGGTTATTGGTACAAATATGAAGATTAGTATGCAGCTGAAACTTCTGATTGCAAACTGAGAGATAAGATTTCAAATATCAAAGATCTTTGTAGGGGAACTTTGCTTTAATGTTGCAACCTTGAAGATATTTAAATGGAGATGGTTTCTTTTTCTTTTAGATTTCCTGGGCTTCTTGGTGTTTGGGAGACTTTTAGGGGGCTTTTATCTTTCAGAATGAAAATCTTGAGTATCATTCTTTAACCCTTCATTTCTTTAGTCTGATTCCTATATGCAAGATAAGATATCCCGTCCTTCTCATAATGGATGCCACCAATGACATCTTCCAAGGAGCAACAAAGTCAAATTGATTCACATTTGTCCAAAATCACCAATTATACATATATCATAGAAAGAGGTAGTTTGTCTCATTTTTCGGATTGCATTTGTAGGCTTCTATTTTAACAGTGTTCCCTGTTGATTAAGACAAGATAAAAATTTACCAGTCACAAACTGACTCCTAAAATAAAAAAGCATATCTAATGAAAATTTAATTTATCTTGCGAAGAAATCAAGCTCTTCGCTAAAGAAGACAATAAAGCTGCCTTACGTAATGTATAGTATGAGATTTGTGTTTGATCGCCTCTTTTGATATTCCCATATTTCAGTTGTATTACAAATAAGATTTAATATGTAATAGAAAGAACTAATTTGGTCTCTTGTTTAGTTTTCACTTATATGCTCTTTGTATAAACTGAGTCCCTTTTGATTAAGTTAAGACAACTTTTAACAGCCACATACGAGTCCTTAAATAAAATGGACATGTTATTAGATTTGATTAAACTTGGAGACATATCAAGCACAACCGAAGAAGTATAATATACTGCGCGATATCCATCCATATTTGAGATACATTGCAAGTAAGATTTAATGTTCATATTATTAAATTTAAATTAAATGGGACAATAATTTATTTATATTTTAAAGGGATAATTACACTCCCCTCCCTCCCCTCCCCTCGGGTTTGGTGTAATTACACGTAGATCCCCTGTGGTTTGGGTAATTACATCTAGCACTCTTGGAGTTTGTTTTCGTCTAAATAAGTTCCCTCATTAGACAAAATTCACTAAATTTGCTGATACTAACAAAAAGAATTGAATGAAAATTGATATTTACCCTCGACTGACTTATTACTAACTTATTGTATGTCAAATAATTTTGTTCGGACTAAACTACCCTTATAACAATGAAGATATACCTTCGACATGCATTAACGCGTGAAAACGTATGGGCAATTTGGTTATAAAAAGATTTATTTGACCTATAATAAGTAATAATGTTAATTGGGGGTAAATATAAATTTTTTTGTTAATACCAGCAATTTCGTGAATTTTGACTAATGAAGGAACTAATTTTTTAGGCGGAAGCAAACATCATGAGTGCTAGATGTAATTTCCCAAACCATAGGGGTTGTAAGTGTAATTACACCAAATCTTAGGGGAGGGGAGTTTCATTATCCCTATTTTAAACTATTGCCAAGGATTTGGAGTAAATAAAATAGTAAAGTGGACATCATTGTGGGACAGAGGGGGTGTTGAAATTGAAAACTTAGACAAATGACACGAATGAAATCCCGTAAGATGGTTACAAGTAATTAGGAGGAAAACCTTGTGGATTCAGTAGTTGGTGAAAGTTGATAATTATATTGTATGAGATCTTCCTTCTAATATATACAACCAATATATGTCAATGTCAAAACAAAGAGACAGAAATATTAGTTGCATCACTTCTCTATACATGAAGCAGGTGCAAAGCACTTATTGGTACTCTTGAAGGCTCTATATTCGATAAAGATTGCTTTACGATTGAGCCAACTTGACGCATTGTCCTTTAATGTGAGGTCTAAGACCTTGCATGTGATTGGGGATAAGCGTCTGTAACCTTACTTCTTTAATAGATGGCTGCATTTAACAGCCAAAAGCTATTAGTCTGGCAGCAGGTTAACATATCCTCATGTCCTTTTAGGAATTAGGTCTCATTTAACATGTGTTACTCCAATTGTATAAGAAAAATAATTTTCCATAAAGAAATTGGGACTGATTATAAACAGATGGTAGGAGCTCATTTTGAAATTAGTCTACACAAAGCTCCTCTGAAATATGTTAGACAATTGAGCCTGTCTTGAAGTTGAGTTAAGGCAATTTGGCTCAAAGAAACACACGTAGAATTCCGAAGTACTTGAGTTGCCGGTTTTGGCACGTAGTTTCATCAAGGTTTCAGAATTTTTATCGAACTGAGTATTATGCTTTCTATTAAGAAGGATATGGATAAACTTTTGTCTGAGATTCTAGATTAGCTGTAGCTGGCTCCGTTAGAGGGACACTGAACATTAGCAACCTACTAAATTTATGTGTTCTAATTTGTACTCGCTGAAGTCTCTACTTTTTGACACTTCACTTAAAATTTTACGTGATTATATTGTTTCTTTAAATTGTACAAACCTCCCGTGCGTACAAGTAGATCCCTCTAAGTTTCCAAAATTAATATCCACGTAATCAAATGTTATACCACCTTGCACATAGTCTAGCTGTTGATAATGAGTTATAATGGAGATCTAACAGTTATTCAGTTCCCCATTGAATTCTTTGTTAATGAGTCTCATGCTTGAATTTCCAAGAGATGAAGTATCTTCCTGCATAATGATAAAAGACAGAGAAGGAAGCATCTTTCAGTGGTGAGATGGAAATTTCGTATGAATGTAAGCGCTAATCCGGAGATACACAATAATAAGACCTAAGATCCCACTAAACATGTGAAATCATCATGAACTTTGGAGCTGACTAAGATGATATATATACATATATGTTTGAGTTCTTACTGAACTATCTGTCTTTACATGGTATCAACTATTGAGTGACACGTGAAATCATCATGAACTTTGAAGCTGGCGAAGAAGATTTATATATATATATATATATATATATTCATATCCATATGTAGATATATATATGTTTGAGTTCTTACTGAACAATCTGCCCTTGTTTCTTAGATTATAATAAATGTTTATCTTGTTTAACAGGGTAGGTTTGATGGTAGCTGGAGGCCTTATCTTGGCTTCATTTATGACTTACGCTTCAGATCACCTCTCAGTAAGAGCGTTCGTGAGGGGTTACGAAGACGGAGATTTACAAAGGACCAGGAACTTTTGTTATTTGTGGTAGTTGGAAGTATTGATTTTTGTACCGTAAGTTAACTGCTTTAACAGGTCTAGTGTGTTTCTCCTGTAACTTATAACATTCTTTCTTGATGATTCAATTATGTATAATATTTGGTGGACTGTGAGAAAGGTGGGTTGTAATCTCACAAGGCAACAATCTGTACAATGTTGTAAATGCTTCTCAATTTTCCTTTACTGAAAGGAAGGTACGCAGGCCACTCTGTTTTATGGATTTCCGGTGTTTTAAGAGTTTGGCATATTAAATATTTCAGTTAGGCATCTCATCCTGGAAAGCTTATCTTTGCTTTCATTTGGATTTTTGGGTATAGTCAGAAGCCTCATGTGTTGTACCTTATTCATATTATCTCAATAAAATGATAATTATTATAATAATAGAATAAATTTATCATTGAAAATATTTTGATTAAATTTAATAGCTACTTTATAAACAATAAATAATATTGTTATAAAGTAAAAGTATAAAGTTAAAAAATAAAATATTCTTTATTTAACCCAAACAAAATTAAATGAGTTAAATTATTTAACCCAAATAAAAATTAGTACCCAAATTTTGAATGTCTTATTTTTTCACACTTATTCTCATTTCAATGTTTCCTTTTATTTTGTCCAAAAGGCTATAAAAATTCCAAAATCCAACAAAGATATTTTCTCCTTTTTTTTCGTTTTTATTGAACAAAAACCCACAAAGATATTTTCGTCAAACGAAATTGGTCAGCATTTTTCGTCACGTTTTTCATTCTCGTCAAAGATGCAGCCTCTATTTTTTACTTGACATTGCAAATTCATTTTATTTTCCAAGTCAACTTGTTGAGCAAATTTATGTTCGGTTCGTAAAGCCTCCGCACACGCAATTACTATATATCAATGATTTGTTGCAGGGTTATTTATTTTTTTATTACAAAAAAAAGAATATTAATATAATTTTTATAAATATATTAATAATAATATAACGGGTCGAAGTTATATTAAAAAAATAATTTTTTTAACAGAAATCGTCAAGTCGCGATTTGAAATCACGACTTGGCCTATATATATATTAATTTTATTTAAATAATTTTTGTTATAAATTAATCATATAAAATTAATTTTTAACAACATATTCAAAAAATCATAATATTAAAATTGTATTAATTTAAAAAATTATAATTGAGTGTACAAATGTAATAGTGTATATTTTTTTATACAATTTTAAAAAATACAATGAAGTTGTGTTTGACCAATGTTGGGCTTGTTGAGATAAATGATGGGTCACATTATTTTTGGAAATTAATACAATTATTTATAGTTAATATATATTTTTTCTTTCAAAATTATTTATTTTTTTATCATACTTATTTTCATACAATCGTTTTTCCTACAATAATTTTTTAATAAATATTATTATTTTTTAAAAAAATTTATACACATACATAAAATATGCCACGTACCATAATATATCTCAATTATAGCAACCTGCATAAAAGAAGAATACCCCAATAGTAAGAGAGTCTAATAAATCATAACAAGTACATCAAAAATGAGAAAAAAAATATAATAATATACCAATAATAAAATAACATAAAAATATTCAACATCACTCCCCACCCCAAAAAAAAAAATCGAGAGAAAAAGATAAAATAGCCCACGTGGATAAAAGCAGTGTCTGGAATCTTGTCCTTGCCTTTGTACGATCATTGAGCTGGGAAAGTGGGAGAAGAATGGACCCCAATTCCCAATAGCTACTGTAACTTATCTACTCTCAACTTGGTATCAAGCTCTAAGGCGTGTTTGGCATCTACTGGTTGCCACTCATTTCAGACTTCCATCCAAGTATTTGTTATTACGATAAATTATGCTAATAGTTAGAAAAAATTTAAATGAAAGTTGATTTGATGGTAACGCAAGGATAGGAATTTTAAGTTTTCGTTATACTAGATAAAATATGATTTTCTGCTATAGTTAATCACTATAGTTAAAAGAAGAAAATGATGGCACATACAATCAACTGTGGCTTCACAATGGTCATTAATCGTTGTTTCTACAATGTGGCCAAAATAATGGCAAATGTTTCGACTATTGCTAAAAATTATAGCGAATATTGATTAATCGTAATAAAAATTTAAGTTTTTGTTGGTTTATTTTACCTATAGTTAATATTATTGATTCGGAAATCGTGGTTATTTATGGTGTACTGAAAATTCAACTTTTTTGTAGTGTTATTTTATAAGTAATAGTATAAATAAAATATTTTCTTGCTATAATTAAAAAGGAATGTTATGTTGGAAGAGTCCGCAGCATCGCGTTAGCAAAAAATTCAAAAAGTTTTTCGCAAAATTTTATTGACATATATTTTTATTAGTAAAATTTCTAGCAAAGTCAAAAGTTAGATGCTGAAATCAGTTGCGAACTAATTATCATATTTTTCTTTCTAAATACATTTTTGCAAGAAATTTATGTTGTTGCAATTGATATTATTTTTCTTTGAGAAAAATATTTATCTTTGTCTGGAAAAAAATATAAGTAATTATTATTAAAACTAAATGAGTTTCTGAAATTGTGAATTGAACATATTTATAGTTAATATATATATATATATTTATCTTGATATGGGGATGATGGGTATATATATCTAGATTTAAAGATAAACTAGAGGAAGAGATCGATGCTCTCTTACTTTTTAGATACGATAAAAATTCCCTACAAAAAAATAAGGAATAATTACATGATTTTACATGGTTTGAAATATAATTTATTTATACAAATCACTCTTATTTTTTTGTAATTATAAAAAAAAAAAGCAAACAATCACTTATGATGTTACAAATAAGCAAATTACCTCCTATAAAAAAAATAGCAATTTACCTTCCTATATTTTTTAAAATACAACATTTTACCCCTATGATATTGTAAATAAGCAAATTAGCCCATATAAAAAAACTAGCAATTTACCTCTTGTGTTTTTTAAAGTATAGTAATCTATCTCCCTGTGTTTTTTAAAATAAAGTAATTTACCTCCTCACACAGGTAAGTAAATTGCTCCATTTTAAAAAGCACATGGGAAGGGGGTAAATTGCTATTTTTTCTTAATGGGGAGTAATTTGCTCATTTACAATATCACGAGAGGGTAAATTGCATCAAAACCCAAATACAAAAACCATCCTTAACAGCCAAAAAGTGGAGATAGTTTGTGCAATGATGTTGACGTTTTCAGGGGCTATATATGTATATAATTTTTTTTTAAAAAAACAAAGCGTGGTTTGTATAAATGATGTTGACGTTTCTGATAAATATATATATATATATATATAATTTCCAAAATGCATAAATAATTTGTAAAAATAAAATATAGATCAGGAGATATAAATATCATTATCCCAAAACAAAAATAATGACTCTAGAATTGTTCTCATCTCTAAGAAACGTATCATCATACACACTCTTAAAAGTAGAGAAAAGAACCTCTAAACATCATTAAGCTTCCAAGTTGCAAAAGCACATTAACAGCTGAGATTATTAAAATAATTCCAGAAATCAGATTCCTCAACCACTAAACCCATTGATTAATACCCTAATCTATATATTATTTATGCATCCAACATCTTTGGACGGATAATTATGTGTGAGGACAACATTAATTAATGTTAATTATCACAATTAATAGTGAATTGCTCACACTCATTAAGAGAGGCCCCACTGCAGTTAGATGGTGTGTTACGAAACCTTCATCAATGTGGACTAAGAGTGATGATTCAAACCCCAAACGTCTATTTTATCCAAGACAAAGTGGACAACACTCTTTGTCATCAATTTTTTAGGATTTTCTTTTGGGATAATTACGCTCCCTTCTCTTGAGATTTGCTATAATTTCAAAAATTATATATAGTATTTTTTAAATTTATTTTCGTCTAAAAAATAAGTCCCTCCACCAGTCAAAATACACCGAATTTGCTGATACTAACAAAAAGATTAGGAAAAAAATTCTATATTACCCTTGATTGACTTATTACTGATTTATTGCAGGTCAAATAGTCTTTTCATGATCAAATTATTCACATACGTCTTTACGCGTTAATGTATAAGAGGAGGTATCTTTTCACACCGATATAAGGGTAGTTTAGTTTGAAAAAAATTATTTGACCTACAATAAGTCAATAATCAGTCAATCGAGGGTAAATATCAATTTTATTCAGTTTTTTTTATTAATATAAGCAAATTCGGTAAATCTTACCAATCGGAGGGACTTATTTATTAGACGGAAACAAACTTTAGGGGTACTAAATAAAATTTTTTAAACTACAAAATATTTATATACAATTACACAAAATCTCGTGGGAGATGACTGTAATTATCCCTTTTCTTTTTTAAGAAGAAAAAGAACTAAGTATTGACATGAAACTGTACTTAATTAGTAAAACTAGCAGCAAAATGCAAATTGACTATGTACTGATAATAGTGTCCCTATGTCATATACTTAAATCTTAGGTAAAATGATGTGAAACACTTGTTGTCATTAAGTCTAATTATATAAAGATTTTTTCCTATTTGTAAAATTATAGGTTTATTTTCTAAAGGGTATTAGTGTAATGTGTCTTAAGAGGTGTTTATGTAAAATTTCATCACTAAATAAGGGGTATATTTGTAATTATAACTACAATCTCAAGGGTATTTCTTGATTTAAATCACGACTCGATATATTAATATAAATATTTTCAAATTAATTATATTAATATAATTTTTTTTACTAATAAAAAATTAAATAACTCAGATATAAGGGAGAAAGAATTGGAGAAATTTGGGAAGGCATTAGCTCTAATAGAAGAAGAAGAAGAGACAAATTTGATTCCTCGTAAAGCAGTGCGGGAACAAATCCGTCCCAGGAACCGTTTCTTTGTGGGCGTGCACGAAGAAAAGGAGGTTTTGAGGCTCTCAAAACCTACCCCTTGATAGCTTTTTAGAATAGGTGTCCAGAAAGTCAATTTGATTGACAATTTATCAATAAAAGGAGAGCCGAGGCCGAAGAAACAAAAGGTCAGAGAAGACACGGAACCCCGACCGTATGAAGCCGAACACTTGAAGCCCAGTGAAGAATACAAGGCCATACAGCTCGCGGCAGAAGACCCCAGCAAAACGACCCGGATAGGTTCCAGCCTGAACGAGGGGGAGATGGCCATGATTGACTTTCTAAGGAAGAACGCGGACATGTTTGCGTGGAGTCCGTCGGATTTCACCGGGATCGATCCGGAGGTCATTGTACACCGATTGAATGTAGACCCGACGGCTCGACCAGTGCAGCAGAGGAAGAGAACTTTCAGCAATGATAAGAACGATGCTATCAGGCAAGAGGTCGAGAAGCTGTTGAAAGCCGGATATGTGTCGGAGGTCCAATACACGAATTGGCTTTCTAACGTAGTTCTGGTCCCGAAATCCTCAAGAAAATGGCGAATGTGCGTAGATTTCACCGACCTGAACAAGGCCTGCCCGAAAGACCCGTACCCATTACCTCGAATCGACACCATGGTGGATTCGACCGCAGGATACGAGCTCTTCTCGATGATGGATGCATACCAAGGATATCATCAGATCCAAATGGCAGAGGAAGACAGAGACAAAACTTCCTTCGTCACAGATAAGGGGATCTATTGCTACAACATGATGCATTCGGGTTGAAGAATGCGGGCGCAACCTACCAACGATTGGTTAATAAGATGTTCGGCGATATGCTCGGAAGAACCATGGAGGTATATGTTGATGACATGCTGGTCAAGAGTAAGAGATCGCAGGACCACATGAAAGACCTCTCTCAGGCGTTCAGCATAATGAGGTCGCACGGAATGAAACTCAACCCAGACAAATGTACTTTTGGTGTGACCGGGGGAAAGTTTCTGGGATATATGATCAGTGAACAAGGAATAGAAGCGAACCCAAAAAAGCTACAAGCCATTATGGGCCTGAGATCGCCGAGTTCGATCAAGGAAATGCAGAAGCTTACGGGAAAGATCGCATCTTTGGGCAGGTTTATATCGCGATCGGCAGATAGAAGCCTACCATTTTTCAAAGCCTTGAGGAAACCCAAGAGTTTCGCGTGGACTCAAGAATGCGAGCAGGCTTTGCAAGAACTAAAGGAGTATCTCACCAAACCCCCGTTGCTCGCAAATCCTAAAGATGGGGAGACGCTATTCTTGTACCTTGGAGTGTCCGAGAACGCGGTCAGCTCCGTGCTGGTGAGAAAGGAGGCTAACAGTCAGAATCCAGTCTACTATGTCAGTAAAATGCTCCAAGGGGCTGAATTGCGGTATTCAGAGATGGAGAAACTCGCCCTCGCATTAGTAGTAACTGCCCGAAAACTACGACCATATTTCCAGTCGCATAAAGTGGTGGTGCTGACGAACCACCCTCTTAAGCATGTGATGTCGCGACCGGAAGCCTCCGGAAGATTAATCAAATGGGCGGTCGAATTGGGGCAACACGATATTGAGTACCAGTCCAGGACAGCCCAGAAGGCACAGGTGCTCGCAGACTTCATCAAAGAGTTGTCCAGCGACCCGAAGGAACCCGACGCCTCCGACCACACCTGTTCGAAATGGATGCTGCATGTGGATGGGTCTTCCAATGCGAACAACGGAGGAGCAGGCGTGCTGATCCAATATGCGATCTGAAAAAGACGCACTCAAGCAAAACGCGAACTGAGAAAGACGCGTTCAATATGCGATCTGAAAAAGACGCACTCAAGCAAAACGCGAACTGAAAAAGACGCGTCCAATATGCGATCTGAAAAAGACGCCATCGAGCAAAACGCGAACTGAAAAAGACGCGTCCAATATGCGATCTGAAAAAGGCGCACTCAAGCAAAACGCGAACTGAAAAAGACGCGTCCAATATGCGATCTGAAAAAGACGCCATCGAGCAAAACGCGAACTGAAAAAGACGCGTCCAATATGCGATCTGAAAAAGACGCACTCAAGCAAAACGCGAACTGAAAAAGACGCGTCCAATATGCGATCTGAAAAAGACGCACTCAAGCAAAACGCGGACCGAAAAAGACGCGTCCAATATGCAATCTGGGAAAGACGCACCCGAGCAAATGCAAACTGAAAGAACGACTGAAAGACGCAATGCGCAAATGTAGCAAAATAAGCGAGCTGACAAAAGTTCATTTTCATTTAACAAAATGTCATATACAGGGGTTATCAAAAATTCCACCCCGCCCTCCTGTTTACAAAAAATGATGTCCTAAGAATCTCTAGGATTTACATTTTGATCAATCAGCTCAAAATCCTACCACAAAAATAGAAGAATCGGGATTGTTCAGGCGTCAGCTTCCGCCTCCAGCTCGTCCCTCAAGACCATAAATTCATCATCTTTCAGCTCAGGATCCGGAGGAAGAGGTTGAAGGTCGCCATCAAGCGAGATGTCAAGTTTGCTGCGGTCAAAAGACTCATGAAAGCCACCGAGCTTTTCTACTTTAGACAGGCAGATCTCATAGCCCTTGGTGAATGAGTCCGCAGACTTGATCTCAAGAGCGGTCGTGAAGGTGTCGGTCTTCAAAAAATCACGAACCGCAGACATCCTGGAATCGGCCAAGGCTCGCTGATGTTCTTCAACCAGAATGCGACCGGCTTGGCCTTCCTCCACCCCACGCTTGTGGCCCTCCACGAGGCCGACCTCACGCCCGGCATCGAACGCCTCTTTCTTAGCCTCTGCCAGGGCCACCTCTTGTTCAGAACGAAGAATCTCCCTCTCCTTCTTGGCAACGTCGAGCTCGACTCGCAGCTTTTGCACCTCATCTCCCAAGGCCAGCAGGTTATCCTCCTGCTTGGGTTCTGTCTCGTCCCGTTCGGCCATTTGATCCCTAAGATCTTGCACCTTCTGATCAGTCTGAATATAACTCCTCCGATAATGGGTGCATTTGAGGCTTAAGCTTCGGAGAAAGGTCATGGCCTGCAAAATCGAATGCAATGAATGGCATAAAAGAAGGGAGGTCGAAGGAAGCCAGCCGACGGAATACCTGGACCATGGAGTGGGCTGCGAACTCCTCAAGCCGAATAGGGCTATTCGTCACAAGTGCCCCTTGATCGCGAACGGAGACGAATGAGTTGTAGACTGCAAAAGTATCACCTCCAGCCTCGCCATACAGCGACGAGCTCGACATATCCTGCCATTCGGGAGGCGGCACATTGCCTCGAAGAGCTGCCCGGCTATCCTCCCAACATGTGGCGAGCTGTGCCACCCTCAAGAATTTGTCCCGATCTTCCTCAACACTAGTCTTATCCGCGGCTTCCTTAGCCATCCTGCTCAGCACGCTCGGGCTATGTGATTTAGAAGGAGGTGGGTGGGAGGCCTCAGCGAGCTCCTTCCCCTTACCCTTATCGCTAGGCCCTAACTTAGACTTGGGCCCCTGACCCTTCTTCGGGGAGGATCGCCTCCTTTTCCTAGATCGCTCCTCGGGTGGAGGACCTTGACTTCCTTGATCGGCCCCTTGGTCCCCACTGGCCTCGTCCAAACCTAGTTCTAACTGCGAGGAGTTGTAGCCGAGATGGTCATCATGGGCGGAAGGCGTACCCTCACTATCAACTGCAATGGGCTGTTGTCCATTGGGAGTGGTGATCGCGAGCGTTTTGGAAGGAACCGAGGGAGGTGGGATCGAAGATAAATCTGGAGCACCAGCAACTGCCTTGCCCTTCCCTTTCGGATCCGAGGAACTTGCGATCTCACCCCCCTTCCTCGATTTGTTCTGGGCCGCGATCCTCCGCATAGCTGTGCGCGTGCTCATGATTATACTATCTACGAGCAGTGAAAAGTTAGCATATGCAGACACTACAGCGATGAAAGCAAGCGAGACCGAAAGAAGAAAATCACCTAAGGAATCTTCGATGTGAAGGGACGCTGGAGAGAGCCCAGATAATTGCAAAACTTTCTCATTGAGAAGCTTCTTGGGATCATACTTATAAAATGTTAGACTCCTTATTTGGTCACCCTCCAGCCCCCCACCACAGATTTTTGGAAGGGGTTTATACTTAGTCCACTCGTTCTTAAAAGGCCAGACACCACTAGGAGATCGAATGAAAATGTAGCGATCTAACCAAGCTCCTACATTCGACTTCAGGACGCTCAAATACCCGCAATCGGGTTTGGCCGAAAGATAGAAAAAACCTCGACTACCAGACCGCTTCGAGGTGGTGAAGGAATACAGACTCCAAAAATTGTCAAAACTGGGGTCCAAACCTACGTATCGCATCATTACAACGAAGAGGACAATATGGGTAATGGAATTGGGGGAGAGCTGCATAGGGCATAACCCCAACTTATTCAAAATCGCGGCCACTGGGGGAGCCAGAGGAAATCGCAACCCGGCATCGAGGTGTTTGATAGAAAAAGCAGTAAATCCCTCGGGAGGACGATGCATGCGATCGAAGTAACAGGGATCAGAACATCAAAATCGGAGGGGATGTGGTATTTTTCCCTAATCTTATTGGCAGGAATCCTAACTTTACTAACCACAGCCTCCCAAGGGTTTTTGGTGAGCCGATCCTGAAACTTGGCAAGGACCGAAGGCCCAGTCTGTTCATCCTTAAGTTTGGTGGCAGGAAACTTCTTGTTCCTCTTGGGAGAGGTAGAATACGACCCATGCGAAGACCTAGAGACAGACCTAGACCCGGACCCTGAGGACGAACCAGAACCAGACTCGGGAGAGGACCCAGAAGCAGATTCAAAATGAGACGAAAACGACCCTGAACCAGATCGTGGCTTAGGGCCAGATCGCGACTTAGAATTCGAGCTAGAGCTGGAAGGCATCGTACCTTAAAGCAGGATGACTCTGGAAGCCGCAGATCGAATACGAACTCGTGGTTGTGAGTCTTGGTCGCTAGAAGTCTTTGCGTGAGGTTGGCCGAGAAGTCAAATGATGGGGTATTTATAGGAGATCCGCTCTGGAACAACGCGCCCGAGATTGCTCGAGAGGATTCTGCCATGTGTACGCGATCAACGGACGCGACGGTTCGACTTCCTCAAAGGCAACAAACTTGCACTTTGAAAAAGTGGGGGAGTAATGATGGGTATACGTGTAATCCCCCTGCAAAAGGACTGAAACGCACTTCATTAAGGGCATGATGGTCTTTTTCGCGACCGGATCCGCGTGTTTTGTAACGGGCGGGTTGCAGAGGACCCGACCCGGGTCGCGTGAACCAAATAGAAGACCCGGACAATAACGACCGTTCGATCAGAATGTGAGTCAGCAAGATGAGGCCACGTGGCCCAGTACTTGCCGTACAACTGTGTACTATAAATAGACCCCGATACGCCATAAATGAGGTAACTGATATACATTAATTGAGATCGAACTTTGAGATAGAATATATTTCTCTCGATCAACCTAACTTGAGCGTCGGAGGGTCATTGTCGTGGACGTGCCCGACGAGCTCACGATCTGTGTTTATTCTCAGGGGATCCAAAATCTGTTTCGGAGGAGTTAGTCGATCAGCAGTGAGATCGTCTCAGGAGATCGAATAATTCGACCCGGATCACTACGAGAAGAAATTATACAATGACCACCTTGAATCTCTTCAGGTGATGGAGAAGAACTATGCGGCAATGTCGAGAGAGGTGGACAAGCTCAGAGCAGAGTTGGCTAATTCTGCGAACTTCGACCCGCGGACAGGTATAGGTGATATTCAGACCCATTTTATTTCATTTTCGGTGTATAAACTTTTAGATCGCTCATGTCACAATGCAAATGCAGGAGGGTCCTATGGCAGTTCTGCTGGATATAATAGAAGTGTTCCTGGGGGAAACTATGCTTCTGTGCAAAATGCCTATGGTGTGGGACAGGTATATATTAGTTTTGATGGGGGTAAAACCCTATTCTCTCAGAAAAAGACAACTTTGCCCTTGATGGGGCCCAAAATCGCAAGCTTGCCAGCATGACCCGCGCCACTTTTACCGGGTCGGGTCGACGACCTAGAACACGTTGCACGCGCGTAGACCCCCTGGCTCTCTATAAATACCTCCGAGTCAGTGTATTAAAGGTACGTCGTCTCGACCGCATTTTACCTTCAGCTCGCTATTTTTCCCAGCGACCCCATATTTCGACCTCAACCAAACACTGACTTAACCATCGGAGGGCCTTAGCTGGGGGCCACCCCAGCAAGCCTAACGATCTGCTTCTTTTCTCAGGGCCCAATCACTAGTCTGGGAGAGGAGCGACCTCGAACCGCTTGGGAGATCGAACCAAGGAGGTCGCGTAGATTTCGACCCGGATCAAGTTTTATCCGATTAATTTATCATTTCTCATGTGAATATCTAACTGAATATAAAAAAGAATATCCCAGATCTCACAGTTTGCAAATTAGCATGGAGTTTCACGATCTGGTTGCTGACCAGTGTGCGCGTACTGCAGCTTATATATTGAAACAAAAGCTGAAGAGAAGGGATATTGAAACAAAAGTGTATCCGATTAATTGATCATTTTTCATGTTGCATGTATATAAAAGAATATGCTCCCTAATGTGTGTGCTTGAGCTATTCTAGATTAGATGATCTCCTTGTACTTAAAACAGTTTTTGGTTACCAAAGGACACTGAGAAGCTACATGCATGTCTTAGAACTATGAAGTTCTCTGGTTCATTTAACTCAAAGATTTCCGCTATATTGTCTTTTTGTATTGATAGTGGTAATTGACTTTATGTCCCTTTGCAACAGGGCCAGGGCCCCCTTCCTGGAGGGGGTAGTGGGGGTGGACCTGCTAGTGCAGCTGGTCCCGGGGGCAATTCTCCTCATGTTGGAGCGCATTCCACTCCTTATGGTTCAGGAACTCCGCGTGATGCATCCAGTGGCCCTGGTTATGGTGCATCTAGGGGAACTGGTTATGATCCCCATAGACGGGATGTTGGAACTGGGTATGATGCCCAAAAGGGACATGCTCGAGCAGGTTACGATACTCAGAGAGTGCAAACTGGAACTGGTTTTGATGCCCAAAGGGGATCAGTCGGACCTGGCTATGATGCCCACAGGGGACCTATGTCATCTGTCCATCATACCCAAAGGGGACCCGGATATGAAGCTATGACTGTGAGAGGACCTAGGTCTGACACCCAGAAGGGACCTGGATATGAGATTCAGAGGACACCTGGGTATGATGCTCGTAAAGGGCCCATTTATGACGGACAAAGTGCTCCAGCTTATGATATGCAACGGGCATCAGGAGATGAAGCTCATAGGGGATCTAATTATGATACGCAGAAAGGTGCTAGCTATGATGCCTCATCTAGAGGAATTGTAGGGCCTCAAGGACAGGTTTCTGTGAACAATGTACCTTATTCGTCTAGAGCTGGAACAGGATATGAGCCAGTACCACGAGGTGGGAACCCTGTACGTAGATGAGTTGGAGACCCGTCCCAGTTGAGTGTCTTGGCGAACTTCTTAAAGGCTACATCCGTGCATTTTATCCTTCCTTCTGGTTCTCATTTTCCGAAAGGTGATGAGTACCTCATAGTTCATCAAGATTTCAGCCCAGATATCGTGTCTCAACATATTCAGTATCAAAGCATGTATTGAACAATGACAGCACAGACTGCCAATAGACAACAGCAAAATAGACAGCAGAAAAAACATTTGCAAATGGAGCATGCATGCAGGGTGCTGTCATGGCTGAACCTGTTCCTCTTTAATTGGGACAGAGAACAATAGCACTACAAATTCGGAATGTTGGGCAGGTGGTGAGTACAAGCACAGTTGATCCAATATAATTTACTCTACGCATGCACGTCGGGCACGGCAAGCATCGCAGCAAGATTGGCAAACAAGGACCCTCACACGACACACACACAAAGATGTTGCGCGGGGCACGACCTTCCGGAGGTGATATCTCCACGGTCGGACCACCATTTTGCCAATACGACCACTCGTTTTGGGGTGTCTCGTCGAGATCTTCGCATTGGAAACGGAGCCACGCGGCCACTCCGAGGCTCCAACCGCGGATTGGCGCGGTTGGGGGGGCGAAACTTCAAAAGGCCATAACTTTGCGTAGAGACGTCGGATTGGGGCGATTTTTTTTTTGATTTTGGGTATCTCGACGAAATCTAGCGATTGGAAACAGCCTACGGCGGTTTGGGGGCCGAATTTCTCGAAAAAACGCCAGTTTCTCATGTTAATTTGATTTCAAGGCAAACGACAACGGTTTTTAAAATTTTAATCCCACGCATGCGATCGATAAAACAGCTGCCACCCCAATTTTTATATTGTAGAACAATGCTCTCAGCCTTAATTTCATAATGTGATTGGCCCGTGCTGAAAAATCGAAGTTCATCCCCCGTGCAGGTTTCTTATTAATTGTTTGTTGTCTTTGTTCCAAACACGCCACAAATGCAAGATTGGCATCCCTTTGTTTATTTTTTGGGTCCAAAACCCAAGGTCACAATTTCAAACCCCCCGCATCTCATTTTGGGACAGTATTTGATTGCATTTGTTTAACAAACTTTTGAACTCAACTCTCATCACCGATTCTGTAAGAAACTGTGAAAAATTTATGTACTTTATTTATATGGGATAATTACGTTTACATCCCTTTGATCTATGGTGGCATATTTATACAAATCATTCCTGTTTTTTAGATGATTACACATATGCCTGTTGAAATATCATTACTGTCCACGCAAACCACCCTCTCGCTTTCAAAACCATTACACACACCCCTTAAAAATGATGGCATCATTGCACAAACTGCAATTGTTTTTTAGCTATCGGAGGTGGTTCTGCAATCATGCAAAAACCAGGAATGGTTTGTGTGGATGGACCATGGGTCAGAAATGTATGTGTGATTATGCATGTTCATACAAATATGCAAATATCTTACATCGGTGGCTAGAATCAACGGAATTCAAGGAAACAGTGCTTTGGTCGGGCGGCCGCGCCTGCGCGGGCACAGGCAGGGCGGTCGGGCGCCCGCGCCTGCGCCCGGTCGGGCACTGCCGACGGGCGCCCCCGCGCGGGCACTGCCGACGGGCGCCCGCGCGCGCGCCAGAGCAGGCACTGCCGGCGTGCGCCCGCGCCTGCTCGGGCACTGCCGCCGTGCGCGCGCGCGCCTTGGGCGGCCGCAGCATAAAAATTTTCACGTCGCCCCAAAATCACACGATTAATTTAATTATTTTAATTAAAATAATTATTATTAATTATTAATTTAAAATATTTGTTTAATTATTTTAATTATTAAAAAAAATAATAAATAAATGGGAAAAAAGGGAAAAATATGAAGACAGATTAGAATAATATTTTAATTTTTTACGCATCGTATTTGAATCGCGAAATATTTATTTTATTATATTATGTTATATTATGCGTCCCAGAAGATTGAAGAAGCATCGGGAAAAAACTGCCGACGGCGGCAGACGCCGCCTGCCCGACTACTGCCGACGTGCGCGCGCGCAGGCCTGTCGGCAGCAGACGGGCGCCCGTGTAGGAAGCCACTGCCGACGTGCGCGCGCGCGCCTGTGCGGACGCTGCCGGCGCGTGTGCGGAAACAGCCCCGCCTGCGCGAGCGCGCCGGTGCGGAAACAGCCCCGCGTGCGCGCGCGCGTCTTTGCGGAAACAGCCCCGCCGGCGCGAGCGCGCCGGTGCGGAAACAGCCCCGCGAGCGCGCGCGCGCCGGTGCGGAAACAGCCCCGCGTGCGCGCGCGCGCCTTTGCGGAAACAGCCCCGCCAGCGCGAGCGCGCAGGTGCGGAAACAGCCCCGCGTGCGCGCGCGCTCCTTTGCGGAAACAGCCCCGCGTGCGCGCGCGCGCCTTTGCGGACGCTGCCGACGTGTGCGCGCGCGCCTTTGCGGACGCTGCCGAAATCACGTCACCGCAAAATCACATGACTAATTAATTTTTGTCGAAATTATTTATTTTTGAGTTATGAAAATATTTATTTAATTATTTTAATTATTAAAAAATAATAAATAAAAGGGAAAAAAGGGAAAAATATGAAGTCACATTAGAATAATTTTTTAATTTTTTATGCATCGTATTTGTATCGCGAAATATTTATTTTATTATATTCAGTTATATTATGCGTCGCAAAAGTTTGAAAAAAATTTGGGAAAAAACCGCCGCCGGCCGCCGCCGCCGCCGCCGGCCGGCAGACCCCGCCGGCCGCCGCCGCCACCGGCAGACCCCGCCGGCCGCCGCCGCCACCGGCCTGAATACGCCGCCGGCAGGCAGCCACCGCCGGCCGCCGCCGCCGGAAGACGCCGCCGGCGGGCAAACGCCGCCGGCCGCCGCCGCCGGCCGGCGGCCGCGCGCGCACGGCAGACTGGCGCCCGCGCGCGCGCGCCTGCGCGGCCACAGGCATGGCCGACTGGCGCCCGCGCGCGCGCGCCTGCGCGGGCACAGGCATGGCCGACCGGCGCCCGCGCGCGCGCGCCTGCGCGGGCACAGGCATGGCCGACCGGCGCCCGCGCGCGCGCGCCTGCGCGGGCACAGGCATGGCCGACCGGCGCCCGCGCGCGCGCGCCTGCGCGGGCACAGGCAGGGCCGACCGGCGCCCGCGCGCGCGCGCCTGCGCGGGCACAGGCAGGGCCGACCGGCGCCCGCGCGCGCGCGCCTGCGCGGGCACAGGCAGGGCCGACGGGCGCCCTCGCGCGCGCGCCTGCGCGGGCACAGGCAGGGCGGACGGGCGCCCTCGCGCGCGCGCCTGCGCGGGCACAGGCAGGGCGGACGGGCGCCCGCGCGCGCGCGCCTGCGCGGGCACAGGCAGGGCGGACGGGCGCCCGCGCGCGCGCGCCTGCGCGGGCACAGGCAGGGCGGTCGGGCGCCCGCGCGCGCGCGCCTGCGCGGGCACAGGCAGGGCGGACGGGCGCCCGCGCGCGCGCGCCTGCGCGGGCACAGGCAGGGCGGTAGGGCGCCCGCGCGCCCGCGCCTGCGCGGGCACAGGCAGGGCGGCCGGGCGCCCGCGCGCGCGCGCCTGCGCGGGCACAGGCAGGGCGGACGGGCGCCCGCGCCTGCGCGGGCACAGGCAGGGCGGTCGGGCGCCCGCGCCTGCGCCCGCTCGGGCACTGCCGGCGTGCGCCCGCGCCTGCTCGGGCACTGCCGCCGTGCGCGCGCGCGCCTTGGGCGGCCGCAGCATAAAAATTTTCACGTCGCCTCAAAATGACACGATTAATTTAATTATTTTAATTAAAATAATTATTATTAATTATTAATTTAAAATATTTATTTAATTATTTTAATTATTAAAAAAAATAATAAATAAATGGGAAAAAAGGGAAAAACGGCGTGCGCCCGCGCCTGCTCGGGCACTGCCGCCGTGCGCGCGCGCGCCTTGGGCGGCCGCAGCATAAAAATTTTCACGTCGCCCCAAAATCACATGATTAATTTAATTATTTTAATTAAAATAATTATTATTAATTATTAATTTAAAATATTTGTTTAATTATTTTAATTATTAAAAAAAATAATAAATAAATGGGAAAAAAGGGAAAAATATGAAGACAGATTAGAATAATATTTTAATTTTTTACGCATCGTATTTGAATCGCGAAATATTAATTTTATTATATTATGTTATATTATGCGTCCCAGAAGATTGAAGAAGCATCGGGAAAAAACTGCCGACGGCGGCAGACGCCGCCTGCCCGACTACTGCCGACGTGCGCGCGCGCAGGCCTGTCGGCAGCAGACGGGCGCCCGTGTAGGAAGCCACTGCCGATGTGCGCGCGCGCGCCTGTGCGGACGCTGCCGGCGCGTGTGCGGAAACAGCCCCGCCTGCGCGAGCGCGCCGGTGCGGAAACAGCCCCGCGTGCGCGCGCGCGTCTTTGCGGAAACAGCCCCGCCGGCGCGAGCGCGCCGGTGCGGAAACAGCCCCGCGAGCGCGCGCGCGCCGGTGCGGAAACAGCCCCGCGTGCGCGCGCGCGCCTTTGCGGAAACAGCCCCGCCGGCGCGAGCGCGCAGGTGCGGAAACAGCCCCGCGTGCGCGCGCGCGCCTTTGCGGAAACAGCCCCGCGTGCGCGCGCGCGCCTTTGCGGACGCTGCCGACGTGTGGCGGACGCTGCCGAAATCACGTCACCGCAAAATCACATGACTAATTAATTTTTGTCGAAATTATTTATTTTTGAGTTATGAAAATATTTATTTAATTATTTTAATTATTAAAAAAATAATAAATAAAAGGGAAAAAAGGGAAAAATATGAAGTCACATTAGAATAATTTTTTAATTTTTTATGCAACGTATTTGTATCGCGAAATATTTATTTTATTATATTCAGTTATATTATGCGTCGCAAAAGTTTGAAAAAAATTTGGGAAAAAACCGCCGCCGGCCGGAAGACGCCGCCGGCAGGCAGCCACCGCCGGCCGCCGCCGCCGCCGGCCGGCAGCCACCGCCGGCCGCCGCCGCCGCCGGAAGACGCCGCCGGCCGGCAAACGCCGCCGGCCGCCGCCGCCGGCCGGCGGCCGCGCGCCCACGGCAGACTGGCGCCCGCGCGCGCGCGCCTGCGCGGCCACAGGCATGGCCGACTGGCGCCCGCGCGCGCGCGCCTGCGCGGGCACAGGCATGGCCGACCGGCGCCCGCGCGCGCGCGCCTGCGCGGGCACAGGCATGGCCTACCGGCGCCCGCGCGCGCGCGCCTGCGCGGGCACAGGCATGGCCGACCGGCGCCCGCGCGCGCGCGCCTGCGCGGGCACAGGCAGGGCCGACCGGCGCCCGCGCGCGCGCGCCTGCGCGGGCACAGGCAGGGCCGACGGGCGCCCTCGCGCGCGCGCCTGCGCGGGCACAGGCAGGGCGGACGGGCGCCCTCGCGCGCGCGCCTGCGCGGGCACAGGCAGGGCGGACGGGCGCCCGCGCGCGCGCGCCTGCGCGGGCACAGGCAGGGCGGACGGGCGCCCGCGCGCGCGCGCCTGCGCGGGCACAGGCAGGGCGGCCGGGCGCCCGCGCGCACGCGCCTGCGCGGGCACAGGCAGGGCGGCCGGGCGCCCGCGCGCGCGCGCCTGCGCGGGCACAGGCAGGGCGGACGGGCGCCCGCGCCTGCGCGGGCACAGGCAGGGCGGTCGGGCGCCCGCGCCTGCGCCCGCTCGGGCACTGCCGACGGGCGCCCCCGCGCGGGCACTGCCGACGGGCGGCCGCGCCTGCGCGGGCACAGGCAAGCGGTCGGGCGCCCGCGCCTGCGCCCGGTCGGGCACTGCCGACGGGCGCCCCCGCGCGGGCACTGCCGACGGGCACCCGCGCGCGCGCCCGCGCGCGCGCCAGCGCGGGCACTGCCGGCTTGCGCCCGCGGCTGCTCGGGCACTGCCGCCGTGCGCGCGCGCGCCTTGGGCGGCCGCAGCATAAAAATTTTCACGTCGCCTCAAAATCACACGATTAATTTAATTATTTTAATTAAAATAATTATTATTAATTATTAATTTAAAATATTTATTTAATTATTTTAATTATTAAAAAAAATAATAAATAAATGGGAAAAAAGGGAAAAATATGAAGACAGATTAGAATAATATTTTAATTTTTTACGCATCGTATTTGAATCGCGAAATATTTATTTTATTATATTATGTTATATTATGCGTCCCAGAAGATTGAAGAAGCATCGGGAAAAAACTGCCGACGGCGGCAGACGCCGCCTGCCCGACTACTGCCGACGTGCGCGCGCGCAGGCCTGTCGGCAGCAGACGGGCGCCCGTGTAGGAAGCCACTGCCGACGTGCGCGCGCGCGCCTGTGCGGACGCTGCCGGCGCGTGTGCGGAAACAGCCCCGCCTGCGCGAGCGCGCCGGTGCGGAAACAGCCCCGCGTGCGCGCGCGCGTCTTTGCGGAAACAGCCCCGCCGGCGCGAGCGCGCCGGTGCGGAAACAGCCCCGCGAGCGCGCGCGCGCCGGTGCGGAAACAGCCCCGCGTGCGCGCGCGCGCCTTTGCGGAAACAGCCCCGCCGGCGCGAGCGCGCAGGTGCGGAAACAGCCCCGCATGCGCGCGCGCGCCTTTGCGGACGCTGCCGACGTGTGCGCGCGCGCCTTTGCGGACGCTGCCGAAATCACGTCACCGCAAAATCACATGACTAATTAATTTTTGTCGAAATTATTTATTTTTGAGTTATGAAAATATTTATTTAATTATTTTAATTATTAAAAAAATAATAAATAAAAGGGAAAAAAGGGAAAAATATGAAGTCACATTAGAATAATTTTTTAATTTTTTATGCATCGTATTTGTATCGCGAAATATTTATTTTATTATATTCAGTTATATTATGCGTCGCAAAAGTTTGAAAAAAATTTGGGAAAAAACCGCCGCCGGCCGGAAGACGCCGCCGGCCGGCAGACCCCGCCGGCCGCCGCCGCCACCGGCCGGAATACGCCGCCGGCCGGCAGCCACCGCCGGCCGCCGCCGCCGCCGCCGGAATACGCCGCCGGCCGGCAAACGCCGCCGGTCGCCGCCGCCGGCCGGCGGCCGCGCGCGCACGGCAGACTGGCGCCCGCGCGCGCGCGCCTGCGCGGCCACAGGCATGGCCGACTGGCGCCCGCGCGCGCGCGCCTGCGCGGGCACAGGCATGGCCGACCGGCGCCCGCGCGCGCGCGCCTGCGCGGGCACAGGCATGGCCGACCGGCGCCCGCGCGCGCGCGCCTGCGCGGGCACAGGCATGGCCGACCGGCGCCCGCGCGCGCGCGCCTGCGCGGGCACAGGCAGGGCCGACTGGCGCCCGCGCGCGCGCGCCTGCGCGGGCACAGGCAGGGCCGACGGGCGCCCTCGCGCGCGCGCCTGCGCGGGCACAGGCAGGGCGGACGGGCGCCCTCGCGCGCGCGCCTGCGCGGGCACAGGCAGGGCGGACGGGCGCCCGCGCGCGCGCGCCTGCGCGGGCACAGGCAGGGCGGACGGGCGCCCGCGCGCGCGCGCCTGCGCGGGCACAGGCAGGGCGGTCGGGCGCCCGCGCGCGCGCGCCTGCGCGGGCACAGGCAGGGCGGACGGGCGCCCGCGCGCGCGCGCCTGCGCGGGCACAGGCAGGGCGGTAGGCGCCCGCGCGCACGCGCCTGCGCGGGGACAGGCAGGGCGGCCGGGCGCCCGCGCGCGCGCGCCTGCGCGGGCACAGGCAGGGCGGCCGGGCGCCCGCGCGCGCGCGCCTGCGCGGGCACAGGCAGGGCGGACGGGCGCCCGCGCCTGCGCGGGCACAGGCAGGGCGGTCGGGCGCCCGCGCCTGCGCCCGCTCGGGCACTGCCGACGGGCGCCCCCGCGCGGGCACTGCCGACGGGCGGCCGCGCCTGCGCGGCACAGGCAGGGCGGTCGGGCGCCCGCGCCTGCGCCCGGTCGGGCACTGCCGACGGGCGCCCCCGCGCGGGCACTGCCGACGGGCGGCCGCGCCTGCGCGGGCACAGGCAGGGCGGTCGGGCGCCCGCGCCTGCGCCCGGTCGGGCACTGCCGACGGGCGCCCCCGCGCGGGCACTGCCGACGGGCACCCGCGCGCGCGCCAGCGCGGGCACTGCCGGCGTGCGCCCGCGCCTGCTCGGGCACTGCCGCCGTGCGCGCGCGCGCCTTGGGCGGCCGCAGCATAAAAATTTTCACGTCGCCTCAAAATCACACGATTAATTTAATTATTTTAATTAAAATAATTATTATTAATTATTAATTTAAAATATTTATTTAATTATTTTAATTATTAAAAAAAATAATAAATAAATGGGAAAAAAGGGAAAAACGGCGTGCGCCCGCGCCTGCTCGGGCACTGCCGCCGTGCGCGCGCGCGCCTTGGGCGGCCGCAGCATAAAAATTTTCACGTCGCCCCAAAATCACACGATTAATTTAATTATTTTAATTAAAATAATTATTATTAATTATTAATTTAAAATATTTGTTTAATTATTTTAATTATTAAAAAAATAATAAATAAATGGGAAAAAAGGGAAAAATATGAAGACAGATTAGAATAATATTTTAATTTTTTACGCATCGTATTTGAATCGCGAAATATTTATTTTATTATATTATGTTATATTATGCGTCCCAGAAGATTGAAGAAGCATCGGGAAAAAACTGCCGACGGCGGCAGACGCCGCCTGCCCGACTACTGCCGACGTGCGCGCGCGCAGGCCTGTCGGCAGCAGACGGGCGCCCGTGTAGGAAGCCACTGCCGACGTGCGCGCGCGCGCCTGTGCGGACGCTGCCGGCGCGTGTGCGGAAACAGCCCCGCCTGCGCGAGCGCGCCGGTGCGGAAACAGCCCCGCGTGCGCGCGCGCGTCTTTGCGGAAACAGCCCCGCCGGCGCGAGCGCGCCGGTGCGGAAACAGCCCCGCGAGCGCGCGCGCGCCGGTGCGGAAACAGCCCCGCGTGCGCGCGCGCGCCTTTGCGGAAACAGCCCCGCCGGCGCGAGCGCGCAGGTGCGGAAACAGCCCCGCGCGCGCGCGCGCGCCTTTGCGGAAACAGCCCCGCGTGCGCGCGCGCGCCTTTGCGGACGCTGCCGACGTGTGCGCGCGCGCCTTTGCGGACGCTGCCGAAATCACGTCACCGCAAAATCACATGACTAATTAATTTTTGTCGAAATTATTTATTTTTGAGTTATGAAAATATTTATTTAATTATTTTAATTATTAAAAAAATAATAAATAAAAGGGAAAAAAGGGAAAAATATGAAGTCACATTAGAATAATTTTTTAATTTTTTATGCATCGTATTTGTATCGCGAAATATTTATTTTATTATATTCAGTTATATTATGCGTCGCAAAAGTTTGAAAAAAATTTGGGAAAAAACCGCAGCCGGCCGGAAGACGCCGCCGGCCGCCGCCGCCCGCCGCCGCCACCGGCCGGAATACGCCGCCGGCAGGCAGCCACCGCCGGCCGCCGCCGCCGCCGGAAGACGCCGCCTGCCGGCAAACGCCGCCGGCCGCCGCCGCCGGCCGGCGGCCGCGCGCGCACGGCAGACTGGCGCCCGCGCGCGCGCGCCTGCGCGGCCACAGGCATGGCCGACAGGCGCCCGCGCGCGCGCGCCTGCGCGGGCACAGGCATGGCCGACCGGCGCCCGCGCGCGCGCGCCTGCGCGGGCACAGGCATGGCCGACCGGCGCCCGCGCGCGCGCGCCGGCGCGGGCACAGGCAGGGCCGACGGGCGCCCGCGCGCGCGCGCCTGCGCGGGCACAGGCAGGGCCGACGGGCGCCCTCGCGCGCGCGCCTGCGCGGGCACAGGCAGGGCGGACGGGCGCCCTCGCGCGCGCGCCTGCGCGGGCACAGGCAGGGCGGACGGGCGCCCGCGCGCGCGCGCCTGCGCGGGCACAGGCAGGGCGGACGGGCGCCCGCGCGCGCGCGCCTGCGCGGGCACAGGCAGGGCGGACGGGCGCCCGCGCGCCCGCGCCTGCGCGGGCACAGGCAGGGCGGACGGGCGCCCGCGCGCGCGCGCCTGCGCGGGCACAGGCAGGGCGGTAGGGCGCCCGCGCGCACGCGCCTGCGCGGGCACAGGCAGGGCGGCCGGGCGCCCGCGCGCGCGCGCCTGCGCGGGCACAGGCAGGGCGGCCGGGCGCCCGCGCGCGCGCGCCTGCGCGGGCACAGGCAGGGCGGCCGGGCGCCCGCGCGCGCGCGCCTGCGCGGGCACAGGCAGGGCGGACGGGCGCCCGCGCCTGCGCGGGCACAGGCAGGGCGGTCGGGCGCCCGCGCCTGCGCGGGCACAGGCAGGGCGGTCGGGCGCCCGCGCCTGCGCGGGCACAGGCAGGGCGGTCGGGCGCCCGCGCCTGCGCCCGCTCGGGCACTGCCGACGGGCGCCCCCGCGCGCGCGCCCGCGCGGGCACTGCCGACGGGCGGCCGCGCCTGCGCGGCACAGGCAGGGCGGTCGGGCGCCCGCGCCTGCGCCCGGTCGGGCACTGCCGACGGGCGCCCCCGCGCGGGCACTGCCGACGGGCGGCCGCGCCTGCGCGGGCACAGGCAGGGCGGTCGGGCGCCCGCGCCTGCGCCCGGTCGGGCACTGCCGACGGGCGCCCCCGCGCGGGCACTGCCGACGGGCACCCGCGCGCGCGCCCGCGCGCGCGCCAGCGCGGGCACTGCCGGCGTGCGCCCGCGCCTGCTCGGGCACTGCCGCCGTGCGCGCGCGCGCCTTGGGCGGCCGCAGCATAAAAATTTTCACGTCGCCTCAAAATCACACGATTAATTTAATTATTTTAATTAAAATAATTATTATTAATTATTAATTTAAAATATTTATTTAATTATTTTAATTATTAAAAAAAATAATAAATAAATGGGAAAAAAGGGAAAAACGGCGTGCGCCCGCGCCTGCTCGGGCACTGCCGCCGTGCGCGCGCGCGCCTTGGGCGGCCGCAGCATAAAAATTTTCACGTCGCCCCAAAATCACACGATTAATTTAATTATTTTAATTAAAATAATTATTATTAATTATTAATTTAAAATATTTGTTTAATTATTTTAATTATTAAAAAAAATAATAAATAAATGGGAAAAAAGGGAAAAATATGAAGACAGATTAGAATAATATTTTAATTTTTTACGCATCGTATTTGAATCGCGAAATATTTATTTTATTATATTATGTTATATTATGCGTCCCAGAAGATTGAAGAAGCATCGGGAAAAAACTGCCGACGGCGGCAGACGCCGCCTGCCCGACTACTGCCGACGTGCGCGCGCGCAGGCCTGTCGGCAGCAGACGGGCGCCCGTGTAGGAAGCCACTGCCGACGTGCGCGCGCGCGCCTGTGCGGACGCTGCCGGCGCGTGTGCGGAAACAGCCCCGCCTGCGCGAGCGCGCCGGTGCGGAAACAGCCCCGCGTGCGCGTCTTTGCGGAAACAGCCCCGCCGGCGCGAGCGCGCCGGTGCGGAAACAGCCCCGCGTGCGCGCGCGCGCCGGTGCGGAAACAGCCCCGCCGGCGCGAGCGCGCAGGTGCAGAAACAGCCCCGCGTGCGCGCGCGCGCCTTTGCGGAAACAGCCCCGCGTGCGCGCGCGCGCCTTTGCGGACGCTGCCGACGTGTGCGCGCGCGCCTTTGCGGACGCTGCCGAAATCACGTCACCGCAAAATCACATGACTAATTAATTTTTGTCGAAATTATTTATTTTTGAGTTATGAAAATATTTATTTAATTATTTTAATTATTAAAAAAATAATAAATAAAAGGGAAAAAAGGGAAAAATATGAAGTCACATTAGAATAATTTTTTAATTTTTTATGCATCGTATTTGTATCGCGAAATATTTATTTTATTATATTCAGTTATATTATGCGTCGCAAAAGTTTGAAAAAAATTTGGGAAAAAACCGCCGCCGGCCGGAAGACGCCGCCGGCCGCCGCCGGCCGGCAGACCCCGCCGGCCGCCGCCGCCACCGGCCGGAATACGCCGCCGGCAGGCAGCCGCCGCCGGCCGCCGCCGCCGCCGGCCGCCGCCGGAAGACGCCGCCGGCCGGCAAACGCCGCCGGCCGCCGCCGCCGGCCGGCGGCCGCGCGCGCACGGCAGACTGGCGCCCGCGCGCGCGCGCCTGCGCGGGCACAGGCATGGCCGACCGGCGCCCGCGCGCGCGCGCCTGCGCGGGCACAGGCATGGCCGACCGGCGCCCGCGCGCGCGCGCCTGCGCGGGCACAGGCATGGCCGACCGGCGCCCGCGCGCGCGCGCCTGCGCGGGCACAGGCAGGGCCGACCGGCGCCCGCGCGCGCGCGCCTGCGCGGGCACAGGCAGGGCCGACTGGCGCCCTCGCGCGCGCGCCTGCGCGGGCACAGGCAGGGCCGACGGGCGCCCTCGCGCGCGCGCCTGCGCGGGCACAGGCAGGGCGGACGGGCGCCCTCGCGCGCGCGCCTGCGCGGGCACAGGCAGGGCGGACGGGCGCCCGCGCGCGCGCGCCTGCGCGGGCACAGGCAGGGCGGACGGGCGCCCGCGCGCGCGCGCCTGCGCGGGCACAATCAGGGCGGTCGGGCGCCCGCGCGCGCGCGCCTGCGCGGGCACAGGCAGGGCGGACGGGCGCCCGCGCGCGCGCGCCTGCGCGGGCACAGGCAGGGCGGTAGGGCTCCCGCGCGCACGCGCCTGCGCGGGCACAGGCAGGGCGGCCGGGCGCCCGCGCGCGCGCGCCTGCGCGGGCACAGGCAGGGCGGCCGGGCGCCCGCGCGCGCGCGCCTGCGCGGGCACAGGCAGGGCGGACGGGCGCCCGCGCCTGCGCGGGCACAGGCAGGGCGGTCGGGCGCCCGCGCCTGCGCGGGCACAGGCAGGGCGGTCGGGCGCCCGCGCCTGCGCCCGCTCGGGCACTGCCGACGGGCGCCCCCGCGCGGGCAAAGCCGACGGGCGGCCGCGCCTGCGCGGCACAGGCAGGGCGGTCGGGCGCCCGCGCCTGCGCCCGGTCGGGCACTGCCGACGGGCGCCCCCGCGCGGGCACTGCCGACGGGCGGCCGCGCCAGCGCGGGCACAGGCAGGGCGGTCGGGCGCCCGCGCCTGCGCCCGGTCGGGCACTGCCGACGGGCGCCCCCGCGCGGGCACTGCCGACGGGCACCCGCGCGCGCGCCAGCGCGGGCACTGCCGGCGTGCGCCCGCGCCTGCTCGGGCACTGCCGCCGTGCGCGCGCGCGCCTTGGGCGGCCGCAGCATAAAAATTTTCACGTCGTCTCAAAATCACACGATTAATTTAATTATTTTAATTAAAATAATTATTATTAATTATTAATTTAAAATATTTATTTAATTATTTTAATTATTAAAAAAAATAATAAATAAATGGGAAAAAAGGGAAAAACGGCGTGCGCCCGCGCCTGCTCGGGCACTGCCGCCGTGCGCGCGCGCGCCTTGGGCGGCCGCAGCATAAAAATTTTCACGTCGCCCCAAAATCACACGATTAATTTAATTATTTTAATTAAAATAATTATTATTAATTATTAATTTAAAATATTTGTTTAATTATTTTAATTATTAAAAAAAATAATAAGTAAATGGGAAAAAAGGGAAAAATATGAAGACAGATTAGAATAATATTTTAATTTTTTACGCATCGTATTTGAATCGCGAAATATTTATTTTATTATATTATGTTATATTATGCGTCCCAGAAGATTGAAGAAGCATCGGGAAAAAACTGCCGACGGCGGCAGACGCCGCCTGCCCGACTACTGCCGACGTGCGCGCGCGCAGGCCTGTCGGCAGCAGACGGGCGCCCGTGTAGGAAGCCACTGCCGACGTGCGCGCGCGCGCCTGTGCGGACGCTGCAGGCGCGTGTGCGGAAACAGCCCCGCCTGCGCGAGCGCGCCGGTGCGGAAACAGCCCCCCGTGCGCGCGCGCGTCTTTGCGGAAACAGCCCCGCCGGCGCGAGCGCGCCGGTGCGGAAACAGCCCCGCGAGCGCGCGCGCGCCGGTGCGGAAACAGCCCCGCGTGCGCGCGCGCGCCTTTGCGGAAACAGCCCCGCCGGCGCGAGCGCGCAGGTGCGGAAACAGCCCCGCGTGCGCGCGCGCGCCTTTGCGGACGCTGCCGACGTGTGCGCGCGCGCCTTTGCGGACGCTGCCGAAATCACGTCACCGCAAAATCACATGACTAATTAATTTTTGTCGAAATTATTTATTTTTGAGTTATGAAAATATTTATTTAATTATTTTAATTATTAAAAGAATAATAAATAAAAGGGAAAAAAGGGAAAAATATGAAGTCACATTAGAATAATTTTTTAATTTTTTATGCATCGTATTTGTATCGCGAAATATTTATTTTATTATATTCAGTTATATTTTGCGTCGCAAAAGTTTGAAAAAAATTTGGGAAAAAACCGCCGCCGGCCGGAAGACGCCGCCGGCCGCCGCCGCCGCCGCTGCCGGCCGGCAGACCCCGCCGGCCGCCGCCGCCACCGGCCGGAATACGCCGCCGGTAGGCAGCCACCGCCGGCCGCCGCCGCCGCCGGCCGGCAGCCACCGCCGGCCGCCGCCGCCGCCGGCCGGCAGCCACCGCCGGCCGCCGCCGCCGGCCGGCAGCCACCGCCGGCCGCCGCCGCCGGCCGGAAGCCACCGCCGTCCGCCGCCGCCGCCGCCGGAAGACGCCGCCGGCCGGCAAACGCCGCCGGCCGGCGGCCGCGCGCGCACGGCAGACTGGCGCCCGCGCGCGCGCGCCTGCGCGGCCCCGGGCATGGCCGACTGGCGCCCGCGCGCGCGCGCCTGCGGGGGCACAGGCATGGCCGACCGGCGCCCGCGCGCGCGCGCCTGCGCGGGCACAGGCATGGCCGACCGGCGCCCGCGCGCGCGCGCCTGCGCGGGCACAGGCATGGCCGACCGGCGCCCGCGCGCGCGCGCCTGCGCGGGCACAGGCAGGGCCGACTGGCGCCCGCGCGCGCGCGCCTGCGCGGGCACAGGCAGGGCCGACGGGCGCCCTCGCGCGCGCGCCTGCGCGGGCACAGGCAGGGCGGACGGGCGCCCTCGCGCGCGCGCCTGCGCGGGCACAGGCAGGGCGGACGGGCGCCCGCGCGCGCGCGCCTGCGCGGGCACAGGCAGGGCGGACGGCGCCCGCGCGCGCGCGCCTGCGCGGGCACAGGCAGGGCGGTCGGGCGCCCGCGCGCGCGCGCCTGCGCGGGCACAGGCAGGGCGGACGGGCGCCCGCGCGCGCGCGCCTGCGCGGGCACAGGCAGGGCGGTAGGGCGCCCGCGCGCACGCGCCTGCGCGGGCACAGGCAGGGCGGCCGGGCGCCCGCGCGCGCGCGCCTGCGCGGGCACAGGCAGGGCGGCCGGGCGCCCGCGCGCGCGCGCCTGCGCGGTCACAGGCAGGGCGGACGGGCGCCCGCGCCTGCGCGGGCACAGGCAGGGCGGTCGGGCGCCCGCGCCTGCGCCCGCTCGGGCACTGCCGACGGGCGCCCGCGCCTGCGCCCGCTCGGGCACTGCCGACGGGCGCCCCCGCGCGCGCGCCCGCGCGGGCACTGCCGACGGGCGGCCGCGCCTGCGCGGCACAGGCAGGGCGGTCGGGCGCCCGCGCCTGCGCCCGGTCGGGCACTGCCGACGGGCGCCCCCGCGCGGGCACTGCCGACGGGCGGCCGCGCCTGCGCGGGCACAGGCAGGGCGGTCGGGCGCCCGCGCCTGCGCCCGGTCGGGCACTGCCGACGGGCGCCCCCGCGCGGGCACTGCCGACGGGCACCCGCGCGCGCGCCAGCGCGGGCACTGCCGGCGTGCGCCCGCGCCTGCTCGGGCACTGCCGCCGTGCGCGCGCGCGCCTTGGGCGGCCGCAGCATAAAAATTTTCACGTCGTCTCAAAATCACACGATTAATTTAATTATTTTAATTAAAATAATTATTATTAATTATTAATTTAAAATATTTATTTAATTATTTTAATTATTAAAAAAATAATAAATAAATGGGAAAAAAGGGAAAAACGGCGTGCGCCCGCGCCTGCTCGGGCACTGCCGCCGTGCGCGCGCGCGCCTTGGGCGGCTGCAGCATAAAAATTTTCACGTCGCCCCAAAATCACACGATTAATTTAATTATTTTAATTAAAATAATTATTATTAATTATTAATTTAAAATATTTGTTTAATTATTTTAATTATTAAAAAAAATAATAAATAAATGGGAAAAAAGGGAAAAATATGAAGACAGATTAGAATAATATTTTAATTTTTTACGCATCGTATTTGAATCGCGAAATATTTATTTTATTATATTATGTTATATTATGCGTCCCAGAAGATTGAAGAAGCATCGGGAAAAAACTGCCGACGGCGGCAGACGCCGCCTGCCCGACTACTGCCGACGTGCGCGCGCGCAGGCCTGTCGGCAGCAGACGGGCGCCCGTGTAGGAAGCCACTGCCGACGTGCGCGCACGCGCCTGTGCGGACGCTGCCGGCGCGTGTGCGGAAACAGCCCCGCCTGCGCGAGCGCGCCGGTGCGGAAACAGCCCCGCGTGCGCGCGCGCGTCTTTGCGGAAACAGCCCCGCCGGCGCGAGCGCGCCGGTGCGGAAACAGCCCCGCGAGCGCGCGCGCGCCGGTGCGGAAACAGCCCCGCGTGCGCGCGCGCGCCTTTGCGGAAACAGCCCCGCCGGCGCGAGCGCGCAGGTGCGGAAACAGCCCCGCGTGCGCGCGCGCGCCTTTGCGGAAACAGCCCCGCGTGCGCGCGCGCGCCTTTGCGGACGCTGCCGAAATCACGTCACCGCAAAATCACATGACTAATTAATTTTTGTCGAAATTATTTATTTTTGAGTTATGAAAATATTTATTTAATTATTTTAATTATTAAAAAAATAATAAATAAAAGGGAAAAAAGGGAAAAATATGAAGTCACATTAGAATAATTTTTTAATTTTTTATGCATCGTATTTGTATCGCGAAATATTTATTTTATTATATTCAGTTATATTATGCGTCGCAAAAGTTTGAAAAAAATTTGGGAAAAAACCGCCGCCGGCCGGAAGACGCCGCCGGCCGCCGCCGCCGCCGGCCGGCAGACCCCGCCGGCCGCCGCCGCCACCGGCCGGAATACGCCGCCGGCAGGCAGCCACCGCCGGCCGCCACCGCCGGCCGCCGCCGCCGGCCGGCGGCCGCGCGCGCACGGCAGACTGGCGCCCGCGCGCGCGCGCCTGCGCGGCCACAGGCATGGCCGACTGGCGCCCGCGCGCGCGCGCCTGCGCGGGCACAGGCATGGCCGACCGGCGCCCGCGCGCGCGCGCCTGCGCGGGCACAGGCATGGCCGACCGGCGCCCGCGCGCGCGCGCCTGCGCGGGCACAGGCAGGGCCGACGGGCGCCCTCGCGCGCGCGCCTGCGCGGGCACAGGCAGGGCGGACGGGCGCCCTCGCGCGCGCGCCTGCGCGGGCACAGGCAGGGCGGACGGGCGCCCGCGCGCGCGCGCCTGCGCGGGCACAGGCAGGGCGGACGGGCGCCCGCGCGCGCGCGCCTGCGCGGGCACAGGCAGGGCGGCCGGGCGCCCGCGCGCGCGCGCCTGCGCGGGCACAGGCAGGGCGGCCGGGCGCCCGCGCGCGCGCGTCTGCGCGGGCACAGGCAGGGCGGACGGGCGCCCGCGCCTGCGCGGGCACAGGCAGGGCGGTCGGGCGCCCGCGCCTGCGCGGGCACAGGCAGGGCGGTCGGGCGCCCGCGCCTGCGCCCGCTCGGGCACTGCCGACGGGCGCCCCCGCGCGCGCGCCCGCGCGGGCACTGCCGACGGGCGGCCGCGCCTGCGCGGCACAGGCAGGGCGGTCGGGCGCCCGCGCCTGCGCCCGGTCGGGCACTGCCGACGGGCGCCCCCGCGCGGGCACTGCCGACGGGCACCCGCGCGCGCGCCCGCGCGCGCGCCAGCGCGGGCACTGCCGGCGTGCGCCCGCGCCTGCTCGGGCACTGCCGCCGTGTCACGGGCGGACTCTCTTGTCACGCAGCGGAATATATTTTTCGCCCGTGCGGCGTCTCAGGTTTCACCCAACCTTCGACCAGCCTTCGCACATCTCAGAGTTTACCGACTGTTCGTCGCGTGTCTTCGACACTGAAGCTCGCTAGCACGACATCTGAATGCATCCCTGCGCGGCACCGCGTGCCTTTGCGCTCGCCTATCCAAAATGCCCATGTTCGCCGAGGCTCTCGGCACGCATGCCTTAGCGTCTCTTAGCGGCCGGCCCCGACTAGCTAGTCTGCCGCCATGCGTCTCGCCCACAATCTCGGAACCCGCCGACGCATCCCTCGATGGCAAGGAGCATCCTCGCTCCGCCTCGGCATTACGGCGCTCCGCATGCGCCCGCAACGCCCGTCTCATGTCCAATGCACACTCGGGGCATCCTTGGCGCACGCCTTCGTCGTGGCCGTCTTTTATGCCTCGCCCGAGTAGGACCGCACCTTAAGTCCGAGGCCCACATGATATGCCGACATCTTGCTTTGATCCCGCATGGCATGCCCGACATGCCTTCTTGCCTTTCGACGTGGCTACATAATTTGCCCACAATGCGGCGTCGCCCCACGACCGCTCATCTTGGCCAACGGACCCCCATGGACGGCTAGAACCCGATAGCGCGTGCCATGAGTTGGATCACGAGGTCTTGGAGTGCTTGCCTCGATCACCCATTCGCACGAGAGGTGTTGCCCCAAATATCTCGCAGCCCGCGGAGCAACCTTGCACGTCACACGGAACCTCTCGGCTGCATTTGTGCCCAACGTAGGCCGTCCTGGCCCTACGCTGCCCGTCCGGTTCCCATGCCTTTCGGGGACTCTAAACACTCCTTTAAGATGCCTAGAGCCGGCCCTTGGAGGCCCCCAACATGCCCCCAAGAGATGCTCATTTAGTGCCGACGTTGCCTACCGCCACTGCCGTCGTGCACGGGGAGGGCCGGCTGGAGCTCACCGCATCATACCCCCCTTATAATAGGCTTAAGAAAGTTTTTCCTATTTCCAGCAGTAGACATTGAAAGGGGTTGAGGAGCGCACCTTTTTCGTATCTCCCTCAACCGATGTCCAAATCACGTGCCGCTTGAACCGTAGCGTAGCCTACGACTTCTACATCATAACTCTTGAATTTCAGCCCCATCCGATCATCCATCGCTGAGGAATTGCCCACGCAATATTCTGAAATTACAGTCTCGCCACTGCACTGGCAGACTCTGAAGATCATCGTCGTTTCCTACCCAAACGGAACCGTCTACCTCTGAAACATCTTGGAGGTGTTCCCAACACTCCAAGGATCTCGCCATAGAAACAGTTTTGCAAATCTCGAAAGATAAAGCACTCTGCTTCACGCATTTCTCTCCTGCTCGCGCGCAGGGTGGCGCCTGATCGTCGCCCTTATATCTCCTTGCCCAAACGTCCTCGGAATGACTTCATACTTGGCGGATAGCATCCCCACACATCAAGGAAGTTCCCATACGAACAGTTTTGCAATCCCCAATCGGTAAGAGTCTCTGCTCGAAGGCCGTTTGCGCACCTGCGTGCCGGCCGGCATCCCCTAGCCGCCCGCACATCCTCCGCAAGTCACTGCCGGCCGTCTTGCCCAAGGAGCGGCCAGTGACATTCTCCCCCACTCGATCCGTTGACGTCCTCGTCAACACATACACGAAGGATTGAGGTGTATGCGGTGCCCAATACTCTCTCTCAGTATCGCGCGACACCAGACCGTCCTCCTGCTCTTTCGAGCACTTCGGTCGTGAAGTGCCTCTTCAGCACCCCACGTAATCTCCCCACAAATGGTGCCTCTGCCGCACCTGATGTGATCATCTCAACGCAAGTGGAAGTCCGTGTACTCGTCGACACCCTCTTCCCAAATCTGTGCTAAGCTCCCCCACAAAACATAGTGCCTCAAACGCACTCGATTCATCACGAAAATTCAAAGCGGAAGTCTGTGCCTCTCTCTGCACTCTCTTCCCAAAGTGGCGGGTAGCTCTCCACAATCGTGCCTCAATGCACTGCATTTCTCATTGTCTGCTCAAGTTGGAAGTCTGTGTACTCCTCTACACTCTCTTCCCCAATGTCGCTCAGTCGATACTGGAGTCTGTGTACGCTGCTACACTCTCTCCGAACTGTTGCTGACTGACTGTTTGCCCCCACAGGTAGTGTCTGAATACACTCAATTTACAATGAAAATACCACAGGTCGGAAGTCTGTACACGCATTCTGTACTCTCTTCACGACTTTTCAAACGGGTGGGTAGCAAACTGTGCTTCAAGTCCCGTCAAGTGCGCCTCTGAAACTCTGATGTCCCTCAAAACAGTGCCTCAGATACACTCGAATTGATTTGGAATGACTGAAGTGTGGAGTCTGTGTGCACGCTTCACACTCTCTCCCCCACTCGAGGTGTTGCCGTCCTCGGCAAACACTCATACCCGCCGCTGCGGTTGTTCACACTTGAACCAACTTAAACGCACATGGGCCGGTTGCCCAAACTGTCGGAACCACGCCGCTCGTGGACCAAACATCTCTGCAAAGAGTCCTCTCTTGACTCAGCACAAAAATAGGGTCACTGCCCTCAAAGATTGCGGGACTGGGATTTTCATTCACAACGCAACACAAGGCTAAGATTTCTGAATCCTCGCCCAACTACAAAACTCAAGCTCTAATCCCTGCCTGCTAGCACCCACAAGAAGGGGATTTTCAACCCCCAGCCCGACCGCAAACTCGAATTCCATTTCAAGCCCGGCCGCACCATGCCGCTCGTGGTGCCAGTGGAGCCCGATGCTCCCCTCAATCTCAACTCGGTAGTCCCCCTCGGAAATCCATCAACCAAAGAGCCCATAATATGGTGTCCGAATCCCCTCGAAGAACATTCGCAATTCTGCTCAATTATGCTCCTGACGAGCATCCAACGCACGGCTTAGTGGGTTGCTCCCACTCAAGCTCCGGACAAGTTGCCGTTTTTCTCATAACGGATGCTTATGCCCCTCTGGTTCTTGAAGCGTGCCATCTTTCCTCTAGACGCACTCTCATATACCACAACAGCATTCCATCCCACATTTCTGCTCGGCCACATACGGCTCATACCGACAACTGCCCACAAAACGAAGGGGTCTCAACATCCACTCCTCGCAACCCCAAGGGTGGCTTGTTCCAAGCACCTCATGTGCAATTGTGCCTAAGCACCTCAACTTTCTGCTCGTCCTTCCCCGCTGGAAGGTTCCTCGAATCCTCATGAGAGGGTGGCCCTTCATCCACCACTCTCCACAAAAGGTGGCATCTCGCACACCACAACGGCCTCAACGCCTAGATCACCTCCTGACTTGCGGCAGTTCCGCACACATGGTTGCTTATCTCGCAATCGTGGCTCTCGCAGTCCACCCGACGCATCGGCATGTCCCCCTCTCGCTCAGGGAAGCCAAGATGAATTCTGAAATCTGATATTCGTTTCATCCCAAAAAATTTCGGACCACGGTTGACAGCTCGCTCAACATATCTGCGACGCTAACCCAACTGCCAACCAATATCATCAAAGTTGGACCGTAGCCACTTGCTCTCTTGAAGCAGCTCAAACTCGCGCGAAAGGACTCTACTGAGCATAATCTCTGTGGAAGACGTCCCCCAAAATCATACCGTCTCACAATCGGCTCGCTGAAGCATTTTAAAGCCCAAGACAACAAAGCCACATATCTGTGCCCGAATTACGGCATAATCTTGTCTCAACTGACGGTCTCAACCCAACTGAGCTCTACCTGATGTAGAGGCGTGTGCCAATCCAGATCTTCAACTGGGCACAATTCTCTTTGAAGAGTCCAGAGCCCGGGTACCGGGCTCTGATACCAACTGTCACGGGCGGACTCTCTTGTCACGCAGCGGAATATATTTTTCGCCCGTGCGGCGTCTCAGGTTTCACCCAACCTTCGACCAGCCTTCGCACATCTCAGAGTTTACCGACTGTTCGTCGCGTGTCTTCGACACTGAAGCTCGCTAGCACGACATCTGAATGCATCCCTGCGCGGCACCGCGTGCCTTTGCGCTCGCCTATCCAAAATGCCCATGTTCGCCGAGGCTCTCGGCACGCATGCCTTAGCGTCTCTTAGCGGCCGGCCCCGACTAGCTAGTCTGCCGCCATGCGTCTCGCCCACAATCTCGGAACCCGCCGACGCATCCCTCGATGGCAAGGAGCATCCTCGCTCCGCCTCGGCATTACGGCGCTCCGCATGCGCCCGCAACGCCCGTCTCATGTCCAATGCACACTCGGGGCATCCTTGGCGCACGCCTTCGTCGTGGCCGTCTTTTATGCCTCGCCCGAGTAGGACCGCACCTTAAGTCCGAGGCCCACATGATATGCCGACATCTTGCTTTGATCCCGCATGGCATGCCCGACATGCCTTCTTGCCTTTCGACGTGGCTACATAATTTGCCCACAATGCGGCGTCGCCCCACGACCGCTCATCTTGGCCAACGGACCCCCATGGACGGCTAGAACCCGATAGCGCGTGCCATGAGTTGGATCACGAGGTCTTGGAGTGCTTGCCTCGATCACCCATTCGCACGAGAGGTGTTGCCCCAAATATCTCGCAGCCCGCGGAGCAACCTTGCACGTCACACGGAACCTCTCGGCTGCATTTGTGCCCAACGTAGGCCGTCCTGGCCCTACGCTGCCCGTCCGGTTCCCATGCCTTTCGGGGACTCTAAACACTCCTTTAAGATGCCTAGAGCCGGCCCTTGGAGGCCCCCAACATGCCCCCAAGAGATGCTCATTTAGTGCCGACGTTGCCTACCGCCACTGCCGTCGTGCACGGGGAGGGCCGGCTGGAGCTCACCGCATCATACCCCCCTTATAATAGGCTTAAGAAAGTTTTTCCTATTTCCAGCAGTAGACATTGAAAGGGGTTGAGGAGCGCACCTTTTTCGTATCTCCCTCAACCGATGTCCAAATCACGTGCCGCTTGAACCGTAGCGTAGCCTACGACTTCTACATCATAACTCTTGAATTTCAGCCCCATCCGATCATCCATCGCTGAGGAATTGCCCACGCAATATTCTGAAATTACAGTCTCGCCACTGCACTGGCAGACTCTGAAGATCATCGTCGTTTCCTACCCAAACGGAACCGTCTACCTCTGAAACATCTTGGAGGTGTTCCCAACACTCCAAGGATCTCGCCATAGAAACAGTTTTGCAAATCTCGAAAGATAAAGCACTCTGCTTCACGCATTTCTCTCCTGCTCGCGCGCAGGGTGGCGCCTGATCGTCGCCCTTATATCTCCTTGCCCAAACGTCCTCGGAATGACTTCATACTTGGCGGATAGCATCCCCACACATCAAGGAAGTTCCCATACGAACAGTTTTGCAATCCCCAATCGGTAAGAGTCTCTGCTCGAAGGCCGTTTGCGCACCTGCGTGCCGGCCGGCATCCCCTAGCCGCCCGCACATCCTCCGCAAGTCACTGCCGGCCGTCTTGCCCAAGGAGCGGCCGGAAGACGCCGCCGGCCGGCAAACGCCGCCGGCCGCCGCCGCCGGCCGGAGGCCGCGCGCGCACGGCAGACTGGCGCCCGCGCGCGCGCGCCTGCGCGGGCACAGGCATGGCCGACCGGCGCCCGCGCGCGCGCGCCTGCGCGGGCACAGGCATGGCCGACCGGCGCCCGCGCGCGCGCGCCTGCGCGGGCACAGGCAGGGCCGACCGGCGCCCGCGCGCGCGCGCCTGCGCGGGCACACGCAGGGCCGACGGGCGCCCTCGCGCGCGCGCCTGCGCGGGCACAGGCAGGGCGGACGGGCGCCCTCGCGCGCGCGCCTGCGCGGGCACAGGCAGGGCGGACGGGCGCCCGCGCGCGCGCGCCTGCGCGGGCACAGGCAGGGCGGACGGGCGCCCGCGCGCGCGCGCCTGCGCGGGCACAGGCAGGGCGGTCGGGCGCCCGCGCGCGCGCGCCTGCGCGGGCACAGGCAGGGCGGACGGGCGCCCGCGCGCTCGCGCCTGCGCGGGCACAGGCAGGGCGGTAGGGCGCCCGCGCGCACGCGCCTGCGCGGGCACAGGCAGGGCGGCCGGGCGCCCGCGCGCGCGCGCCTGCGCGTGCACAGGCAGGGCGGCCGGGCGCCCGCGCCTGCGCCTGCGCGGGCACAGGCAGGGCGGACGGGCGCCCTCGCCTGCGCGGGCACAGGCAGGGCGGTCGGGCGCCCGCGCCTGCGCGGGCACAGGCAGGGCGGTCGGGCGCCCGCGCCTGCGCCCGCTCGGGCACTGCCGACGGGCGCCCCCGCGCGGGCACTGCCGACGGGCGGCCGCGCCTGCGCGGCACAGGCAGGGCGGTCGGGCGCCCGCGCCTGCGCCCGGTCGGGCACTGCCGACGGGCGCCCCCGCGCGGGCACTGCCGACGGGCGGCCGCGCCTGCGCGGGCACAGGCAGGGCGGTCGGGCGCCCGCGCCTGCGCCCGGTCGGGCACTGCCGACGGGCGCCCCCGCGCGGGCACTGCCGGCGTGCGCCCGCGCCTGCTCGGGCACTGCCGCCGTGCGCGCGCGCGCCTTGGGCGGCCGCAGCATAAAAATTTTCACGTCGCCTCAAAATCACACGATTAATTTAATTATTTTAATTAAAATAATTATTATTAATTATTAATTTAAAATATTTATTTAATTATTTTAATTATTAAAAAAAATAATAAATAAATGGGAAAAAAGGGAAAAACGGCGTGCGCCCGCGCCTGCTCGGGCACTGCCGCCGTGCGCGCGCGCGCGCCTTGGGCGGCCGCAGCATAAAAATTTTCACGTCGCCCCAAAATCACACGATTAATTTAATTATTTTAATTAAAATAATTATTATTAATTATTAATTTAAAATATTTGTTTAATTATTTTAATTATTAAAAAAAAATAATAAATAAATGGGAAAAAGGGAAAAATATGAAGACAGATTAGAATAATATTTTAATTTTTTACGCATCGTATTTGAATCGCGAAATATTTATTTTATTATATTATGTTATATTATGCGTCCCAGAAGATTGAAGAAGCATCGGGAAAAAACTGCCGACGGCGGCAGACGCCGCCTGCCCGACTACTGCCGACGTGCGCGCGCGCAGGCCTGTCGGCAGCAGACGGGCGCCCGTGTAGGAAGCCACTGCCGACGTGCGCGCGCGCGCCTGTGCGGACGCTGCCGGCGCGTGTGCGGAAACAGCCCCGCCTGCGCGAGCGCGCCGGTGCGGAAACAGCCCCGCGTGCGCGCGCGCGTCTTTGCGGAAACAGCCCCGCCGGCGCGAGCGCGCCGGTGCGGAAACAGCCCCGCGAGCGCGCGCGCGCCGGTGCGGAAACAGCCCCGCGTGCGCGCGCGCGCCTTTGCGGAAATAGCCCCGCCGGCGCGAGCGCGCAGGTGCGGAAACAGCCCCGCGTGCGCGCGCGCGCCTTTGCGGAAACAGCCCCGCGTGCGCGCGCGCGCCTTTGCGGACGCTGCCGAAATCACGTCACCGCAAAATCACATGACTAATTAATTTTTGTCGAAATTATTTATTTTTGAGTTATGAAAATATTTATTTAATTATTTTAATTATTAAAAAAATAATAAATAAAAGGGAAAAAAGGGAAAAATATGAAGTCACATTAGAATAATTTTTTAATTTTTTATGCATCGTATTTGTATCGCGAAATATTTATTTTATTATATTCAGTTATATTATGCGTCGCAAAAGTTTGAAAAAAATTTGGGAAAAAACCGCCGCCGGCCGGAAGACGCCGCCGGCCGCCGCCGCCGGCCGGCAGACCCCGCCGGCCGCCGCCGCCACCGGCCGGAATACGCCGCCGGCAGGCAGCCACTGCCGGCCGCCGCCGCCGCCGCCGGAAGACGCCGCCGGCCGGCAAACGCCGCCGGCCGCCGCCGCCGGCCGGCGGCCGCGCGCGCACGGCAGACTGGCGCCCGCGCGCGCGCGCCTGCGCGGCCACAGGCATGGCCGACTGGCGCCCGTGCGCGCGCGCCTGCGCGGGCACAGGCATGGCCGACCGGCGCCCGCGCGCGCGCGCCTGCGCGGGCACAGGCATGGCCGACCGGCGCCCGCGCGCGCGCGCCTGCGCGGGCACAGGCAGCCGACCGGCGCCCGCGCGCGCGCGCCTGCGCGGGCACAGGCAGGGCCGACTGGCGCCCGCGCGCGCGCGCCTGCGCGGGCACAGGCAGGGCCGACGGGCGCCCTCGCGCGCGCGCCTGCGCGGGCACAGGCAGGGCGGACGGGCGCCCTCGCGCGCGCGCCTGCGCGGGCACAGGCAGGGCGGACGGGCGCCCGCGCGCGCGCGCCTGCGCGGGCACAGGCAGGGCGGACGGGCGCCCGCGCGCGCGCGCCTGCGCGGGCACAGGCAGGGCGGTCGGGCGCCCGCGCGCGCGCGCCTGCGCGGGCACAGGCAGGGCGGACGGGCGCCCGCGCGCGCCCGCCTGCGCGGGCACAGGCAGGGCGGTAGGGCGCCCGCGCGCACGCGCCTGCGCGGGCACAGGCAGGGCGGCCGGGCGCCCGCGCGCGCGCGCCTGCGCGGGCACAGGCAGGGCGGCCGGGCGCCCGCGCGCGCGCGCCTGCGCGGGCACAGGCAGGGCGGACGGGCGCCCGCGCCTGCGCGGGCACAGGCAGGGCGGTCGGGCGCCCGCGCCTGCGCGGGCACAGGCAGGGCGGTCGGGCGCCCGCGCCTGCGCCCGCTCGGGCACTGCCGACGGGCGCCCCCGCGCGCGCGCCCGCGCGGGCACTGCCGACAGGCGGCCGCGCCTGCGCGGCACAGGCAGGGAGGTCGGGCGCCCGCGCCTGCGCCCGGTCGGGCACTGCCGACGGGCGCCCCCGCGCGGGCACTGCCGACGGGCGGCCGCGCCTGCGCGGGCACAGGCAGGGCGGTCGGGCGCCCGCGCCTGCGCCCGGTCGGGCACTGCCGACGGGCGCCCCCGCGCGGGCACTGCCGACGGGCACCCGCGCGCGCGCCAGCGCGGGCACTGCCGGCGTGCGCCCGCGCCTGCTCGGGCACTGCCGCCGTGCGCGCGCGCGCCTTGGGCGGCCGCAGCATAAAAATTTTCACGTCGCCTCAAAATCACACGATTAATTTAATTATTTTAATTAAAATAATTATTATTAATTATTAATTTAAAATATTTATTTAATTATTTTAATTATTAAAAAAAATAATAAATAAATGGGAAAAAGGGGAAAAACGGCGTGCGCCCGCGCCTGCTCGGGCACTGCCGCCGTGCGCGCGCGCGCCTTGGGCGGCCGCAGCATAAAAATTTTCACGTCGCCCCAAAATCACACGATTAATTTAATTATTTTAATTAAAATAATTATTATTAATTATTAATTTAAAATATTTGTTTAATTATTTTAATTATTAAAAAAAATAATAAATAAATGGGAAAAAAGGGAAAAATATGAAGACAGATTAGAATAATATTTTAATTTTTTACGCATTGTATTTGAATCGCGAAATATTTATTTTATTATATTATGTTATATTATGCGTCCCAGAAGATTGAAGAAGCATCGGGAAAAAACTGCCGACGGCGGCAGACGCCGCCTGCCCGACTACTGCCGACGTGCGCGCGCGCAGGCCTGTCGGCAGCAGACGGGCGCCCGTGTAGGAAGCCACTGCCGACGTGCGCGCGCGCGCCTGTGCGGACGCTGCCGGCGCGTGTGCGGAAACAGCCCCGCCTGCGCGAGCGCGCCGGTGCGGAAACAGCCCCGCGTGCGCGCGCGCGTCTTTGCGGAAACAGCCCCGCCGGCGCGAGCGCGCCGGTGCGGAAACAGCCCCGCGAGCGCGCGAGCGCCGGTGCGGAAACAGCCCCGCGTGCGCGCGCGCGCCGTTGCGGAAACAGCCCCGCCGGCGCGAGCGCGCAGGTGCGGAAACAGCCCCGCGTGCGCGCGCGCGCCTTTGCGGAAACAGCCCCGCGTGCGCGCGCGCGCCTTTGCGGACGCTGCCGACGTGTGCGCGCGCGCCTTTGCGGACGCTGCCGAAATCACGTCACCGCAAAATCACATGACTAATTAATTTTTGTCGAAATTATTTATTTTTGAGTTATGAAAATATTTATTTAATTATTTTAATTATTAAAAAAATAATAAATAAAAGGGAAAAAAGGGAAAAATATGAAGTCACATTAGAATAATTTTTTAATTTTTTATGCATCTTATTTGTATCGCGAAATATTTATTTTATTATATTCAGTTATATTATGCGTCGCAAAAGTCTGAAAAAAATTTGAGAAAAAACCGCCGCCGGCCGGAAGACGCCGCCGGCCGCCGCCGCCGCCGCCGGCCGGCAGACCCCGCCGGCCGCCGCCGCCACCGGCCGGAATACGCCGCCGGCAGGCAGCCACTGCCGGCCGCCGCCGCCGCCGGCCGGCAGCCACCGCCGGCCACCGCCGCCGCCGCCGGAAGACGCCGCCGGAAGACGCCGCCGGCCGGCAAACGCCGCCGGCCGGCGGCCGCGCGCGCACGGCAGACTGGCGCCCGCGCGCGCGCGCCTGCGCGGCCACAGGCATGGCCGACCGGCGCCCGCGCGCGCGCGCCTGCGCGGGCACAGGCATGGCCGACCGGCGCCCACGCGCGCGCGCCTGCGCGGGCACAGGCATGGCCGACCGGCGCCCGCGCGCGCGCGCCTGCGCGGGCACAGGCATGGCCGACCGGCGCCCGCGCGCGCGCGCCTGCGCGGGCACAGGCAGGGCCGACGGGCGCCCGCGCGCGCGCGCCTGCGCGGGCACAGGCAGGGCCGACGGGCGCCCTCGCGCGCGCGCCTGCGCGGGCACAGGCAGGGCGGACGGGCGCCCGTGCGCGCGCGCCTGCGCGGGCACAGGCAGGGCGGACGGGCGCCCGCGCGCGCGCGCCTGCGCGGGCACAGGCAGGGCGGACGGGCGCCCGCGCCTGCGCGGGCACAGGCAGGGCGGCCGGGCGCCCGCGCGCGCGCGCCTGCGCGGGCACAGGCAGGGCGGCCGGGCGCCCGCGCGCGCGCGCCTGCGCGGGCACAGGCAGGGCGGCCGGGCGCCCGCGCGCGCGCGCCTGCGCGGGCACAGGCAGGGCGGACGGGCGCCCGCGCCTGCGCGGGCACAGGCAGGGCGGTCGGGCGCCCGCGCCTGCGCGGGCACAGGCAGGGCGGTCGGGCGCCCGCGCCTGCGCCCGCTCGGGCACTGCCGACGGGCGCCCCCGCGCGCGCGCCCGCGCGGGCACTGCCGACGGGCGGCCGCGCCTGCGCGGCACAGGCAGGGCGGTCGGGCGCCCGCGCCTGCGCCCGCTCGGGCACTGCCGACGGGCTACCCCCGCGCGCGCGCCCGCGCGGGCACTGCCGACGGGCGGCCGCGCCTGCGCGGCACAGGCAGGGCGGTCGGGCGCCCGCGCCTGCGCCCGGTCGGGCGCCCCCGCGCGTGCGCCCGCGCGGGCACTGCCGACGGGCGGCCGCGCCTGCGCGGCACAGGCAGGGCGGTCGGGCGCCCGCGCCTGCGCCCGGTCGGGCACTGCCGACGGGCGCCCCCGCGCGGGCACTGCCGACGGGCGGCCGCGCCTGCGCGGGCACAGGCAGGGCGGTCGGGCGCCCGCGCCTGCGCCCGGTCGGGCACTGCCGACGGGCGCCCCCGCGCGGGCACTGCCGACGGGCACCCGCGCGCGCGCCCGCGCGCGCGCCAGCGCGGGCACTGCCGGCGTGCGCCCGCGCCTGCTCGGGCACTGCCGCCGTGCGCGCGCGCGCCTTGGGCGGCCGCAGCATAAAAATTTTCACGTCGCCTCAAAATCACACGATTAATTTAATTATTTTAATTAAAATAATTATTATTAATTATTAATTTAAAATATTTATTTAATTATTTTAATTATTAAAAAAAATAATAAATAAATGGGAAAAAAGGGAAAAACGGCGTGCGCCCGCGCCTGCTCGGGCACTGCCGCCGTGCGCGCGCGCGCCTTGGGCGGCCGCAGCATAAAAATTTTCACGTCGCCCCAAAATCACACGATTAATTTAATTATTTTAATTAAAATAATTATTATTAATTATTAATTTAAAATATTTGTTTAATTATTTTAATTATTAAAAAAAATAATAAATAAATGGGAAAAAAGGGAAAAATATGAAGACAGATTAGAATAATATTTTAATTTTTTACGCATTGTATTTGAATCGCGAAATATTTATTTTATTATATTATGTTATATTATGCGTCCCAGAAGATTGAAGAAGCATCGGGAAAAAACTGCCGACGGCGGCAGACGCCGCCTGCCCGACTACTGCCGACGTGCGCGCGCGCAGGCCTGTCGGCAGCAGACGGGCGCCCGTGTAGGAAGCCACTGCCGACGTGCGCGCGCGCGCCTGTGCGGACGCTGCCGGCGCGTGTGCGGAAACAGCCCCGCCTGCGCGAGCGCGCCGGTGCGGAAACAGCCCCGCGTGCGCGCGCGCGTCTTTGCGGAAACAGCCCCGCCGGCGCGAGCGCGCCGGTGCGGAAACAGCCCCGCGAGCGCGCGAGCGCCGGTGCGGAAACAGCCCCGCGTGCGCGCGCGCGCCGTTGCGGAAACAGCCCCGCCGGCGCGAGCGCGCAGGTGCGGAAACAGCCCCGCGTGCGCGCGCGCGCCTTTGCGGAAACAGCCCCGCGTGCGCGCGCGCGCCTTTGCGGACGCTGCCGACGTGTGCGCGCGCGCCTTTGCGGACGCTGCCGAAATCACGTCACCGCAAAATCACATGACTAATTAATTTTTGTCGAAATTATTTATTTTTGAGTTATGAAAATATTTATTTAATTATTTTAATTATTAAAAAAATAATAAATAAAAGGGAAAAAAGGGAAAAATATGAAGTCACATTAGAATAATTTTTTAATTTTTTATGCATCTTATTTGTATCGCGAAATATTTATTTTATTATATTCAGTTATATTATGCGTCGCAAAAGTCTGAAAAAAATTTGAGAAAAAACCGCCGCCGGCCGCCGCCGCCGCCGCCGGCCGGCAGACCCCGCCGGCCGCCGCCGCCACCGGCCGGAATACGCCGCCGGCAGGCAGCCACTGCCGGCCGCCGCCGCCGCCGGCCGGCAGCCACCGCCGGCCACCGCCGCCGCCGCCGGAAGACGCCGCCGGAAGACGCCGCCGGCCGGCAAACGCCGCCGGCCGGCGGCCGCGCGCGCACGGCAGACTGGCGCCCGCGCGCGCGCGCCTGCGCGGCCACAGGCATGGCCGACCGGCGCCCGCGCGCGCGCGCCTGCGCGGGCACAGGCATGGCCGACCGGCGCCCGCGCGCGCGCGCCTGCGCGGGCACAGGCATGGCCGACCGGCGCCCGCGCGCGCGCGCCTGCGCGGGCACAGGCATGGCCGACCGGCGCCCGCGCGCGCGCGCCTGCGCGGGCACAGGCAGGGCCGACGGGCGCCCGCGCGCGCGCGCCTGCGCGGGCACAGGCAGGGCCGACGGGCGCCCTCGCGCGCGCGCCTGCGCGGGCACAGGCAGGGCGGACGGGCGCCCGTGCGCGCGCGCCTGCGCGGGCACAGGCAGGGCGGACGGGCGCCCGCGCGCGCGCGCCTGCGCGGGCACAGGCAGGGCGGACGGGCGCCCGCGCCTGCGCGGGCACAGGCAGGGCGGCCGGGCGCCCGCGCGCGCGCGCCTGCGCGGGCACAGGCAGGGCGGCCGGGCGCCCGCGCGCGCGCGCCTGCGCGTGCACAGGCAGGGCGGCCGGGCGCCCGCGCGCGCGCGCCTGCGCGGGCACAGGCAGGGCGGACGAGCGCCCGCGCCTGCGCGGGCACAGGCAGGGCGGTCGGGCGCCCGCGCCTGCGCGGGCACAGGCAGGGCGGTCGGGCGCCCGCGCCTGCGCCCGCTCGGGCACTGCCGACGGGCGCCCCCGCGCGCGCGCCCGCGCGGGCACTGCCGACGGGCGGCCGCGCCTGCGCGGCACAGGCAGGGCGGTCGGGCGCCCGCGCCTGCGCCCGCTCGGGCACTGCCGACGGGCGCCCCCGCGCGCGCGCCCGCGCGGGCACTGCCGACGGGCGGCCGCGCCTGCGCGGCACAGGCAGGGCGGTCGGGCGCCCGCGCCTGCGCCCGGTCGGGCGCCCCCGCGCGTGCGCCCGCGCGGGCACTGCCGACGGGCGGCCGCGCCTGCGCGGCACAGGCAGGGCGGTCGGGCGCCCGCGCCTGCGCCCGGTCGGGCACTGCCGACGGGCGCCCCCGCGCGGGCACTGCCGACGGGCGGCCGCGCCTGCGCGGGCACAGGCAGGGCGGTCGGGCGCCCGCGCCTGCGCCCGGTCGGGCACTGCCGACGGGCGCCCCCGCGCGGGCACTGCCGACGGGCACCCGCGCGCGCGCCCGCGCGCGCCCGCGCGCGCGCCAGCGCGGGCACTGCCGGCGTGCGCCCGCGCCTGCTCGGGCACTGCCGCCGTGCGCGCGCGCGCCTTGGGCGGCCGCAGCATAAAAATTTTCACGTCGCCTCAAAATCACACGATTAATTTAATTATTTTAATTAAAATAATTATTATTAATTATTAATTTAAAATATTTATTTAATTATTTTAATTATTAAAAAAAATAATAAATAAATGGGAAAAAAGGGAAAAACGGCGTGCGCCCGCGCCTGCTCGGGCACTGCCGCCGTGCGCGCGCGCGCCTTGGGCGGCCGCAGCATAAAAATTTTCACGTCGCCCCAAAATCACACGATTAATTTAATTATTTTAATTAAAATAATTATTATTAATTATTAATTTAAAATATTTGTTTAATTATTTTAATTATTAAAAAAAATAATAAATAAATGGGAAAAAAGGGAAAGATATGAAGACAGATTAGAATAATATTTTAATTTTTTACGCATCGTATTTGAATCGCGAAATATTTATTTTATTATATTATGTTATATTATGCGTCCCAGAAGATTGAAGAAGCATCGGGAAAAAACTGCCGACGGCGGCAGACGCCGCCTGCCCGACTACTGCCGACGTGCGCGCGCGCAGGCCTGTCGGCAGCAGACGGGCGCCCGTGTAGGAAGCCACTGCCGACGTGCGCGCGGGCGCCTGTGCGGACGCTGCCGGCGCGTGTGCGGAAACAGCCCCGCCTGCGCGAGCGCGCCGGTGCGGAAACAGCCCCGCGTGCGCGTGCGCGTCTTTGCGGAAACAGCCCCGCCGGCGCGAGCGCGCCGGTGCGGAAACAGCCCCGCGAGCGCGCGCGCGCCGGTGCGGAAACAGCCCCGCGTGCGCGCGCGCGCCTTTGCGGAAACAGCCCCGCCGGCGCGAGCGCGCAGGTGCGGAAACAGCCCCGCGTGCGCGCGCGCGCCTTTGCGGAAACAGCCCCGCGTGCGCGCGCGCGCCTTTGCGGACGCTGCCGACGTGTGCGCGCGCGCCTTTGCGGACGCTGCCGAAATCACGTCACCGCAAAATCACATGACTAATTAATTTTTGTCGAAATCATTTATTTTTGAGTTATGAAAATATTTATTTAATTATTTTAATTATTAAAAAAATAATAAATAAAAGGGAAAAAAGGGAAAAATATGAAGTCACATTAGAATAATTTTTTAATTTTTCATGTATCGTATTTGTATCGCGAAATATTTATTTTATTATATTCAGTTATATTATGCGTCGCAAAAGTTTGAAAAAAATTTGGGAAAAAACCGCCGCCGGCCGGAAGACGCCGCCGGCCGCCGCCGCCGCCGGCCGGCAGACCCCGCCGGCCGCCGCCGCCACCGGCCGGAATACGCCGCCGGCAGGCAGCCACCGCCGGCCGCCGCCGCCGCCGGCAGGCAGCCACCGCCGGCCGCCGCCGCAGCCGCCGGCAAACGCCGCCGGCCGCCGCCGCCGGCCGGCGGCCGCGCGCGCACGGCAGACTGGCGCCCGCGCGCGCGCGCCTGCGCGGCCACAGGCATGGCCGACCGGCGCCCGCGCGCGCGCGCCTGCGCGGGCACAGGCAGGGCCGACTGGCGCCCGCGCGCGCGCGCCTGCGCGGGCACAGGCAGGGCCGACGGGCGCCCTCGCGCGCGCGCCTGCGCGGGCACAGGCAGGGCGGACGGGCGCCCGCGCGCGCGCGCCTGCGCGGGCACAGGCAGGGCGGACGGGCGCCCGCGCGCGCGCGCCTGCGCGGGCACAGGCAGGGCGGCCGGGCGCCCACGCGCGCGCGCCTGCGCGGGCACAGGCAGGGCGGACGGGCGCCCGCGCCTGCGCGGGCACAGGCAGGGCGGTCGGGCGCCCGCGCCTGCGCCCGCTCGGGCACTGCCGAGGGCGCCCCCGCGCGGGCACTGCCGACGGGCGGCCGCGCCTGCGCGGCACAGGCAGGGCGGTCGGGCGCCCGCGCCTGCGCCCGGTCGGGCACTGCCGACGGGCGCCCCCGCGCGGGCACTGCCGACGGGCGGCCGCGCCTGCGCGGGCACAGGCAGGGCGGTCGGGCGCCCGCGCCTGCGCCCGGTCGGGCACTGCCGACGGGCGCCCCCGCGCGGGCACTGCCGACGGGCACCCGCGCGCGCGCCCGCGCGCGCCCGCGCGCGCGCCAGCGCGGGCACTGCCGGCGTGCGCCCGCGCCTGCTCGGGCACTGCCGCCGTGCACGCGCGCGCCTTGGGCGGCCGCAGCATAAAAATTTTCACGTCGCCTCAAAATCACACGATTAATTTAATTATTTTAATTAAAATAATTATTATTAATTATTAATTTAAAATATTTATTTAATTATTTTAATTATTAAAAAAATAATAAATAAATGGGAAAAAAGGGAAAAACGGCGTGCGCCCGCGCCTGCTCGGGCTCTGCCGCCGTGCGCGCGCGCGCCTTGGGCGGCCGCAGCATAAAAATTTTCACGTCGCCCCAAAATCACACGATTAATTTAATTATTTTAATTAAAATAATTATTATTAATTATTAATTTAAAATATTTGTTTAATTATTTTAATTATTAAAAAAAATAATAAATAAATGGGAAAAAAGGGAAAAATATGAAGACAGATTAGAATAATATTTTAATTTTTTACGCATCGTATTTGAATCGCGAAATATTTATTTTATTATATTATGTTATATTATGCGTCCCAGAAGATTGAAGAAGAATCGGGAAAAAACTGCCGACGGCGGCAGACGCCGCCTGCCCGACTACTGCCGACGTGCGCGCGCGCAGGCCTGTCGGCAGCAGACGGGCGCCCGTGTAGGAAGCCACTGCCGACGTGCGCGCGGGCGCCTGTGCGGACGCTGCCGGCGCGTGTGCGGAAACAGCCCCGCCTGCGCGAGCGCGCCGGTGCGGAAACAGCCCCGCGTGCGCGCGCGCGTCTTTGCGGAAACAGCCCCGCCGGCGCGAGCGCGCCGGTGCGGAAACAGCCCCGCGAGCGCGCGCGCGCCGGTGCGGAAACAGCCCCGCGAGCGCGCGCGCGCCGGTGCGGAAACAGCCCCGCGTGCGCGCGCGCGCCTTTGCGGAAACAGCCCCGCCGGCGCGAGCGCGCAGGTGCGGAAACAGCCCCGCGTGCGCGCGCGCGCCTTTGCGGAAACAGCCCCGCGTGCGCGCGCGCGCCTTTGCGGAAACAGCCCCGCGTGCGCGCGCGCGCCTTTGCGGACGCTGCCGACGTGTGCGCGCGCGCCTTTGCGGACGCTGCCGAAATCACGTCACCGCAAAATCACATGACTAATTAATTTTTGTCGAAATCATTTATTTTTGAGTTATGAAAATATTTATTTAATTATTTTAATTATTAAAAAAATAATAAATAAAAGGGAAAAAAGGGAAAAATATGAAGTCACATTAGAATAATTTTTTAATTTTTTATGCATCGTATTTGTATCGCGAAATATTTATTTTATTATATTCAGTTATATTATGCGTCGCAAAAGTTTGAAAAAAATTTGGGAAAAAACCGCCGCCGGCCGCCGCCGCCACCGGCCGGAATACGCCGCCGGCAGGCAGCCACCGCCGGACGCCGCCGCCGCCGCCGGAAGACGCCGCCGGCCGGCAAACGCCGCCGGCCGCCGCCGCCGGCCGGCGGCCGCGCGCGCACGGCAGACTGGCGCCCGCGCGCGCGCGCCTGCGCGGCCACAGGCATGGCCGACTGGCGCCCGCGCGCGCGCGCCTGCGCGGGCACAGGCATGGCCGACCGGCGCCCGCGCGCGCGCGCCTGCGCGGGCACAGGCATGGCCGACCGGCGCCCGCGCGCGCGCGCCTGCGCGGGCACAGGCAGGGCCGACCGGCGCCCGCGCGCGCGCGCCTGCGCGGGCACAGGCAGGGCCGACTGGCGCCCGCGCGCGCGCGCCTGCGCGGGCACAGGCAGGGCCGACGGGCGCCCTCGCGCGCGCGCCTGCGCGGGCACAGGCAGGGCGGACGGGCGCCCGCGCGCGCGCGCCTGCGCGGGCACAGGCAGGGCGGTCGGGCGCCCGCGCGCGCGCGCCTGCGCGGGCACAGGCAGGGCGGACGGGCGCCCGCGCGCGCGCGCCTGCGCGGGCACAGGCAGGGCGGTAGGGCGCCCGCGCGCGCGCGCCTGCGCGGGCACAGGCAGGGCGGCCGGGCGCCCGCGCGCGCGCGCCTGCGCGGGCACAGGCAGGGCGGCCGGGCGCCCACGCGCGCGCGCCTGCGCGGGCACAGGCAGGGCGGACGGGCGCCCGCGCCTGCGCGGGCACAGGCAGGGCGGTCGGGCGCCCGCGCCTGCGCCCGCTCGGGCACTGCCGACGGGCGCCCCCGCGCGCGCGCCCGCGCGGGCACTCCCGACGGGCGGCCGCGCCTGCTCGGCACAGGCAGGGCGGTCGGGCGCCCGCGCCTGCGCCCGGTCGGGCACTGCCGACGGGCGCCCCCGCGCGGGCACTGCCGACGGGCGGCCGCGCCTGCGCGGGCACAGGCAGGGCGGTCGGGCGCCCGCGCCTGCGCCCGGTCGGGCACTGCCGACGGGCGCCCCCGCGCCCGGTCGGGCACTGCCGACGGGCGCCCCCGCGCGGGCACTGCCGACGGGCACCCGCGCGCGCGCCAGCGCGGGCACTGCCGGCGTGCGCCCGCGCCTGCTCGGGCACTGCCGCCGTGCACGCGCGCGCCTTGGGCGGCCGCAGCATAAAAATTTTCACGTCGCCTCAAAATCACACGATTAATTTAATTATTTTAATTAAAATAATTATTATTAATTATTAATTTAAAATATTTATTTAATTATTTTAATTATTAAAAAAAATAATAAATAAATGGGAAAAAAGGGAAAAAACGGCGTGCGCCCGCGCCTGCTCGGGCTCTGCCGCCGTGCGCGCGCGCGCCTTGGGCGGCCGCAGCATAAAAATTTTCACGTCGCCCCAAAATCACACGATTAATTTAATTATTTTAATTAAAATAATTATTATTAATTATTAATTTAAAATATTTGTTTAATTATTTTAATTATTAAAAAAAATAATAAATAAATGGGAAAAAAGGGAAAAATATGAAGACAGATTAGAATAATATTTTAATTTTTTACGCATCGTATTTGAATCGCGAAATATTTATTTTATTATATTATGTTATATTATGCGTCCCAGAAGATTGAAGAAGCATCGGGAAAAAACTGCCGACGGCGGCAGACGCCGCCTGCCCGACTACTGCCGACGTGCGCGCGCGCAGGCCTGTCGGCAGCAGACGGGCGCCCGTGTAGGAAGCCACTGCCGACGTGCGCGCGCGCGCCTGTGCGGACGCTGCCGGCGCGTGTGCGGAAACAGCCCCGCCTGCGCGAGCGCGCCGGTGCGGAAACAGCCCCGCGTGCGCGCGCGCGTCTTTGCGGAAACAGCCCCGCCGGCGCGAGCGCGCCGGTGCGGAAACAGCCCCGCGAGCGCGCGCGCGCCGGTGCGGAAACAGCCCCGCGTGCGCGCGCGCGCCTTTGCGGAAACAGCCCCGCGTGCGCGCGCGCGCCTTTGCGGAAACAGCCCCACGTGCGCGCGCGCGCCTTTGCGGACGCTGCCGACGTGTGCGCGCGCGCCTTTGCGGACGCTGCCGAAATCACGTCACCGCAAAATCACATGACTAATTAATTTTTGTCGAAATTATTTATTTTTGAGTTATGAAAATATTTATTTAATTATTTTAATTATTAAAAAAATAATAAATAAAAGGGAAAAAAGGGAAAAATATGAAGTCACATTAGAATAATTTTTTAATTTTTTATGCATCGTATTTGTATCGCGAAATATTTATTTTATTATATTCAGTTATATTATGCGTCGCAAAAGTTTGAAAAAAATTTGGGAAAAAACCGCCGCCGGCCGGAAGACGCCGCCGACCGCCGCCGCCGCCGCAGGCCGGCAGACCCCGCCGGCCGCCGCCGCCGCCGGCCGGAATACGCCGCCGGCAGGCAGCCACCGCCGGCCGCCGCCGCCGCCGGAAGACGCCGCCGGCCGGCAAACGCCGCCGGCCGCCGCCGCCGGCCGGCGGCCGCGCGCGCACGGCAGACCGGCGCCCGCGCGCGCGCGCCTGCGCGGCCACAGGCATGGCCGACCGGCGCCCGCGCGCGCGCGCCTGCGCGGGCACAGGCAGGGCCGACCGGCGCCCGCGCGCGCGCGCCTGCGCGGGCACAGGCAGGGCCGACCGGCGCCCGCGCGCGCGCGCCTGCGCGGGCACAGGCAGGGCCGACAAGCGCCCTCGCGCGCGCGCCTGCGCGGGCACAGGCAGGGCGGACGGGCGCCCTCGCGCGCGCGCCTGCGCGGGCACAGGCAGGGCGGACGGGCGCCCGCGCGCGCGCGCCTGCGCGGGCACAGGCAGGGCGGACGGGCGCCCGCGCGCGCGCGCCTGCGCGGGCACAGGCAGGGCGGACGGGCGCCCGCGCGCGCGCGCCTGCGCGGGCACAGGCAGGGCGGACGGGCGCCCGCGCGCGCGCGCCTGCGCGGGCACAGGCAGGGCGGCCGGGCGCCCGCGCGCCTGCGCGGGCACAGGCAGGGCGGACGGGCGCCCGCGCCTGCGCGGGCACAGGCAGGGCGGACGGGCGCCCGCGCCTGCGCGGGCACAGGCAGGGCGGTCGGGCGCCCGCGCCTGCGCCCGCTCGGGCACTGCCGACGGGCGCCCCCGCGCGGGCACTGCCGACGGGCGGCCGCGCCTGCGCGGCACAGGCAGGGCGGTCGGGCGCCCGCGCCTGCGCCCGGTCGGGCACTGCCGACGGGCGCCCCCGCGCGGGCACTGCCGACGGGCGGCCGCGCCTGCGCGAGCACAGGCAGGGCGGTCGGGCGCCCGCGCCTGCGCCCGGTCGGGCACTGCCGACGGGCGCCCCCGCGCGGGCACTGCCGACGGGCACCCGCGCGCGCGCCCGCGCGGGCACTGCCGGCGTGCGCCCGCGCCTGCTCGGGCACTGCCGCCGTGCGCGCGCGCGCCTTGGGCGGCCGCAGCATAAAAATTTTCACGTCGCCTCAAAATCACGCGATTAATTTAATTATTTTTATTAAAAATAATTATTATTAATTATTAATTTAAAATATTTATTTAATTATTTTAATTATTAAAAAAAATAATAAATAAATGGGAAAAAAGGGAAAAACGGCGTGCGCCCGCGCCTGCTCGGGCACTGCCGCCGTGCGCGCGCGCGCCTTGGGCGGCCGCAGCATAAAAATTTTCACGTCGCCCCAAAATCACATGATTAATTTAATTATTTTAATTAAAATAATTATTATTAATTATTAATTTAAAATATTTGTTTAATTATTTTAATTATTAAAAAAATAATAAATAAATGGGAAAAAAGGGAAAAATATGAAGACAGATTAGAATAATATTTTAATTTTTTACGCATCGTATTTGAATCGCGAAATATTTATTTTATTATATTATGTTATATTATGCGTCCCAGAAGATTGAAGAAGCATCGGGAAAAAACTGCCGACGGCGGCAGACGCCGCCTGCCCGACTACTACCGACGTGCGCGCGCGCAGGCCTGTCGGCAGCAGACGGGCGCCCGTGTAGGAAGCCACTGCCGACGTGCGCGCGCGCGCCTGTGCGGACGCTGCCGGCGCGTGTGCGGAAACAGCCCCGCCTGCGCGAGCGCGCCGGTGCGGAAACAACCCCGCGTGCGCGCGCGCGTCTTTGCGGAAACAGCCCCGCCGGCGCGAGGGCGCCGGTGCGGAAACAGCCCCGCGAGCGCGCGCGCGCCTTTGCGGAAACAGCCCCGCCGGCGCGAGCGCGCAGGTGCTGAAACAGCCCCGCGTGCGCGCGCACGCCTTTGCGGAAACAGCCCCGCGTGCGCGCGCGCGCCTTTGCGGACGCTGCCGACGTGTGCGCGCGCGCCTTTGCGGACGCTGCCGAAATCACGTCACCGCAAAATCACATGACTAATTAATTTTTGTCGAAATTATTTATTTTTGAGTTATGAAAATATTTATTTAATTATTTTAATTATTAAAAAAATAATAAATAAAAGGGAAAAAAGGGAAAAATATGAAGTCACATTAGAATAATTTTTTAATTTTTTATGCATCGTATTTGTATCGCGAAATATTTATTTTATTATATTCAGTTATATTATGCGTCGCAAAAGTTTGAAAAAAATTTGGGAAAAAACCGCCGCCGGCCGGAAGACGCCGCCGGCCGCCGGCCGGCAGACCCCGCCGGCCGCCGCCGCCACCGGCCGGAATACGCCGCCGGCAGGCAGCCACCGCCGGCCGCCGCTGCCGCCGCCGGAAGACGCCGCCGGCCGGCAAACGCCGCCGGCCGCCGCCGCCGGCCGGCGGCCGCGCGCGCACGGCAGACTGGCGCCCGCGCGCGCGCGCCTGCGCGGCCACAGGCATGGCCGACCGGCGCCCGCGCGCGCGCGCCTGCGCGGGCACAGGCATGGCCGACCGGCGCCCGCGCGCGCGCGCCTGCGCGGGCACAGGCAGGGCGGACGGGCGCCCTCGCGCGCGCGCCTGCGCGGGCACAGGCAGGGCGGACGGGCGCCCGCGCGCGCGCGCCTGCGCGGGCACAGTGTCAAGGGCCGCCCGCGCACTCGGCACCCTTGACGCACATTCGGCACATTTCGGCCACCCAACCGCTCTACTCGGCCGACCAACAACCTTCGCCCAGACGCTAGGCTTCCGCAGTCTTAGAGTTTTAGGCGTTGGTCTTTTGTCTTGTACTTGATGTACGTTGTAAATACTTTTGTTTGCTCAGGGGGACGTTAGGCCTCCTGAGGTGCGATGTTCAGCTTTTTCAATGTTTACTGCTGTCAATAGGAAAAACTTTTTTAAGCCTATTATAGGGGGGAATGAGTTCTCGAAGCTTGGTGTAGTCTACGTGCTAGTGTCCCCCTCAAGGCGATCCCCTTGCGCTAGCATCGTTGTACAATGTATATGCAATCGTTCAATGCAATGAAATCTATTTTCTGAACCGCGTGCTCAATTTACTGCTTTCGTACTGCACCTTGCTTACTGTTGCTTGCTGCTGTTGCTATTGCTGTTGCTATTCCTGTCGGTGTGCTGTGCTAGTGCCCGTCGGGTTTTCGGTGGTGTGTTGCTATTGGCGGAAGTAGTCGGCGGACTGCTAGCCACACGGTGCCCCTTTCCCCGCATTGCGGAAGGCGCCTCGTGAGAAGTGGTATCAGAGCCTCGGTACCTCATGGGGCCGAGGCGGGTTGCTGTGACCCAAGCAAATTCTGCTGCGAGAATGTCGGGGCAAGATGCTGAGAGCCCGCGACGAGCAGCGTCGCCTAGCGAGCGAGCTGCGAACCTGGAGGATGAAAACTCCCGGTTGACTGAAATGGTGATGAATTTGGAAGAGAAGGTCTCTTCCCTCGAAACTGAGGTGTCGGTGCTGAGTGCCGAACTTGACGAATGTCGGCAGGTTGTCCAAGAGATGGGCAGTGCTTTTGGAGGTGGCGGTATCGCCGATATGCGGCGCGAAATGGAGCAGATGTCGATTCAGATTGGTTTGCTCCAACGTGCAGTGAGTAACGCCCCTGTCGTTGCTCAGGATCATGGTGCTAGGCTTCGGATTCCTGAACCGAAGGCCTATGGCGGTGCTCGGGATGCGAAGGAGGTCGAGAACTTCCTTTTTGATATAGAACAATACTTCCTTGCGGCAAATGTGGAAGATGAGGCAAGGAAAGTGTCGACGGCGACCATGTATCTAACGGGTGATGCCAAGCTGTGGTGGCGCACCAAATATGCGGAGATCCAAGCCAATCAGTTGCGGCTTGATACCTGGGCTCTTCTTCGGGAAGCGATTCGAGAGCAGTTCTTCCCGGAGAACGTCGAGTACAGCCAGGCGGGCATTGCGGAAGTTGGAGCACACAGGCTCCGTGCGAGATTATGTGAAATCCTTCTCGGCACTGATGCTGGATATTCGGGACATGTCGGAGAAGGACAAGCTCTTCACATTCATGGAGGGCCTGAAACCGTGGGCGCGTCTTGAGCTGCAGCGCCAACGGGTGACTGATTTGGGGTCGGCTATGGCAGCGGCCGAACGCTTGACAGATTTCAACCCAGAGGGCCGGAGGGACAGGCAGACGACGCTTGGTCCTGTACAGAATAAGCCGGGCGGGGCGAGATCATTCAAGAGTAACTCCAATAGAGGTGGGGGAGATCGGAAGCCCCACGCTCAGAGTAGTTCAATGGGGAGTTCTGGCAAGAACAGGCCCCAGGAGACAAAGCAGGGGGCGCCGCAGAAGAACAGTGGATGCTTCCTATGCGACGGCCCGCATAGATATCGGGACTGCCCGAAGAAACAACTGTTGAACGCGCTGGCGACCTTTACTGACAAGGCGTCGCCCGCAAAGACTATGGAACCACAAGCATCTGCGAGTGGTGGGCATGATTCGGAAGAAGAGGAGGACAACTTGGGCGCCATCTCCCAATGGTGCAACACGCTGTCCCAAGTGGCGGCAAAGAAGTTGGTGCCACCACATGCAAGAAAGACTGCCCCGGCTCTTACTGCGAGCCAGCCGGAAGAGGAAGCACAGCCCCGGAATCCTCGAAAGAAAGGGCTGATGTTTGTGGATGTGAAGATTCATGGCAAGCCCATCCGTGCCATGATCGATACTGGAGCTACGCACAACTACCTTGCGAGCGCCGAAGTAGAGAGACTTGGGCTCGTGCTGGAGAAGGGAGTTGGGCGAGTAAAGGCGATAAACTCGGCCGCACAACCTATTGCTGGTGTGGCCAAATCTGTGCTGATTAAGGTTGGTTCTTTTGAGGGCAAGACCAACCTTTCTGTCGTGGTGATGGACGACTTCAAGCTCATCCTCGGGCTTGAATTTTTGCGGGACACACGTACAGCGGTTTTGCCGCATGTTGATTCGTTGATGATGCTGGGGGTCAAACCTTGTATTATCCCCACATTGGCCGGGCGTACAGGAGAGAAAAATCTGTCGGCCATGCAGTTTGAGAAGGGGCGCAAGCGGAACGAACCATCCTACTTGTGCACCCTTCGTTTTGACGAAATTGAGGAGACGTCAGGGCCCATCCCTGGCGAAATAAAGAAGTTGCTGAAAGAGTTCGAAGACGTGATGCCGGACGAGCTGCCTCGGAAGCTTCCGCCGAAGAGGGCAGTGGATCACGAAATCGAATTGGTGCCTGGCACGAAGCCGCCCGCCAGGGCACCATACAGGATGTCGCAGCCTGAGCTGGTGGAGCTTAGGAAACAACTGAAGGACATGTTGGAGAGCGGAATAATCAAACCCGCTAAGTCGCCGTATGGGGCGCCGGTCCTATTTCAGAAGAAGGCCGACGGCTCCCTACGTATGTGTTGTGACTATCGGGCGTTGAACAAGATTACAGTGAAGAACAAGTACCCGATACCGTTGGTGGCGGATTGCTTTGACCGTCTAAGCCGGGCGAAATATTTCACCAAGATAGACTTGAGGTCGGGCTACTGGCAGGTCCGAATCAAGGAGGGCGATGAAGCGAAGACGACAGTGGTCACACGGTATGGAGCTTTTGAATTCCTTGTCATGCCTTTCGGCCTGACGAACGCTCCCGCAACCTTCAGCACGTTAATGAACCAGGTACTCCATGGTTTTCTGGATGAATTTGTGGTGGTGTACCTGGACGACATCGTGATTTACAGTAGAACCTTGGCCGAGCATGTAGACCATCTGCGGCAGGTTCTAACGAGACTCCGTGAGCACGAGCTATATGCGAAGGTGTCGAAATGCTCGTTTGCTCAGGAGACAATCAGTTTCTTGGGGCACATTGTGGAGAGAGGACGCATACGAATGGACCCCAAGAAAGTTCAGGCTATTGAGGAGTGGCAGCTGCCGAAAGACGTTCATGACTTGCGCTCATTTCTTGGGTTGGCAAATTATTATCGGCGTTTTGTGAAAGGCTACTCCGAGATAGCTCGGCCCCTGACGGATTTATTGAAGAAGACGGAGACTTGGAATTGGACACCCCAATGCCAAGTCGCCTTCGACAATTTGAAGAAAGCAATTGTGACAGATCCTGTGCTGGCTTTACCGGACATGTCGAAGCCGTTCGTGGTGGAGACAGACGCTTCAGACTTTGCGTTAGGAGGGGTCCTAATGCAAGATGGCCATCCAGTTGCCTTTGAGAGCAGGAAGCTTAAAGATGTTGAGCGACGCTATTCGGTGCATGAGAAAGAACTACTAGCCGTCGTTCATTGCCTAAGATTATGGCGGCATTATTTGTTGGGCTCTCACTTTGTGGTCAGGACGGACAATACTGCGGTAAGTCACTTTATGTCGCAGCCGAAGCTGACCAGTAGACAGGCACGCTGGCAGGAGTTGCTGTCGGAATTTCACTTCGTGCTGGAGTATCGGGCCGGCTCCAGCAATCATGTGGCAGACGCCCTCAGCCGCAGGGCGGATTTGGCGAGTTTGGGGTCGGTAGCAGCGCTCTCCTCTAGCGCAGTTGCCACCTCTATCAGGGATCGGGCGCGGGAGTTATTGTCGAAAGATCCAGCAGCGCAGGGCCTGATCCAGCTTGTCGAGCAGGGCAAAGCTCGGCAATTTTGGTTGGAAGATGGATTGCTGATGACCAAGGGAAACCGCCTATATGTGCCGAAAGGTGGGGACCTAAGGAAATCACTTATCTCGGAGTGCCACGACACTCTTTGGGCGGGACACCAGGGAGAGGAGCGTACTTATGCCTTGGTGCAGAGGGCCTACTATTGGCCGCAGATGCGGGACGACGTGGAGACTTACGTCCGCACCTGCCTGATATGCCAGCAGGATAAGGCAGACCATCAGAAGAAGGCGGGTCTGCTACAACCATTGCCCATCCCAAAGAGACCATGGGAAAGCGTATCCATGGACTATATTTCTGGATTGCCTAAGGTGGGAGACTTAGGCTCTATTATCGTCGTGGTGGACCGATTATCCAAGTATGCTACTTTCATTGCAGCCCCAAAACACGTTACGGCAGAAGGGACGGCTCATCTCTTCTTCAAGCATATTGTCAAATACTGGGGACTGCCGAAGGACATCGTCAGTGACCGGGACTCCCGTTTCACTGGCGTCTTTTGGACCGAGCTATTCAAAATCCTCGGGTCCAAACTTTCTATGAGCTCGAGCTATCACCCACAATCTGACGGCCAGACAGAACGCTTTAATTCAATGTTGGAGGAATACCTTCGGCACTTTGTGCGAGGTACGCAGAAAGATTGGGTGAAGCTCTTGGATGTCGCTCAGTTGTGCTTCAATGCTCAAAAGAGCTCTTCAACCAACAAGAGCGCTTTTGAAATTGTCACTGGGCAGCAACCGCTCCTCCCTCACACTCTCGACTCTCCACAAAGTGTGAGATCCCCTCTCGCCCGAAGCTTCTCCCAGGAATGGAAGCAGAACATTGACATCGCCAGAAGTTGCCTGGAGAAAGCTCAGAAGCGGATGAAAAAGTATGCTGATCAAAACCGCCGCTTCATCGAGTTCAATGCGGGAGACCTTGTGATGGTGAAGGTCCCAGACCCAAGATTATCGAAGTCATCAAGGGGGAGAGATCCTCGGTTGATGCAAAAATATGTTGGCCCTTTATCTATCATAAAGCGTATTGGAACGGTGGCCTACAAGGTAGAGTTGCCTTCCTGGTGGAAAATCCATAACGTCTTCCATGTGAGTCAGCTAAAGAAATATTCAGCAGACAAGGAGGACGATGCCCGCAATCAGCCCAGCCGCCCGCAACTTGAATTGACGAAGACCAAGGAGAAGGTGGCTGAAGCTATCCTAAATCACCGAGTTACGAGTACCACAAAGCGCAACCACACGGAGTACTTGGTGAAATGGAGGGGATGCAGCAGCGAGGAGAACACTTGGGAGCGGGTGACGAACCTCAAGGCGTTTCTACCTCTTGTCGAAGCGTATCATGCTTCTCATGCGCCGAGGACGTCGCCATCTCAGGTGGGGGAGAAAAATGTCAAGGGCCGCCCGCGCACTCGGCACCCTTGACGCACATTCGGCACATTTCGGCCACCCAACCGCTCTACTCGGCCGACCAACAACCTTCGCCCAGACGCTAGGCTTCCGCAGTCTTAGAGTTTTAGGCGTTGGTCTTTTGTCTTGTACTTGATGTACGTTGTAAATACTTTTGTTTGCTCAGGGGGACGTTAGGCCTCCTGAGGTGCGATGTTCAGCTTTTTCAATGTTTACTGCTGTCAATAGGAAAAACTTTTTTAAGCCTATTATAGGGGGGAATGAGTTCTCGAAGCTTGGTGTAGTCTACGTGCTAGTGTCCCCCTCAAGGCGATCCCCTTGCGCTAGCATCGTTGTACAATGTATATGCAATCGTTCAATGCAATGAAATCTATTTTCTGAACCGCGTGCTCAATTTACTGCTTTCGTACTGCACCTTGCTTACTGTTGCTTGCTGCTGTTGCTATTGCTGTCGGTGTGCTGTGCTAGTGCCCGTCGGGTTTTCGGTGGTGTGTTGCTATTGGCGGAAGTAGTCGGCGGACTGCTAGCCACACGGTGCCCCTTTCCCCGCATTGCGGAAGGCGCCTCGTGAGACACAGGCAGGGCGGACGGGCGCCCGCGCGCGCGCGCCTGCGCGGGCACAGGCAGGGCGGCCGGGCGCCCGCGCGCGCGCGCCTGCGCGGGCACAGGCAGGGCGGACGGGCGCCCGCGCCTGCGCGGGCACAGGCAGGGCGGTCGGGCGCCCGCGCCTGCGCCCGCTCGGGCACTGCCGACGGGCGCCCCCGCGCGCGCGCCCGCGCGGGCACTGCCGACGGGCGGCCGCGCCTGCGCGGCACAGGCAGGGCGGTCGGGCGCCCGCGCCTGCGCCCGGTCGGGCACTGCCGACGGGCGCCCCCGCGCGGGCACTGCCGACGGGCGGCCGCGCCTGCGCGGGCACAGGCAGGGCGGTCGGGCGCCCGCGCCTGCGCCCGGTCGGGCACTGCCGACGGGCGCCCCCGCGCGGGCACTGCCGACGGGCACCCGCGCGCGCGCCAGCGCTGGCACTGCCGGCGTGCGCCCGCGCCTGCTCGGGCACTGCCGCCGTGCGCGCGCGCGCCTTGGGCGGCCGCAGCATAAAAATTTTCACGTCGCCTCAAAATCACACGATTAATTTAATTATTTTAATTAAAATAATTATTATTAATTATTAATTTAAAATATTTATTTAATTATTTTAATTATTAAAAAAAATAATAAATAAATGGGAAAAAAGGGAAAAACGGCGTGCGCCCGCGCCTGCTCGGGCACTGCCGCCGTGCGCGCGCGCGCCTTGGGCGGCCGCAGCATAAAAATTTTCACGTCGCCCCAAAATCACACGATTAATTTAATTATTTTAATTAAAATAATTATTATTAATTATTAATTTAAAATATTTGTTTAATTATTTTAATTATTAAAAAAAATAATAAATAAATGGGAAAAAAGGGAAAAATATGAAGACAGATTAGAATAATATTTTAATTTTTTACGCATCGTATTTGAATCGCGAAATATTTATTTTATTATATTATGTTATATTATGCGTCCCAGAAGATTGAAGAAGCATCGGGAAAAAACTGCCGACGGCGGCAGACGCCGCCTGCCCGACTACTGCCGACGTGCGCGCGCGCAGGCCTGTCGGCAGCAGACGGGCGCCCGTGTAGGAAGCCACTGCCGACGTGCGCGCGCGCGCCTGTGCGGACGCTGCCGGCGCGTGTGCGGAAACAGCCCCGCCTGCGCGAGCGCGCCGGTGCGGAAACAGCCCCGCGTGCGCGCGCGCGTCTTTGCGGAAACAGCCCCGCCGGCGCGAGCGCGCCGGTGCGGAAACAGCCCCGCGAGCGCGCGCGCGCCGGTGCGGAAACAGCCCCGCGTGCGCGCGCGCGCCTTTGCGGAAACAGCCCCGCCGGCGCGAGCGCGCAGGTGCGGAAACAGCCCCGCGTGCGCGCGCGCGCCTTTGCGGAAACAGCCCCGCGTGCGCGCGCGCCTTTGCGGACGCTGCCGACGTGTGCGCGCGCGCCTTTGCGGACGCTGCCGAAATCACGTCACCGCAAAATCACATGACTAATTAATTTTTGTCGAAATTATTTATTTTTGAGTTATGAAAATATTTATTTAATTATTTTAATTATTAAAAAAATAATAATAAAAGGGAAAAAAGGGAAAAATATGAAGTCACATTAGAATAATTTTTTAATTTTTTATGCATCGTATTTGTATCGCGAAATATTTATTTTATTATATTCAGTTATATTATGCGTCGCAAAAGTTTGAAAAAAATTTGGGAAAAAACCGCCGCCGGCCGCCGGCCGGCAGACCCCGCCGGCCGCCGCCGCCACCGGCCGGAATACGCCGCCGGCAGGCAGCCACCGCCGGCCGCCGCCGCCGCCGGCCGCCGCCGGCCGGCAAACGCCGCCGGCCGCCGCCGCCGGCCGGCGGCCGCGCGCGCACGGCAGACTGGCGCCCGCGCGCGCGCGGCTGCGCGGCCACAGGCATGGCCGACTGGCGCCCGCGCGCGCGCGCCTGCGCGGGCACAGGCATGGCCGACCGGCGCCCGCGCGCGCGCGCCTGCGCGGGCACAGGCATGGCCGACCGGCGCCCGCGCGCGCGCGCCAGCGCGGGCACAGGCATGGCCGACCGGCGCCCGCGCGCGCGCGCCTGCGCGGGCACAGGCAGGGCCGACTGGCGCCCGCGCGCGCGCGCCGGCGCGGGCACAGGCAGGGCCGACGGGCGCCCTCGCGCGCGCGCCTGCGCGGGCACAGGCAGGGCGGACGGGCGCCCTCGCGCGCGCGACTGCGCGGGCACAGGCAGGGCGGACGGGCGCCCGCGCGCGCGCGCCTGCGCGGGCACAGGCAGGGCGGACGGGCGCCCGCGCGCGCGCGCCTGCGCGGGCACAGGCAGGGCGGTCGGGCGCCCGCGCGCGCGCGCCTGCGCGGGCACAGGCAGGGCGGTCGGGCGCCCGCGCGCGCGCGCCTGCGCGGGCACAGGCAGGGCGGACGGGCGCCCGCGCGCGCGCGCCTGCGCGGGCACAGGCAGGGCGGTAGGGCGCCCGCGCGCACGCGCCTGCGCGGGCACAGGCAGGGCGGCCGGGCGCCCGCGCGCGCGCGCCTGCGCGGGCACAGGCAGGGCGGCCGGGCGCCCGCGCGCGCGCGCCTGCGCGGGCACAGGCAGGGCGGTCGGGCGCCCGCGCCTGCGCGGGCACAGGCAGGGCGGTCGGGCGCCCGCGCCTGCGCCCGCTCGGGCACTGCCGACGGGCGCCCCCGCGCGGGCACTGCCGACGGGCGGCCGCGCCTGCGCGGCACAGGCAGGGCGGTCGGGCGCCCGCGCCTGCGCCCGGTCGGGCACTGCCGACGGGCGCCCCCGCGCGGGCACTGCCGACGGGCGGCCGCGCCTGCGCGGGCACAGGCAGGGCGGTCGGGCGCCCGCGCCTGCGCCCGGTCGGGCACTGCCGACGGGCGCCCCCGCGCGGGCACTGCCGACGGGCGGCCGCGGCTGCTCGGGCACAGGCAGGGCGGTCGGGCGCCCGCGCCTGCGCCCGGTCGGGCACTGCCGACGGGCGCCCCCGCGCGGGCACTGCCGACGGGCGCCCGCGCGCGCGCCAGCGCGGGCACTGCCGGCGTGCGCCCGCGCCTGCTCGGGCACTGCCGCCGTGCGCGCGCGCGCCTTGGGCGGCCGCAGCATAAAAATTTTCACGTCGCCTCAAAATCACACGATTAATTTAATTATTTTAATTAAAATAATTATTATTAATTATTAATTTAAAATATTTATTTAATTATTTTAATTATTAAAAAAAATAATAAATAAATGGGAAAAAAGGGAAAAACGGCGTGCGCCCGCGCCTGCTCGGGCACTGCCGCCGTGCGCGCGCGCGCCTTGGGCGGCCGCAGCATAAAAATTTTCACGTCGCCCCAAAATCACACGATTAATTTAATTATTTTAATTAAAATAATTATTATTAATTATTAATTTAAAATATTTGTTTAATTATTTTAATTATTAAAAAAAATAATAAATAAATGGGAAAAAAGGGAAAAATATGAAGACAGATTAGAATAATATTTTAATTTTTTACGCATCGTATTTGAATCGCGAAATATTTATTTTATTATATTATGTTATATTATGCGTCCCAGAAGATTGAAGAAGCATCGGGAAAAAACTGCCGACGGCGGCAGACGCCGCCTGCCCGACTACTGCCGACGTGCGCGCGCGCAGGCCTGTCGGCAGCAGACGGGCGCCCGTGTAGGAAGCCACTGCCGACGTGCGCGCGCGCGCCTGTGCGGACGCTGCCGGCGCGTGTGCGGAAACAGCCCCGCCTGCGCGAGCGCGCCGGTGCGGAAACAGCCCCGCGTGCGCGCGCGCGTCTTTGCGGAAACAGCCCCGCCGGCGCGAGCGCGCCGGTGCGGAAACAGCCCCGCGAGCGCGCGCGCCGGTGCGGAAACAGCCCCGCGTGCGCGCGCGCGCCTTTGCGGAAACAGCCCCGCCGGCGCGAGCGCGCAGGTGCGGAAACAGCCCCGCGTGCGCGCGCGCGCCTTTGCGGAAACAGCCCCGCGTGCGCGCGCGCGCCTTTGCGGACGCTGCCGACGTGTGCGCGCGCGCCTTTGCGGACGCTGCCGAAATCACGTCACCGCAAAATCACATGACTAATTAATTTTTGTCGAAATTATTTATTTTTGAGTTATGAAAATATTTATTTAATTATTTTAATTATTAAAAAAATAATAAATAAAAGGGAAAAAAGGGAAAAATATGAAGTCACATTAGAATAATTTTTTAATTTTTTATGCATCGTATTTGTATCGCGAAATATTTATTTTATTATATTCAGTTATATTATGCGTCGCAAAAGTTTGAAAAAAATTTGGGAAAAAAACCGCCGCCGGCGCCGCCGGCCGCCGGCGCCGCCGGCCGGCAGACCCCGCCGGTCGCCGCCGCCACCGGCCGGAATACGCCGCCGGCCGGCAGCCACCGCCGGCCGCCGCCGGCCGGCAAACGCCGCCGGCCGCCGCCGCCGCCGCCGGAAGACGCCGCCGGCCGCCGCCGCCGGCCGGCGGCCGCGCGCGCACGGCAGACTGGCGCCCGCGCGCGCGCGCCTGCGCGGCCACAGGCATGGCCGACTGGCGCCCGCGCGCGCGCGCCTGCGCGGGCACAGGCATGGCCGACCGGCGCCCGCGCGCGCGCGCCTGCGCGGGCACAGGCATGGCCGACCGGCGCCCGCGCGCGCGCGCCTGCGCGGGCACAGGCATGGCCGACCGGCGCCCGCGCGCGCGCGCCTGCGCGGGCACAGGCATGGCCGACCGGCGCCCGCGCGCGCGCGCCTGCGCGGGCACAGGCAGGGCCGACTGGCGCCCGCGCGCGCGCGCCTGCGCGGGCACAGGCAGGGGCCGACGGGCGCCCTCGCGCGCGCGCCTGCGCGGGCACAGGCAGGGCGGACGGGCGCCCGCGCGCGCGCGCCTGCGCGGGCACAGGCAGGGCGGACGGGCGCCCGCGCGCGCGCGCCTGCGCGGGCACAGGCAGGGCGGTCGGGCGCCCGCGCGCGCGCGCCTGCGCGGGCACAGGCAGGGCGGACGGGCGCCCGCGCGCGCGCGCCTGCGCGGGCACAGGCAGGGCGGTAGGGCGCCCGCGCGCACGCGCCTGCGCGGGCACAGGCAGGGCGGCCGGGCGCCCGCGCGCGCGCGCCTGCGCGGCCACAGGCAGGGCGGCCGGGCGCCCGCGCGCGCGCGCCTGCGCGGGCACAGGCAGGGCGGACGGGCGCCCGCGCCTGCGCGGGCACAGGCAGGGCGGTCGGGCGCCCGCGCCTGCGCCCGCTCGGGCACTGCCGACGGGCGCCCCCGCGCGCGCGCCCGCGCGGGCACTGCCGACGGGCGGCCGCGCCTGCGCGGCACAGGCAGGGCGGTCGGGCGCCCGCGCCTGCGCCCGGTCGGGCACTGCCGACGGGCGCCCCCGCGCGGGCACTGCCGACGGGCGGCCGCGCCTGCGCGGGCACAGGCAGGGCGGTCGGGCGCCCGCGCCTGCGCCCGGTCGGGCACTGCCGACGGGCGCCCGCGCGCGCGCCAGCGCGGGCACTGCCGGCGTGCGCCCGCGCCTGCTCGGGCACTGCCGCCGTGCGCGCGCGCGCCTTGGGCGGCCGCAGCATAAAAATTTTCACGTCGCCTCAAAATCACACGATTAATTTAATTATTTTAATTAAAATAATTATTATTAATTATTAATTTAAAATATTTATTTAATTATTTTAATTATTAAAAAAAATAATAAATAAATGGGAAAAAAGGGAAAAACGGCGTGCGCCCGCGCCTGCTCGGGCACTGCCGCCGTGCGCGCGCGCGCCTTGGGCGGCCGCAGCATAAAAATTTTCACGTCGCCCCAAAATCACACGATTAATTTAATTATTTTAATTAAAATAATTATTATTAATTATTAATTTAAAATATTTGTTTAATTATTTTTAATTATTAAAAAAAATAATAAATAAATGGGAAAAAAGGGAAAAATATGAAGACAGATTAGAATAATATTTTAATTTTTTACGCATCGTATTTGAATCGCGAAATATTTATTTTATTATATTATGTTATATTATGCGTCCCAGAAGATTGAAGAAGCATTGGGAAAAAACTGCCGACGGCGGCAGACGCCGCCTGCCCGACTACTGCCGACGTGCGCGCGCGCAGGCCTGTCGGCAGCAGACGGGCGCCCGTGTAGGAAGCCACTGCCGACGTGCGCGCGCGCGCCTGTGCGGACGCTGCCGGCGCGTGTGCGGAAACAGCCCCGCCTGCGCGAGCGCGCCGGTGCGGAAACAGCCCCGCGTGCGCGCGCGCGTCTTTGCGGAAACAGCCCCGCCGGCGCGAGCGCGCCGGTGCGGAAACAGCCCCGCGAGCGCGCGCGCGCCGGTGCGGAAACAACCCCGCGTGCGCGCGCGCGCCTTTGCGGAAACAGCCCCGCCGGCGCGAGCGCGCAGGTGCGGAAACAGCCCCGCGTGCGCGCCCGCGCCTTTGCGGAAACAGCCCCGCGTGCGCGCGCGCGCCTTTGCGGACGCTGCCGAAATCACGTCACCGCAAAATCACATGACTAATTAATTTTTGTCGAAATTATTTATTTTTGAGTTATGAAAATATTTATTTAATTATTTTAATTATTAAAAAAATAATAAATAAAAGGGAAAAAAGGGAAAAATATGAAGTCACATTAGAATAATTTTTTAATTTTTTATGCATCGTATTTGTATCGCGAAATATTTATTTTATTATATTCAGTTATATTATGCGTCGCAAAAGTTTGAAAAAAATTTGGGAAAAAACCGCCGCCGGCCGGAAGACACCGCCGGCCGCCGCCGCCGCCGGCGCCGCCGGCCGGCAGACCCCGCCGGTCGCCGCCGCCACCGGCCGGAATACGCCGCCGGCAGGCAGCCACCGCCGGCCGCCGCCGCCGCCGCCGGAAGACGCCGCCGGCCGCCGCCGCCGGCCGGCGGCCGCGCGCGCACGGCAGACTGGCGCCCGCGCGCGCGCGCCTGCGCGGCCACAGGCATGGCCGACTGGCGCCCGCGCGCGCGCGCCTGCGCGGGCACAGGCATGGCCGACCGGCGCCCGCGCGCGCGCGCCTGCGCGGGCACAGGCATGGCCGACCGGCGCCCGCGCGCGCGCGCCTGCGCGGGCACAGGCATGGCCGACCGGCGCCCGCGCGCGCGCGCCAGCGCGGGCACAGGCATGGCCGACCGGCGCCCGCGCGCGCGCGCCTGCGCGGGCACAGGCAGGGCCGACTGGCGCCCGCGCGCGCGCGCCTGCGCGGGCACAGGCAGGGGCCGACGGGCGCCCTCGCGCGCGCGCCTGCGCGGGCACAGGCAGGGCGGACGGGCGCCCGCGCGCGCGCGCCTGCGCGGGCACAGGCAGGGCGGACGGGCGCCCGCGCGCGCGCGCCTGCGCGGGCACAGGCAGGGCGGTCGGGCGCCCGCGCGCGCGCGCCTGCGCGGGCACAGGCAGGGCGGACGGGCGCCCGCGCGCGCGCGCCTGCGCGGGCACAGGCAGGGCGGTAGGGCGCCCGCGCGCACGCGCCTGCGCGGGCACAGGCAGGGCGGCCGGGCGCCCGCGCGCGCGCGCCTGCGCGGGCACAGGCAGGGCGGCCGGGCGCCCGCGCGCGCGCGCCTGCGCGGGCACAGGCAGGGCGGACGGGCGCCCGCGCCTGCGCGGGCACAGGCAGGGCGGTCGGGCGCCCGCGCCTGCGCGGGCACAGGCAGGGCGGTCGGGCGCCCGCGCCTGCGCCCGCTCGGGCACTGCCGACGGGCGCCCCCGCGCGCGCGCCCGCGCGGGCACTGCCGACGGGCGGCCGCGCCTGCGCGGCACAGGCAGGGCGGTCGGGCGCCCGCGCCTGCGCCCGGTCGGGCACTGCCGACGGGCGCCCCCGCGCGGGCACTGCCGACGGGCGGCCGCGCCTGCGCGGGCACAGGCAGGGCGGTCGGGCGCCCGCGCCTGCGCCCGGTCGGGCACTGCCGGCGTGCGCCCGCGCCTGCTCGGGCACTGCCGCCGTGCGCGCGCGCGCCTTGGGCGGCCGCAGCATAAAAATTTTCACGTCGCCTCAAAATCACACGATTAATTTAATTATTTTAATTAAAATAATTATTATTAATTATTAATTTAAAATATTTATTTAATTATTTTAATTATTAAAAAAAATAATAAATAAATGGGAAAAAAGGGAAAAACGGCGTGCGCCCGCGCCTGCTCGGGCACTGCCGCCGTGCGCGCGCGCGCCTTGGGCGGCCGCAGCATAAAAATTTTCACGTCGCCCCAAAATCACACGATTAATTTAATTATTTTAATTAAAATAATTATTATTAATTATTAATTTAAAATATTTGTTTAATTATTTTAATTATTAAAAAAAATAATAAATAAATGGGAAAAAAGGGAAAAATATGAAGACAGATTAGAATAATATTTTAATTTTTTACGCATCGTATTTGAATCGCGAAATATTTATTTTATTATATTATGTTATATTATGCGTCCCAGAAGATTGAAGAAGCATTGGGAAAAAACTGCCGACGGCGGCAGACGCCGCCTGCCCGACTACTGCCGACGTGCGCGCGCGCAGGCCTGTCGGCAGCAGACGGGCGCCCGTGTAGGAAGCCACTGCCGACGTGCGCGCGCGCGCCTGTGCGGACGCTGCCGGCGCGTGTGCGGAAACAGCCCCGCCTGCGCGAGCGCGCCGGTGCGGAAACAGCCCCGCGTGCGCGCGCGCGTCTTTGCGGAAACAGCCCCGCCGGCGCGAGCGCGCCGGTGCGGAAACAGCCCCGCGAGCGCGCGCGCGCCGGTGCGGAAACAACCCCGCGTGCGCGCGCGCGCCTTTGCGGAAACAGCCCCGCCGGCGCGAGCGCGCAGGTGCGGAAACAGCCCCGCGTGCGCGCGCGCGCCTTTGCGGAAACAGCCCCGCGTGCGCGCGCGCGCCTTTGCGGACGCTGCCGACGTGTGCGCGCGCGCCTTTGCGGACGCTGCCGAAATCACGTCACCGCAAAATCACATGACTAATTAATTTTTGTCGAAATTATTTATTTTTGAGTTATGAAAATATTTATTTAATTATTTTAATTATTAAAAAAATAATAAATAAAAGGGAAAAAAGGGAAAAATATGAAGTCACATTAGAATAATTTTTTAATTTTTTATGCATCGTATTTGTATCGCGAAATATTTATTTTATTATATTCAGTTATATTATGCGTCGCAAAAGTTTGAAAAAAATTTGGGAAAAAACCGCCGCCGGCCGGAAGACACCGCCGGCCGCCGCCGCCGCCGGCCGCCGCCGCCGGCCGCCGCCGCCGGCCGGAATGCGCCGCCGGCAGGCAGCCACCGCCGGCCGCCGCCGCCGCCGGCCGCCGCCGGAAGACGCCGCCGACGGAAGACGCCGCCGCCGGAAGACGCCGCCGGCCGGCAAACGCCGCCGGCCGCCGCCGCCGGCCGGCGGCCGCGCGCGCACGGCAGACTGGCGCCCGCGCGCGCGCGCCTGCGCGGCCACAGGCATGGCCGACTGGCGCCCGCGCGCGCGCGCCTGCGCGGGCACAGGCATGGCCGACCGGCGCCCGCGCGCGCGCGCCTGCGCGGGCACAGGCATGGCCGACCGGCGCCCGCGCGCGCGCGCCTGCGCGGCCACAGGCATGGCCGACTGGCGCCCGCGCGCGCGCGCCTGCGCGGGCACAGGCATGGCCGACCGGCGCCCGCGCGCGCGCGCCTGCGCGGGCACAGGCAGGGTCGACCGGCGCCCGCGCGCGCGCGCCTGCGCGGGCACAGGCAGGGCCGACCGGCGACCGCGCGCGCGCGCCTGCGCGGGCACAGGCAGGGCCGACTGGCGCCCGCGCGCGCGCGCCTGCGCGGGCACAGGCAGGGCCGACGGGCGCCCTCGCGCGCGCGCCTGCGCGGGCACAGGCAGGGCGGACGGGCGCCCTCGCGCGCGCGCGTGCGCGGGCACAGGCAGGGCGGACGGGCGCCCGCGCGCGCGCGCCTGCGCGGGCACAGGCAGGGCGGACGGGCGCCCGCGCGCGCGCGCCTGCGCGGGCACAGGCAGGGCGGTCGGGCGCCCGCGCGCGCGCGCCTGCGCGGGCACAGGCAGGGCGGACGGGCGCCCGCGCGCGCGCGCCTGCGCGGGCACAGGCAGGGCGGTATGGCGCCCGCGCGCACGCGCCTGCGCGGGCACAGGCAGGGCGGCCGGGCGCCCGCGCGCGCGCGCCTGCGCGGGCACAGGCAGGGCGGCCGGGCGCCCGCGCGCGCGCGCCTGCGCGGGCACAGGCACAGGCAGGGCCGACTGGCGCCCGCGCGCGCGCGCCTGCGCGGGCACAGGCAGGGCCGACGGGCGCCCTCGCGCGCGCGCCTGCGCGGGCACAGGCAGGGCGGACGGGCGCCCTCGCGCGCGCGCCTGCGCGGGCACAGGCAGGGCGGACGGGCGCCCGCGCGCGCGCGCCTGCGCGGGCACAGGCAGGGCGGACGGGCGCCCGCGCGCGCGCGCCTGCGCGGGCACAGGCAGGGAGGTAGGGCGCCCGCGCGCACGCGCCTGCGCGGGCACAGGCAGGGCAGCCGGGCGCCCGCGCGCGCGCGCCTGCGCGGGCACAGGCAGGGCGGCCGGGCGCCCGCGCGCGCGCGCCTGCGCGGGCACAGGCAGGGCGGACGGGCGCCCGCACCTGCGCGGGCACAGGCAGGGCGGTCGGGCGCCCGCGCCTGCGCGGGCACAGGCAGGGCGGTCGGGCGCCCGCGCGTGCGCCCGCTCGGGCAATGCCGACGGGCGCCCCCGCGCGCGCGCCCGCGCGGGCACTGCCGACGGGCGGCCGCGCCTGCGCGGCACAGGCAGGGCGGTCGGGCGCCCGCGCCTGCGCCCGGTCGGGCACTGCCGACGGGCGCCCCCGCGCGGGCACTGCCGACGGGCGGCCGCGCCTGCGCGGGCACAGGCAGGGCGGTCGGGCGCCCGCGCCTGCGCCCGGTCGGGCACTGCCGACGGGCGCCCCCGCGCGGGCACTGCCGACGGGCGGCCGCGCCTGCGCGGGCACAGGCAGGGCGGTCGGGCGCCCGCGCCTGCGCCCGGTCGGGCACTGCCGACGGGCGCCCCCGGGCGGGCACTGCCGACGGGCGGCCGCGCCTGCGCGGGCACAGGCAGGGCGGTCGGGCGCCCGCGCCTGCGCCCGGTCGGGCACTGCCGACGGGCGCCCCCGCGCGGGCACTGCCGACGGGCGCCCGCGCGCGCGCCAGCGCGGGCACTGCCGGCGTGCGCCCGCGCCTGCTCGGGCACTGCCGCCGTGCGCGCGCGCGCCTTGGGCGGCCGCAGCATAAAAATTTTCACGTCGCCTCAAAATCACACGATTAATTTAATTATTTTAATTAAAATAATTATTATTAATTATTAATTAAAAATATTTATTTAATTATTTTAATTATTAAAAAAAATAATAAATAAATGGGAAAAAAGGGAAAAACGGCGTGCGCCCGCGCCTGCTCGGGCACTGCCGCCGTGCGCGCGCGCGCCTTGGGCGGCCGCAGCATAAAAATTTTCACGTCGCCCCAAAATCACACGATTAATTTAATTATTTTAATTAAAATAATTATTATTAATTATTAATTTAAAATATTTGTTTAATTATTTTAATTATTAAAAAAAATAATAAATAAATGGGAAAAAAGGGAAAAATATGAAGACAGATTAGAATAATATTTTAATTTTTTACGCATCGTATTTGAATCGCGAAATATTTATTTTATTATATTATGTTATATTATGCGTCCCAGAAGATTGAAGAAGCATCGGGAAAAAACTGCCGACGGCGGCAGACGCCGCTTGCCCGACTACTGCCGACGTGCGCGCGCGCAGGCCTGTCGGCAGCAGACGGGCGCCCGTGTAGGAAGCCACTGCCGACGTGCGCGCGCGCGCCTGTGCGGACGCTGCCGGCGCGTGTGCGGAAACAGCCCCGCCTGCGCGAGCGCGCGGTGCGGAAACAGCCCCGCGTGCGCGCGCGCGTCTTTGCGGAAACAGCCCCGCCGGCGCGAGCGCGCCGGTGCGGAAACAGCCCCGCGAGCGCGCGCGCGCCGGTGCGGAAACAGCCCCGCGTGCGCGCGCGCGCCTTTGCGGAAACAGCCCCGCCGGCGCGAGCGCGCAGGTGCGGAAACAGCCCCGCGTGCGCGCGCGCGCCTTTGCGGACGCTGCCGAAATCACGTCACCGCAAAATCACATGACTAATTAATTTTTGTCGAAATTATTTATTTTTGAGTTATGAAAATATTTATTTAATTATTTTAATTATTAAAAAAATAATAAATAAAAGGGAAAAAAGGGAAAAATATGAAGTCACATTAGAATAATTTTTTAATTTTTTATGCATCGTATTTGTATCGCGAAATATTTATTTTATTATATTCAGTTATATTATGCGTCGCAAAAGTTTGAAAAAAATTTGGGAAAAAACCGCCGCCGGCCGGAAGACGCCGCCGGCCGCCGCCGCCGCCGGCCGCCGCCGCCGCCGGCCGCCGCCGCCGCCGGCCGGCAGACCCCGCCGGCCGCCGCCGCCACCGGCCGGAATACGCCGCCGGCAGGCAGCCACCGCCGGCCGCCGCCGCCGCCGGCCGGCAGCCACCGCCGGCCGCCGCCGCCGCCGCCGCCGGAAGACGCCGCCGGCCGGCAAACGCCGCCGGCCGCCGCCGCCGGCCGGCGGCCGCGCGCGCACGGCAGACTGGCGCCCGCGCGCGCGCGCCTGCGCGGCCACAGGCATGGCCGACTGGCGCCCGCGCGAGCGCGCCTGCGCGGGCACAGGCATGGCCGACCGGCGCCCGCGCACGCGCGCCTGCGCGGGCAGCGCGCGCCTGCGCGGGCACAGGCAGGGCCGACCGGCGCCCGCGTGCGCGCGCCTGCGCGGGCACAGGCAGGGCCGACGGGCGCCCTCGCGCGCGCGCCTGCGCGGGCACAGGCAGGGCGGACGGGCGCCCTCGCGCGCGCGCCTGCGCGGGCACAGGCAGGCAGGGCGGACGGGCGCCCGCGCGCGCGCGCCTGCGCGGGCACAGGCAGGGCGGACGGGCGCCCGCGCGCGCGCGCCTGCGCGGGCACAGGCAGGGCGGTCGGGCGCCCGCGCGCGCGCGCCTGCGCGGGCACAGGCAGGGCGGACGGGCGCCCCGCGCGCGCGCGCGGGCACAGGCAGGGCGGTAGGGCGCCCGCGCGCACGCGCCTGCGCGGGCACAGGTAGGGCAGGCAGGGCGGCCGGGCGCCCGCGCGCGCGCGCCTGCGCGGGCACAGGCAGGGCGGCCGGGCGCCCGCGCGCGCGCGCCTGCGCGGGCACAGGCAGGGCGGTCGGGCGCCCGCGCCTGCGCCCGCTCGGGCACTGCCGACGGGCGCCCCCGCGCGCGCGCCCGCGCGGGCACTGCCGACGGGCGGCCGCGCCTGCGCGGCACAGGCAGGGCGGTCGGGCGCCCGCGCCTGCGCCCGGTCGGGCACTGCCGACGGGCGCCCCCGCGCGGTGTCACGGGTTGCCCATTCACTAGGCCCCGTGACGCGCACTTCGGCCACTCAACCGTTCTACATGGCCGACCACTCAGCCTTCATCGACAGACGCTGGACAACCAACTAGTCTTAGAGTCCTAGGTGTAGGCCTTTTATTGCTTTGTTACTGCTTTGTTATTTGCTTTCTGTTGTTTAGATTCCTCAAGGGGACGTTATGCCTCTTGAGTTGCAAATTTCAGCTTTTCTAGTGTCTAGTGTAGACAATAGGATTTATTTTTTTAAGCCTATTATAGGGGGGAATGAGTTCAAGAAGCTTGGTTTAGTGACGTGTTGGAGTCCCCCTCAAGGCGAACCCCTTGCTCTAGCATCGTTGATCATTGTATACGCATTTTCAGTTTAATGCAATTTGGTTTTCTGAATCCGCGTGCGCAATTTACTGTTTTGTGATTTGTTCCTCCCGACTCTGATATATTCGGCGCGCTGCATTTGTGCCGAGCGGAGGTATTGGCGGACGTAGTCAGCGGACTACTAGCCACACGACGCGCTGTGTGATAGGCGCCTCGTGAGAGGTGGTATCAGAGCCTCGTGCCACTATGGGGCCGAGGCGCACCGCTACTGCTGCGAAGGCATCGGGGCAAGATCCGGAAAGCCCGCGACATGCCGCAGCTTCATCCAGCGAGAGAGCTGAGAACCCGGAGGACGGACACTCCCGGTTGGTGGAATTGGAGACGAAGGTCTCTTCCCTGGAATCTGAGATCACGGTGCTGAATTCGGAGTTGGACGAATGTCGGCAGGTGATTCAGGAGATGGCTGGCGTATTCGGAAACGACAGCATTGCCGATATGCGGCGTGACATGGAGCAGATGTCCATTCAGATTGGACTGCTCCAGCGTGCAGTGGGTAGCACGCCTATGGTTGCTCACGACCCCGGTGCTAGGCTTCGAATACCAGAACCGAAGGCCTATAGCGGTGAGCGTGATGCGAAGGAGGTCGAGAACTTCCTCTTCGACATGGAGCAGTACTTCCTTGCGGCAGACGTGCGGGACGAGGCAAGGAAGGTTGCGACTGCGACCATGTACCTGACTGGTGACGCAAAGCTGTGGTGGCGGACCAAGTTTGCGGAAATCCAGGCTCATCAAATACAGCTCGACACGTGGGCTCTTCTACGGGAGGCGATCAGAGAGCAGTTCTTCCCCGAGAATGTGGAGTACAATGCCAGGAGGGCATTGCGAAAGCTTGAACATACAGGTTCCGTTATGTCAAAGCTTTCTCAGCGCTGATGCTGAACATCCGAGACATGTCGGAGGCAGACAAGCTGTTCACTTTAATGGAAGGCTTGAAACAGTGGGCGAGAAACGAGTTGCAGAGGCAACGAGTGACTGATTTGAGTTCGGCTATCATCGCAGCCGAACGCCTGGCCGATTTCAACCTAGAGACTCAAAAGGATAGGCAGGCGACGCCTAGTCCTGAGCGGGAGAAGTCGAATGGGACGAGATGGTTCAGGAATAACTTCAACAGAGGTGGGGGAGACCAGAGGCCCCATGCTCAGAATGGTTCACAGGGCGGTTCGGACAGGAACAGGCCCCAGGAGAACAGGCAGGGAGCACCCGAGAGGAGGAGAGGGTGTTTGATCTGCGATGGTCCGCATATGTATCGGGATTGCCCGAAGAGACAGGTGTTGAATGCATTGGCAACGACCTTTACCGACAAGGCGTCGTCCTCAAAGAGTGTGGAGCCACAAGCAGAGGCAGGTGGTGAGAATGACACGGAGGAGTACGAGGACAACTTGGGGGCCGTAAACCAATGGTGCAACACATTCTCTACGGTGGCGGCAAAGAGAGTTGCGCCACCCCTTGCGAAAAGGACCATCCCGGCGCTTACTGTGGAGCAGCCGGAAAAAGAAGAAGATGTTCAGCCCCGGATTCCTAGGAAGAAAGGGTTGATGTTCGTGGATGTGAAGATTCATGGCAAGCCGATTCGAGCCATGATCGACACTGGAGCCTCTCACAACTACCTTGCGAGCGCCGAAGTGGAGAGACTCGGGCTCGTGCTGGAGAAGGGAGTTGGGCGTGTGAAGGCGATCAACTCGGCTGCACAACCCATTGCCGGTGTAGCCAAGTCTGTGCTGATTAAGGTTGGTGCTTATGAGGGCAAGACCAATCTTTCTGTTGTGGCAATGGACGACTTCAAGCTTATCCTTGGGCTTGAATTTCTACGGGATACACGCACTGCTGTCTTACCTCATGCCGATTCGCTGATGATGTTGGGGGCGAAGCCGTGTGTCATTCCTACCTTGGCCGGACGTACTGGAGAGAAGAACTTGTCGGCCATGCAGTTTGAGAAGGGGCACAAGCAGGATGAGATCTCCTACTTGGGTACCCTTTGTTTTGAAGAGATGGAAGAGGTGTCAGGGCCCACCCCGGGCGGTAGTAAGGAACTGTTGGGGGAGTCTAAAGACGTGATGCCAGACGAGCTGCCTCGGAAGCTACCACCGAAGAGGGCAGTGGATCACGAGATCGAGTTGGTGCCTGGCACGAGACCGCCCGCTAGGGCACCGTACAGAATGCCGCAACCTAAGCTTGTGGAGCTTAGGAAGCAGTTAGCAGACGCCTTGAGCCGCAGGGCGGACTTGGCGAACTTGGAGTCGATAGCAGCGCTCTCTTCTAGCGCGGCTGCTATCTCTACGAAGGATCAGGTGCGGGAGTTACTACCGAGAGATCCCGCAGCGCGATGCCTGATTCGGCTTGTCGAGCAGGGCAAGGCTCGACACTTTTGGATCGAGGATGGATTGCTGATGACCAAGGGAAACCGCGTATACGTTCCGAGAGGCGGGGACCTACGGAAATCACTTCTTTCCGAATGCCACGACACACTTTGGGCGGGACACCAAGGACAGGACCGCACGTTTGCTTCGGTGCGGAGGGCCTATCATTGGCCACAGATGCGGGACGATGTCGAGACGCATGTCCGCACTTGTTTGATTTGTCAGCAGGACAAGGCAGACCATCAGAAGAAGGCCGGTCTGCTGCAACCACTTCCCATCCCAAAGCGTCCATGGGAGAGCGTCTCCATGGATTACATCTCTGGATTGCCTAAGGTCGAGAACTTAGGCTCTATCATCGTCGTGGTAGATCGCTTATCAAAATATGCTACATTTATCGCAGCACCCAAACACGTTACAGCAGAAGGGACAGCTCATCTCTTTTTCAAGCACATCGTCAAGCATTGGGGACTGCCAAAAGATATTGTCAGTGATCGTGACTCCCGATTCACTGGCGTCTTCCGGACCGAGTTGTTCAAACTTCTCGGGTCCACACGTTCCATGAGCTCGGGCTATCATCCACAGTCCGATGGTCAGACAAAATGCTTTAATTCTACGTTGAAGGACTACCTTCGGCACTTTGTGCGAGGTACGCAGAAGGATTGGGTGAAGCTCCTGGATGTCGCTCAGCTATATTTCAATGTTCAAAAGAGCTCTTCCACTATCAACAAGAGCGCTTTTGAAATCGTTACTGGGCAGCAACCGCTCCTTCCTCACACTCTTGACATCTCCCAAAGTGTGAGATCCCCTCTTACTCGACGTTTCTCCCAGGAGTGGAAGAAGAATGTTGATATCGTTAGAAGTTGCCTGGAGACAGCTCAGAAGCGGATGAAGAAGTATGCAGATCTGAATCGCCGCTTCATTGAGTTCAATGCGGGAGACCTGGTGCTGGTGAAGGTCCCGAATCCGAAATTGTCAAAGTCATCAAGGTGGAGAGATCCTCGGTTGATGCAGAAATATGTTGGTCCTTTGCCTGTCCTTAGGCGTATTGGGACGGTGGCGTACAAGGTGGAGTTGCCGCCGTGGTGGAAGATCCACAACGTTTTCCATGTCAGCCAATTGAAGAAGTATTCAGCAGACAAGGAAGACGATACCCGCAATCAACCCAGCCGCCCACAACTCGAATTGAAGAAGACGAAGGAGAAGGTGGCTGAAGCAATCCTAGATCACCGAGTGACGAGTACCGCGAAGAAAGACCACACAGAGTACTTGGTGAAATGGAGGGGATGCAGCAACGAGGAGTACACTTGGGAGCGAGTGACAAACCTAAAGGCGTTTCTACCTCTTGTCGAAGCGTACCATGCTTCCGTAGCGCCAGGGACGTCGCTATCTCAGGTGGGGGAGAATGTCACGGGTTGCCCATTCACTAGGCCCAGTGACGCGCACTTCGGCCACTCAACCGTTCTACATGGCCGACCACTCAGCCTTCATCGACAGACGCTGGACAACCAACTAGTCTTAGAGTCCTAGGTGTAGGCCTTTTATTGCTTTGTTACTGCTTTGTTATTTGCTTTCTGTTGTTTAGATTCCTCAAGGGGACGTTATGCCTCTTGAGTTGCAAATTTCAGCTTTTCTAGTGTCTAGTGTAGACAATAGGATTTATTTTTTTAAGCCTATTATAGGGGGGAATGAGTTCAAGAAGCTTGGTTTAGTGACGTGTTGGAGTCCCCCTCAAGGCGAACCCCTTGCTCTAGCATCGTTGATCATTGTATACGCATTTTCAGTTTAATGCAATTTGGTTTTCTGAATCCGCGTGCGCAATTTACTGTTTTGTGATTTGTTCCTCCCGACTCTGATATATTCGGCGCGCTGCATTTGTGCCGAGCGGAGGTATTGGCGGACGTAGTCAGCGGACTACTAGCCACACGACGCGCTGTGTGATAGGCGCCTCGTGAGAGGCGGGCACTGCCGACGGGCGGCCGCGCCTGCGCGGGCACAGGCAGGGCGGTCGGGCGCCCGCGCCTGCGCCCGGTCGGGCACTGCCGACGGGCGCCCCCGCGCGGGCACTGCCGATGGGCGGCCGCGCCTGCGCGGGCACAGGCAGGGCGGTCGGGCGCCCGCGCCTGCGCCCGGTCGGGCACTGCCGACGGGCGCCCCCGCGCGGGCACTGCCGACGGGCGCCCGCGCGCGCGCCAGCGCGGGCACTGCCGGCGTGCGCCCGCGCCTGCTCGGGCACTGCCGCCGTGCGCGCGCGCGCCTTGGGCGGCCGCAGCATAAAAATTTTCACGTCGCCTCAAAATCACACGATTAATTTAATTATTTTAATTAAAATAATTATTATTAATTATTAATTTAAAATATTTATTTAATTATTTTAATTATTAAAAAAAATAATAAATAAATGGGAAAAAAGGGAAAAACGGCGTGCGCCCGCGCCTGCTCGGGCACTACCGCCGTGCGCGCGCGCGCCTTGGGCGGCCGCAGCATAAAAATTTTCACGTCGCCCCAAAATCACACGATTAATTTAATTATTTTAATTAAAATAATTATTATTAATTATTAATTTAAAATATTTGTTTAATTATTTTAATTATTAAAAAAAATAATAAATAAATGGGAAAAAAGGGAAAAATATGAAGACAGATTAGAATAATATTTTAATTTTTTACGCATCGTATTTGAATCGCGAAATATTTATTTTATTATATTATGTTATATTATGCGTCCCAGAAGATTGAAGAAGCATCGGGAAAAAACTGCCGACGGCGGCAGACGCCGCCTGCCCGACTACTGCCGACGTGCGCGCGCGCAGGCCTGTCGGCAGCAGACGGGCGCCCGTGTAGGAAGCCACTGCCGACGTGCGCGCGCGCGCCTGTGCGGACGCTGCCGGCGCGTGTGCGGAAACAGCCCCGCCTGCGCGAGCGCGCCGGTGCGGAAACAGCCCCGCGTGCGCGCGCGCGTCTTTGCGGAAACAGCCCCGCCGGCGCGAGCGCGCCGGTGCGGAAACAGCCCCGCGAGCGCGCGCGCGCCGGTGCGGAAACAGCCCCGCGTGCGCGCGCGCGCCTTTGCGGAAACAGCCCCGCCGGCGCGAGCGCGCAAGTGCGGAAACAGCACGGCGTGCGCGCGCGCGCCTTTGCGGAAACAGCCCCGCGTGCGCGCGCGCGCCTTTGCGGAAACAGCCCCGCGTGCGCGCGCGCGCCTTTGCGGACGCTGCCGACGTGTGCGCGCGCGCCTTTGCGGACGCTGCCGAAATCACGTCACCGCAAAATCACATGACTAATTAATTTTTGTCGAAATTATTTATTTTTGAGTTATGAAAATATTTATTTAATTATTTTAATTATTAAAAAAATAATAAATAAAAGGGAAAAAAGGGAAAAATATGAAGTCACATTAGAATAATTTTTTAATTTTTTATGCATCGTATTTGTATCGCGAAATATTTATTTTATTATATTCAGTTATATTATGCGTCGCAAAAGTTTGAAAAAAATTTGGGAAAAAACCGCCGCCGGCCGCCGCCGCCGCCGCCGGCCGGAATACGCCGCCGGCAGGCAGCCACCGCCGGCCGCCGCCGCCGCCGCCGGAAGACGCCGCCGGCCGGCAAACGCCGCCGGCCGGCGGCCGCGCGCGCACGGCAGACTGGCGCCCGCGCGCGCGCGCCTGCGCGGCCACAGGCATGGCCGACTGGCGCCCGCGCGCGCGCGCCCGCGCGGGCACAGGCATGGCCGACCGGCGCCCGCGCGCGCGCGCCTGCGCGGGCACAGGCATGGCCGACCGGCGCCCGCGCGCGCGCGCCTGCGCGGGCACAGGCAGGGCCGACGGGCGCCCTCGCGCGCGCGCCTGCGCGGGCACAGGCAGGGCGGACGGGCGCCCTCGCGCGCGCGCCTGCGCGGGCACAGGCAGGGCGGACGGGCGCCCGCGCGCGCGCGCCTGCGCGGGCACAGGCAGGGCGGAAGGGCGCCCGCGCGCGCGCGCCTGCGCGGGCACAGGAAGGGCGGTAGGGCGTCCGCGCGCGCGCGCCTGCGCGGGCACAGGCAGGGCGGCCGGGCGCCCGCGCGCGCGCGCCTGCGCGGGCACAGGCAGGGCGGCCGGGCGCCCGCGCGCGCGCGCCTGCGCGGGCACAGGGAGGGCGGACGGGCGCCCGCGCCTGCGCGGGCACAGGCAGGGCGGTCGGGCGCCCGCGCCTGCGCGGGCACAGGCAGGGCGGTCGGGCGCCCGCGCCTGCGCCCGCTCGGGCACTGCCGACGGGCGCCCCCGCGCGCGCGCCCGCGCGGGCACTGCCGACGGGCGGCCGCGCCTGCGCGGCACAGGCAGGGCGGTCGGGCGCCCGCGCCTGCGCCCGGTCGGGCACTGCCGACGGGCGCCCCCGCGCGGGCACTGCCGACGGGCGGCCGCGCCTGCGCGGGCACAGGCAGGGCGGTCGGGCGCCCGCGCCTGCGCCCGGTCGGGCACTGCCGACGGGCGCCCCCGCGCGGGCACTGCCGACGGGCGGCCGCGCCTGCGCGGGCACAGGCAGGGCGGTCGGGCGCCCGCGCCTGCGCCCGGTCGGGCACTGCCGACGGGCGCCCGCGCGCGCACCAGCGCGGGCACTGCCGGCGTGCGCCCGCGCCTGCTCGGGCACTGCCGGCGTGCGCCCGCGCCTGCTCGGGCACTGCCGCCGTGCGCGCGCGCGCCTTGGGCGGCCGCAGCATAAAAATTTTCACGTCGCCTCAAAATCACACGATTAATTTAATTATTTTAATTAAAATAATTATTATTAATTATTAATTTAAAATATTTATTTAATTATTTTAATTATTAAAAAAAATAATAAATAAATGGGAAAAAAGGGAAAAACGGCGTGCGCCCGCGCCTGCTCGGGCACTGCCGCCGTGCGCGCGCGCGCCTTGGGCGGCCGCAGCATAAAAATTTTCACGTCGCCCCAAAATCACACGATTAATTTAATTATTTTAATTAAAATAATTATTATTAATTATTAATTTAAAATATTTGTTTAATTATTTTAATTATTAAAAAAAATAATAAATAAATGGGAAAAAAGGGAAAAATATGAAGACAGATTAGAATAATATTTTAATTTTTTACGCATCGTATTTGAATCGCGAAATATTTATTTTATTATATTATGTTATATTATGCGTCCCAGAAGATTGAAGAAGCATCGGGAAAAAACTGCCGACGGCGGCAGACGCCGCCTGCCCGACTACTGCCGACGTGCGCGCGCGCGCCTGTGCGGACGCTGCCGGCGCGTGTGCGGAAACAGCCCCGCCTGCGCGAGCGCGCCGGTGCGGAAACAGCCCCGCGTGCACGCGCGCGTCTCTGCGGAAACAGCCCCGCCGGCGCGAGCGCGCCGGTGCGGAAACAGCCCCGCGAGCGCGCGCGCGCCGGTGCGGAAACAGCCCCGCGTGCGCGTGCGCGCCTTTGCGGAAACAGCCCCGCCGGCGCGAGCGCGCAGGTGCGGAAACAGCCCCGCGTGCGCGCGCGCGCCTTTGCGGAAACAGCCCCGCGTGCGCGCGCGCGCCTTTGCGGACGCTGCCGACGTGTGCGCGCGCGCCTTTGCGGACGCTGCCGAAATCACGTCACCGCAAAATCACATGACTAATTAATTTTTGTCGAAATTATTTATTTTTGAGTTATGAAAATATTTATTTAATTATTTTAATTATTAAAAAAATAATAAATAAAAGGGAAAAAAGGGAAAAATATGAAGTCACATTAGAATAATTTTTTAATTTTTTATGCATCGTATTTGTATCGCGAAATATTTATTTTATTATATTCAGTTATATTATGCGTCGCAAAAGTTTGAAAAAAATTTGGGAAAAAACCGCCGCCGGCCGGAAGACGCCGCCGGCCGCCGCCGCCGGCCGGAATACGCCGCCGGCAGGCAGCCACCGCCGGCCGCCGCCGCCGACGGCCGGCAGCCACCGCCGGCCGCCGCCGCCGGAAGACGCCGCCGGCCGCCGCCGCCGGCCGGCGGCCGCGCGCGCACGGCAGACTGGCGCCCGCGTGCGCGCGCCTGCGCGGCCACAGCCATGGCCGACTGGCGCCAGCGCGCGCGCGCCTCCGCGGGCACAGGCATGGCCGACCGGCGCCCGCGCGCGCGCGCCTGCGCGGGCACAGGCATGGCCGACCGGCGGCCGCGCGCGCGCGCCTGCGCGGGCACAGGCATGGCCGACCGGCGCCCGCGCGCGCGCGCCTGCGCGGGCACAGGCAGGGCCGACTGGCGCCCGCGCGCGCGCGCCTGCGCGGGCACAGGCAGGGCCGACGGGCGCCCTCGCGCGCGCGCCTGCGCGGGCACAGGCAGGGCGGACGGGCGCCCTCGCGCGCGCGCCTGCGCGGGCACAGGCAGGGCGGACGGGCGCCCACGCGCGCGCGCCTGCGCGGGCACAGGCAGGGCGGACGGGCGCCCGCGCGCGCGCGCCTGCGCGGGCACAGGCAGGGCGGTCGGGCGCCCGCGCGCGCGCGCCTCCGCGGGCACAGGCAGGGCGGTAGGGCGCCCGCGCGCACGCGCCTGCGCGGGCACAGGCAGGGCGGCCGGGCGCCCGCGCGCGCGCGCCTGCGCGGGCACAGGCAGGGCGGCCGGGCGCCCGCGCCTGCGCCCGCTCGGGCACTGCCGACGGGCGCCCCCGCGCGCGCGCCCGCGCGGGCACTGCCGACGGGCGGCCGCGCCTGCGCCCGGTCGGGCACTGCCGACGGGCGCCCCCGCGCGGGCACTGCCGACGGGCGGCCGCGCCTGCGCGGGCACAGGCAGGGCGGTCGGGCGCCCGCGCCTGCGCCCGGTCGGGCACTGCCGACGGGCGCCCCCGCGCGGGCACTGCCGACGGGCGGCCGCGCCTGCGCGGGCACAGGCAGGGCGGTCGGGCGCCCGCGCCTGCGCCCGGTCGGGCACTGCCGACGGGCGCCCCCGCGCGGGCACTGCCGACGGGCGCCCGCGCGCGCGCCAGCGCGGGCACTGCCGGCGTGCGCCCGCGCCTGCTCGGGCACTGCCGCCGTGCGCGCGCGCGCCTTGGGCGGCCGCAGCATAAAAATTTTCACGTCGCCTCAAAATCACACGATTAATTTAATTATTTTAATTAAAATAATTATTATTAATTATTAATTTAAAATATTTATTTAATTATTTTAATTATTAAAAAAAATAATAAATAAATGGGAAAAAAGGGAAAAACGGCGTGCGCCCGCGCCTGCTCGGGCACTGCCGCCGTGCGCGCGCGCGCCGTGGGCGGCCGCAGCATAAAAATTTTCACGTCGCCCCAAAATCACACGATTAATTTAATTATTTTAATTAAAATAATTATTATTAATTATTAATTTAAAATATTTGTTTAATTATTTTAATTATTAAAAAAAATAATAAATAAATGGGAAAAAAGGGAAAAATATGAAGACAGATTAGAATAATATTTTAATTTTTTACGCATCGTATTTGAATCGCGAAATATTTATTTTATTATATTATGTTATATTATGCGTCCCAGAAGATTGAAGAAGCATCGGGAAAAAACTGCCGACGGCGGCAGACGCCGCCTGCCCGACTACTGCCGACGTGCGCGCGCGCAGGCCTGTCGGCAGCAGACGGGCGCCCGTGTAGGAAGCCACTGCCGACGTGCGCGCGCGCGCCTGTGCGGACGCTGCCGGCGCGTGTGCGGAAACAGCCCCGCCTGCGCGAGCGCGCCGGTGCGGAAACAGCCCCGCGTGCGCGCGCGCGTCTTTGCGGAAACAGCCCCGCGAGCGCGCGCGCGCCGGTGCGGAAACAGCCCCGCGTGCGCGCGCGCGCCTTTGCGGAAACAGCCCCGCGTGCGCGCGCGCGCCTTTGCGGACGCTGCCGACGTGTGCGCGCGCGCCTTTGCGGACGCTGCCGAAATCACGTCACCGCAAAATCACATGACTAATTAATTTTTGTCGAAATTATTTATTTTTGAGTTATGAAAATATTTATTTAATTATTTTAATTATTAAAAAAATAATAAATAAAAGGGAAAAAAGGGAAAAATATGAAGTCACATTAGAATAATTTTTTAATTTTTTATGCATCGTATTTGTATCGCGAAATATTTATTTTATTATATTCAGTTATATTATGCGTCGCAAAAGTTTGAAAAAAATTTGGGAAAAAACCGCCGCCGGCAGGCAGCCACCGCCGGCCGCCGCCGCCGCCGGCCGGCAGCCACCGCCGGCCGGCAAACGCCGCCGGCCGGCGGCCGCGCGCGCACGGCAGACTGGCGCCCGCGCGCGCGCGCCTGCGCGGCCACAGGCATGGCCGACTGGCGCCCGCGCGCGCGCGCCTGCGCGGGCACAGGCATGGCCGACCGGCGCCCGCGCGCGCGCGCCTGCGCGGGCACAGGCATGGCCGACCGGCGCCCGTGCGCGCGCGCCTGCGCGGGCACAGGCATGGCCGACCGGCGCCCGCGCGCGCGCGCCTGCGCGGGCACAGGTAGGGCCGACTGGCGCCCGCGCGCGCGCCTGCGCGGGCACAGGCAGGGCCGACGGGCGCCCTCGCGCGCGCGCCTGCGCGGGCACAGGCAGGGCGGACGGGCGCCCGCGCGCGCGCGCCTGCGCGGGCACAGGCAGGGCGGACGGGCGCCCGCGCGCGCGCGCCTGCGCGGGCACAGGCAGGGCGGACGGGCGCCCGCGCGCGCGCGCCTGCGCGGGCACAGGCAGGGCGGTCGGGCGCCCGCGCGCGCGCGCCTGCGCGGGCACAGGCAGGGCGGACGGGCGCCCGCGCGCGCGCGCCTGCGCGGGCACAGGCAGGGCGGTAGGGCGCCCGCGCGCACGCGCCTGCGCGGGCACAGGCAGGGCGGCCGGGCGCCCGCGCGCGCGCGCCTGCGCGGGCACAGGCAGGGCGGCCGGGCGCCCGCGCGCGCGCGCCTGCGCGGGCACAGGCAGGGCGGACGGGCGCCCGCGCCTGCGCGGGCACAGGCAGGGCGGTCGGGCGCCCGCGCCTGCGCGGGCACAGGCAGGGCGGTCGGGCGCCCGCGCCTGCGCCCGCTCGGGCACTGCCGACGGGCGCCCCCGCGCGGGCACTGCCGACGGGCGGCCGCGCCTGCGCGGGCACAGGCAGGGCGGTCGGGCGCCCGCGCCTGCGCCCGGTCGGGCACTGCCGACGGGCGCCCCCGCGCGGGCACTGCCGACGGGCGGCCGCGCCTGCGCGGGCACAGGCAGGGCGGTCGGGCGCCCGCGCCTGCGCCCGGTCGGGCACTGCCGACGGGCGCCCCCGCGCGGGCACTGCCGACGGGCGCCCGCGCGCGCGCCAGCGCGGGCACTGCCGGCGTGCGCCCGCGCCTGCTCGGGCACTGCCGCCGTGCGCGCGCGCGCCTTGGGCGGCCGCAGCATAAAAATTTTCACGTCGCCTCAAAATCACACGATTAATTTAATTATTTTAATTAAAATAATTATTATTAATTATTAATTTAAAATATTTATTTAATTATTTTAATTATTAAAAAAAATAATAAATAAATGGGAAAAAAGGGAAAAACGGCGTGCTCCCGCGCCTGCTCGGGCACTGCCGCCGTGCGCGCGCGCGCCATGGGCGGCCGCAGCATAAAACTTTTCACGTCGCCCCAAAATCACACGATTAATTTAATTATTTTAATTAAAATAATTATTATTAATTATTAATTTAAAATATTTGTTTAATTATTTTAATTATTAAAAAAAATAATAAATAAATGGGAAAAAAGGGAAAAATATGAAGACAGATTAGAATAATATTTTAATTTTTTACGCATCGTATTTGAATCGCGAAATATTTATTTTATTATATTATGTTATATTATGCTTCGCAGAAGATTGAAGAAGCATCGGGAAAAAACTGCCGACGGCGGCAGACGCCGCCTGCCCGACTACTGCCGACGTGCGCGCGTGCAGGCCTGTCGGCAGCAGACGGGCGCCCGTGTAGGAAGCCACTGCCGACGTGCGCGCGCGCACCTGTGCGGACGCTGCCGGCGCGTGTGCGGAAACAGCCCCGCCTGCGCGAGCGCGCCGGTGCGGAAACAGCCCCGCGTGCGCGCGCGCGTCTTTGCGGAAACAGCCCCGCCGGCGCGAGCGCGCCGGTGCGGAAACAGCCCCGCGAGCGCGCGCGCGCCGGTGCGGAAACAGCCCCGCGTGCGCGCGCGCGCCTTTGCGGAAACAGCCCCGCCGGCGCGAGCGCGCAGGTGCGGAAACAGCCCCGCGTGCGCGCGCGCGCCTTTGCGGAAACAGCCCCGCGTGCGCGCGCGCGCCTTTGCGGATGCTGCCGACGTGTGCGCGCGCGCCTTTGCGGACGCTGCCGAAATCACGTCACCGCAAAATCACATGACTAATTAATTTTTGTCGAAATTATTTATTTTTGAGTTATGAAAATATTTATTTAATTATTTTAATTATTAAAAAAATAATAAATAAAAGGGAAAAAAGGGAAAAATATGAAGTCACATTAGAATAATTTTTTAATTTTTTATGCATCGTATTTGTATCGCGAAATATTTATTTTATTATATTCAGTTATATTATGCGTCGCAAAAGTTTGAAAAAAATTTGGGAAAAAACCGCCGCCGGCCGCCGCCGCCGCCGCCGCCGCCACCGGCCGGAATACGCCGCCGGCAGGCAGCCACCGCCGGCCGGTAGCCACCGCCGGCCGCCGCCGCCGCCGGAAGACGCCGCCGGAAGACGCCGCCGGCCGGCGGCCGCGCGCGCACGGCAGACTGGCGCCCGCGCGCGCGCGCCTGCGCGGCCACAGGCATGGCCGACTGGCGCCCGCGCGCGCGCGCCTGCGCGGGCACAGGCATGGCCGACCGGCGCCCGCGCGCGCGCGCCTGCGCGGGCACAGGCAGGGCCGACTGGCGCCCGCGCGCGCGCGCCTGCGCGGGCACAGGCAGGGCCGACGGGCGCCCTCGCGCGCGCGCCTGCGCGGGCACAGGCAGGGCGGACGGGCGCCCTCGCGCGCGCGCCTGCGCAGGCACAGGCAGGGCGGACGGGCGCCCGCGCGCGCGCGCCTGCGCGGGCACAGGCAGGGCGGTCGGGCGCCCGCGCGCGCGCGCCTGCGCGGGCACAGTGTCACTGGCCGCTCCTTAGGCAAGACGGCCGGCAGTGACTTGCGGAGTACGTGCGGGCGGCTAGGGGAGGCCGGCCGGCACGCAGGTGCACAAACGGCCTACGAGCAGAGACTCTTACCGATTGGGGATTGCAAAACTGTTCGTATGGGAACTTCCTTGATGTGTGGGGATGCTATCCGCCAAGTATGAAGTCATTCCGAGGACGTTTGGGCAAGGAGATATAAGGGCGACGATCAGGCGCCACCCTGCGCGCGAGCAGGAGAGAAATGCATGAAGCAGAGTGCTTTATCTTTCGAGATTTGCAAAACTGTTTCTATGGCGAGATCCTTGGAGTGTTGGGAACACCTCCAAGATGTTTCAGAGGTAGACGGTTCCGTTTGGGTAGGAAACGACGATGATCTTCAGAGTCTGCCAGTGCAGTGGCGAGACTGTAATTTCAGAATATTGCGTGGGCAATTCCTCAGCGATGGATGATCGGATGGGGCTGAAATTCAAGAGTTATGATGTAGAAGTCGTAGGCTACGCTACGGTTCAAGCGGCACATGATTTGGACGTCGGTTGAGGGAGATACGAAAAAGGTGCGCTCCTCAACCCCTTTCAATGTCTACTGCTGGAAATAGGAAAAACTTTCTTAAGCCTATTATAAGGGGGGTATGATGCGGTGAGCTCCAGCCGGCCCTCCCCGTGCACGACGGCAGTGGCGGTAGGCAACGTCGGCACTAAATGAGCATCTCTTGGGGGCATGTTGGGGGCCTCCAAGGGCCGGCTCTAGGCATCTCAAAGGAGTGTTTAGAGTCCCCGAAAGGCATGGGAACCGGACGGGCAGCGTAGGGCCAGGACAGCCTACGTTGGGCACAAATGCGGCCGAGAGGTTCCGTGTGACGTGCAAGGTTGCTCCGCGGGCTGCGAGATATTTGGGGCAACACCTCTCGTGCGAATGGGTGATCGAGGCAAGCACTCCAAGACCTCGTGATCCAACTCATGGCACGCGCTATCGGGTTCTAGCCGTCCATGGGGGTCCGTTGGCCAAGATGAGCGGTCGTGGGGCGACGCCGCATTGTGGGCAAATTATGTAGCCACGTCGAAAGGCAAGAAGGCATGTCGGGCATGCCATGCGGGATCAAAGCAAGATGTCGGCATATCATGTGGGCCTCGGACTTAAGGTGCGGCCCTACTCGGGCGAGGCATAAAAGACGGCCACGACGAAGGCGTGCGCCAAGGATGCCCCGAGTGTGCATTGGACATGAGACGGGCGTTGCGGGCGCATGCGGAGCGCCGTAATGCCGAGGCAGAGCGAGGATGCTCCTTGCCATCGAGGGATGCGTCGGCGGGTTCCGAGATTGTGGGCGAGACGCATGGCGGCAGACTAGCTAGTCGGGGCCGGCCGCTAAGAGACGCTAAGGCGTGCGTGCCGAGAGCCTCGGCGAACATGGGCATTTTGGATAGGCGAGCGCAAAGGCACGCGGTGCCGCGCAGGGATGCGTTCAGATGTCGTGCTAGCGAGCTTCAGTGTCGAAGACACGCGACGAACAGTCGGTAAACTCTGAGATGTGCGAAGGCTGGTCGAAGGTTGGGTGAAACCTGAGACGCCGCACGGGCGAAAAATATATTCCGCTGCGTGACAAGAGAGTCCGCCCGTGACAGTTGGTATCAGAGCCCGGTACCCGGGCTCTGTGCTCTTCAAAAAGAGAATTGTGCCCAGTTGAAGATCTGGATTGGCACACGCCTCTACATCAGGTAGAGCTCAGTTGAGTTGAGATCGTCAGTTGAGACAAGATCAGACCGGATTACGACACAGATGTGTGGCTTTGTTGTCTTGGGCTTTAAAATGCTTCAGCGAGCCGATTGTGAGACGGTATGATTTTAGGGGATGTCTGCCACAGAGATCATGTTGAGTAGAGTCCTTTTGCGCGAGTTTGGGCTGCTTCAAAGGACAAGCGGCTACGGTCCAACTTCGATGATATTGGTTGGCAGTTGGGTTAGCGTCGCAGATATGTGGAGCGAGCTGTCAACCGTGGTCCGAAATTTTTTTGGGATGAAACGAATATCAAATTTTCAGAATTCATCTTGACTTCCCTGAGCGAGAGGGGGACATGCCGATGCGTCGGGTGGACTGCGAGAGCCACGATTGCGAGATAAGCAACCATGTGTGCGGAATTGCCGCAAGTCAGGAGGTGATCTAGGCGTTGAGGCCGTTGTGGTGTGCGAGATGCCACCTTTTGTGGAGAGTGGTGGATGAAGGGCCACCTTCTCATGTGGATTCGAGGAACCTTCCAGCGGGGAAGGACGAGCAGAAAGTTGAGGTGCTTAGGCACAATTGTACATGAGGTGCTTGGAACAAGCCACCCTTGGGGTTGCGAGGAGTGGATGTTGAGACCCCTTCGTTTTGTGGGCAGTTGTCGGTATGAGCCGTATGTGGCCGAGCAGAAATGGCGGATGGAATGCTGTTGTGGTAGATGAGAGTGCGTCTAGAGGAAAGATGGCACGCTTCAAGAACCAGAGGGGCATAAGCATCCGTTATGAGAAAAACGGCAACTTGTCCGGAGCTTGAGTGGGAGCAACCCACTAAGCCGTGCGTTGGATGCTCGTCAGGAGCATAATTGAGCAGAATTGCGAATGTTCTTCGAGGGGATTCGGACACCATATTATGGGCTCTTTGGTTGATGGATTTCCGAGGGGGACTACCGAGTTGAGATTTGAGGGGAGCATGGGCTCCACTGGCACCACGAGCGGCATGGTGCGGCCGGGCTTGAAATGGAATTCGAGTTTGCGGTCGGGCTGGGGGTTGAAAATCCCCTTCTTGTGGGTGCTAGCAGGCAGGGATTTGAGCTTGAGTTTTGTAGTTGGGCGAGGATTCAGAAATCTTAGCCTTGTGTTGCGTTGTGAATGAAAATCCCAGTCCCGCAATCTTTGAGGGCAGTGACCCTATTTTGTGCTGAGTCAAGAGAGGACTCTTTGCAGAGATGTTTGGTCCACGAGCGGCGTGGTTCCGACAATTTGGGCAACCGGCCCATGTGCGTTTAAGTTGGTTCAAGTGTGAACAACCGCAGCGGCGGGTATGAGTGTTTGCCGAGGACGGCAACACCTCGAGTGGGGGAGAGAGTGTGAAGCGTGCACACAGACTCCACACTTCAGTCGTTCCAAATCAATTCGAGTGTATCTGAGGCACTGTTTTGAGGGACATCAGAGTTTCAGAGGCGCACTTGACGGGACTTGAAGCACAGTTTGCTACCCACCCGTTTGAAAAGTCGTGAAGAGAGTACAGAATGCGTGTACAGACTTCCGACCTGTGGTATTTGAATTGTAAATTGAGTACGATTGTGGAGAGCTACCCACCACTTTGGGAAGAGAGTGCAGAGAGAGGCACAGACTTCCGCTTTGAATTTTCGTGATGAATCGAGTGCGTTTGAGGCACTATGTTTTGTGGGGGAGCTTAGCACAGATTTGGGAAGAGGGTGTCGACGAGTACACGGACTTCCACTTGCGTTGAGATGATCACATCAGGTGCGGCAGAGGCACCGTTTGTGGGGAGATTACGTGGGGTGCTGAAGAGGCACTTCACGACCGAAGTGCTCGAAAGAGTAGGAGGACGGTCTGGTGTCGCGCGATACTGAGAGAGAGTATTGGGCACCGCATACACCTCAATCCTTCGTGTATGTGTTGACGAGGACGTCAACGGATCGAGTGGGGGAGAATGTCACTGGCCGCTCCTTAGGCAAGACGGCCGGCAGTGACTTGCGGAGTACGTGCGGGCGGCTAGGGGAGGCCGGCCGGCACGCAGGTGCACAAACGGCCTACGAGCAGAGACTCTTACCGATTGGGGATTGCAAAACTGTTCGTATGGGAACTTCCTTGATGTGTGGGGATGCTATCCGCCAAGTATGAAGTCATTCCGAGGACGTTTGGGCAAGGAGATATAAGGGCGACGATCAGGCGCCACCCTGCGCGCGAGCAGGAGAGAAATGCATGAAGCAGAGTGCTTTATCTTTCGAGATTTGCAAAACTGTTTCTATGGCGAGATCCTTGGAGTGTTGGGAATACCTCCAAGATGTTTCAGAGGTAGACGGTTCCGTTTGGGTAGGAAACGACGATGATCTTCAGAGTCTGCCAGTGCAGTGGCGAGACTGTAATTTCAGAATATTGCGTGGGCAATTCCTCAGCGATGGATGATCGGATGGGGCTGAAATTCAAGAGTTATGATGTAGAAGTCGTAGGCTACGCTACGGTTCAAGCGGCACGTGATTTGGACGTCGGTTGAGGGAGATACGAAAAAGGTGCGCTCCTCAACCCCTTTCAATGTCTACTGCTGGAAATAGGAAAAACTTTCTTAAGCCTATTATAAGGGGGGTATGATGCGGTGAGCTCCAGCCGGCCCTCCCCGTGCACGACGGCAGTGGCGGTAGGCAACGTCGGCACTAAATGAGCATCTCTTGGGGGCATGTTGGGGCCTCCAAGGGCCGGCTCTAGGCATCTCAAAGGAGTGTTTAGAGTCCCCGAAAGGCATGGGAACCGGACGGGCAGCGTAGGGCCAGGACAGCCTACGTTGGGCACAAATGCGGCCGAGAGGTTCCGTGTGACGTGCAAGGTTGCTCCGCGGGCTGCGAGATATTTGGGGCAAAACCTCTCGTGCGAATGGGTGATCGAGGCAAGCACTCCAAGACCTCGTGATCCAACTCATGGCACGCGCTATCGGGTTCTAGCCGTCCATGGGGGTCCGTTGGCCAAGATGAGCGGTCGTGGGGCGACGCCGCATTGTGGGCAAATTATGTAGCCACGTCGAAAGGCAAGAAGGCATGTCGGGCATGCCATGCAGGATCAAAGCAAGATGTCGGCATATCATGTGGGCCTCGGACTTAAGGTGCGGCCCTACTCGGGCGAGGCATAAAAGACGGCCACGACGAAGGCGTGCGCCAAGGATGCCCCGAGTGTGCATTGGACATGAGACGGGCGTTGCGGGCGCATGCGGAGCGCCGTAATGCCGAGGCAGAGCGAGGATGCTCCTTGCCATCGAGGGATGCGTCGGCGGGTTCCGAGATTGTGGGCGAGACGCATGGCGGCAGACTAGCTAGTCGGGGCCGGCCGCTAAGAGACGCTAAGGCGTGCGTGCCGAGAGCCTCGGCGAACATGGGCGTTTTGGATAGGCGAGCGCAAAGGCACGCGGTGCCGCGCAGGGATGCGTTCAGATGTCGTGCTAGCGAGCTTCAGTGTCGAAGACACGCGACGAACAGTCGGTAAACTCTGAGATGTGCGAAGGCTGGTCGAAGGTTGGGTGAAACCTGAGACGCCGCACGGGCGAAAAATATATTCCGCTGCGTGACAAGAGAGTCCGCCCGTGACAGTTGGTATCAGAGCCCGGTACCCGGGCTCTGTGCTCTTCAAAAAGAGAATTGTGCCCAGTTGAAGATCTGGATTGGCACACGCCTCTACATCAGGTAGAGCTCAGTTGAGTTGAGATCGTCAGTTGAGACAAGATCAGACCGGATTACGACACAGATGTGTGGCTTTGTTGTCTTGGGCTTTAAAATGCTTCAGCGAGCCGATTGTGAGACGGTATGATTTTAGGGGATGTCTGCCACAGAGATCATGTTGAGTAGAGTCCTTTTGCGCGAGTTTGGGCTGCTTCAAAGGACAAGCGGCTACGGTCCAACTTCGATGATATTGGTTGGCAGTTGGGTTAGCGTCGCAGATATGTGGAGCGAGCTGTCAACCGTGGTCCGAAATTTTTTTGGGATGAAACGAATATCAAATTTTCAGAATTCATCTTGACTTCCCTGAGCGAGAGGGGGACATGCCGATGCGTCGGGTGGACTGCGAGAGCCACGATTGCGAGATAAGCAACCATGTGTGCGGAATTGCCGCAAGTCAGGAGGTGATCTAGGCGTTGAGGCCGTTGTGGTGTGCGAGATGCCACCTTTTGTGGAGAGTGGTGGATGAAGGGCCACCTTCTCATGTGGATTCGAGGAACCTTCCAGCGGGGAAGGACGAGCAGAAAGTTGAGGTGCTTAGGCACAATTGTACATGAGGTGCTTGGAACAAGCCACCCTTGGGGTTGCGAGGAGTGGATGTTGAGACCCCTTCGTTTTGTGGGCAGTTGTCGGTATGAGCCGTATGTGGCCGAGCAGAAATGGCGGATGGAATGCTGTTGTGGTAGATGAGAGTGCGTCTAGAGGAAAGATGGCACGCTTCAAGAACCAGAGGGGCATAAGCATCCGTTATGAGAAAAACGGCAACTTGTCCGGAGCTTGAGTGGGAGCAACCCACTAAGCCGTGCGTTGGATGCTCGTCAGGAGCATAATTGAGCAGAATTGCGAATGTTCTTCGAGGGGATTCGGACACCATATTATGGGCTCTTTGGTTGATGGATTTCCGAGGGGGACTACCGAGTTGAGATTTGAGGGGAGCATGGGCTCCACTGGCACCACGAGCGGCATGGTGCGGCCGGGCTTGAAATGGAATTCGAGTTTGCGGTCGGGCTGGGGGTTGAAAATCCCCTTCTTGTGGGTGCTAGCAGGCAGGGATTTGAGCTTGAGTTTTGTAGTTGGGCGAGGATTCAGAAATCTTAGCCTTGTGTTGCGTTGTGAATGAAAATCCCAGTCCCGCAATCTTTGAGGGCAGTGACCCTATTTTGTGCTGAGTCAAGAGAGGACTCTTTGCAGAGATGTTTGGTCCACGAGCGGCGTGGTTCCGACAATTTGGGCAACCGGCCCATGTGCGTTTAAGTTGGTTCAAGTGTGAACAACCGCAGCGGCGGGTATGAGTGTTTGCCGAGGACGGCAACACCTCGAGTGGGGGAGAGAGTGTGAAGCGTGCACACAGCCACCGCCGGCCGCCGCCGCCGCCGCCGGAAGACGCCGCCGGCCGGCAAACGCCGCCGGCCGCCGCCGCCGGCCGGCGGCCGCGCGCGCACGGCAGACTGGCGCTCGCGCGCGCGCGCCTGCGCGGGCACAGGCATGGCCGACCGGCGCCCGCGCGCGCGCGCCTGCGCGGGCACAGGCATGGCCGACCGGCGCCCGCGCGCGCGCGCCTGCACGGGCACAGGCATGGCCGACCGGCGCCCGCGCGCGCGCGCCTGCGCGGGCACAGGCATGGCCGACCGGCGCCCGCGCGCGCGCGCCTGCGCGGGCACAGGCAGGGCCGACCGGCGCCCGCGCGCGCGCGCCTGCGCGGGCACAGGCAGGGCGGACGGGCGCCCGCGCGCGCGCGCCTGCGCGGGCACAGGCAGGGCGGACGGGCGCCCTCGCGCGCGCGCCTGCGCGGGCACAGGCAGGGCGGACGGGCGCCCGCGCGCGCGCGCCTGCGCGGGCACAGGCAGGGCGGACGGGCGCCCGCGCGCGCGCGCCTGCGCGGGCACAGGCAGGGCGGCCGGGCGCCCGCGCGCGCGCGCCTGCGCGGGCACAGGCAGGGCGGTCGGGCGCCCGCGCCTGCGCGGGCACAGGCAGGGCGGTCGGGCGCCCGCGCCTGCGCCCGCTCGGGCACTGCCGACGGGCGCCCCCGCGCGCGCGCCCGCGCGGGCACTGCCGACGGGCGGCCGCGCCAGCGCGGCACAGGTAGGGCGGTCGGGCGCCCGCGCCTGCGCCCGGTCGGGCACTGCCGACGGGCGCCCCCGCGCGGGCACTGCCGACGGGCGGCGGCGCCTGCGCGGGCACAGGCAGGGCGGTCGGGCGCCCGCGCCTGCGCCCGGTCGGGCACTGCCGACGGGCGCCCCCGCGCGGGCACTGCCGACGGGCGGCCGCGCGCGCACAGGCAGGGCCGACCGGCGCCTGCTCGGGCACTGCCGCCGTGCGCGCGCGCGCCTTGGGCGGCCGCAGCATAAAAATTTTGACGTCGCCCCAAAATCACACGATTAATTTAATTATTTTAATTAAAATAATTATTATTAATTATTAATTTAAAATATTTATTTAATTATTTTAATTATTAAAAAAAATAATAAATAAATGGGAAAAAAGGGAGAAATATGAAGACAGATTAGAATAATATTTTAATTTTTTACGCATCGTATTTGAATCGCGAAATATTTATTTTATTATATTATGTTATATTATGCGTCCCAGAAGATTGAAGAAGCATCGGGAAAAAACTGCCGACGGCGGCAGACGCCGCCTGCCCGACTACTGCCGACGTGCGCGCGCGCAGGCCTGTCGGCAGCAGACGGGCGCCCGTGTAGGAAGCCACTGCCGACGTGCGCGCGCGCGCCTGTGCGGACGCTGCCGGCGCGTGTGCGGAAACAGCCCCGCCTGCGCGAGCGCGCCGATGCGGAAACAGCCCAGCGTGCGCGCGCGCGTCTTTGCGGAAACAGCCCCGCCGGCGCGAGCGCGCCGGTGCGGAAACAGCCCCGCGAGCGCGCGCGCGCCGGTGCGGAAACAGCCCCGCGTGCGCGCGCGCGCCTTTGCGGAAACAGCCCCGCCGGCGCGAGCGCGCAGGTGCGGAAACAGCCCCGCGTGCGCGCGCGCGCCTTTGCGGAAACAGCCCCGCGTGCGCGCGCGCGCCTTTGCGGACGCTGCCGACGTGTGCGCGCGCGCCTTTGCGGACGCTGCCGAAAATTTGCACGTCACCGCAAAATCACATGACTAATTAATTTTTGTCGAAATTATTTATTTTTGAGTTATGAAAATATTTATTTAATTATTTTAATTATTAAAAAAAATAATAAATAAAAGGGAAAAAAGGGAAAAATATGAAGTCACATTAGAATAATTTTTTAATTTTTTACGCATCGTATTTGTATCGCGAAATATTTATTTTATTATATTCAGTTATATTATGCGTCGCAAAAGTTTGAAAAAAATTTGGGAAAAAACCGCCGCCGGCCGGCAGACCCCGCCGGCCGCCGCCGCCGCCGGCCGGCAGCCACCGCCGGCCGCCGCCGGCCGCCGCCGGCCGGCAAACGCCGCCGGCCGCCGGCCGCGCGCGCACGGCAGACTGGCGCCCGCGCGCGCGCGCCTGCGCGGGCACAGGCATGGCCGACCGGCGCCCGCGCGCGCGCGCCTGCGCGGGCACAGGCATGGCCGACCGGCGCCCGCGCGCGCGCGCCTGCGCGGGCACAGGCAGGGCCGACTGGCGCCCGCGCGCGCGCGCCTGCGCGGGCACAGGCAGGGCCGACGGGCGCCCTCGCGCGCGCGCCTGCGCGGGCACAGGCAGGGCGGACGGGCGCCCTCGCGCGCGCGCCTGCGCGGGCACAGGCAGGGCGGACGGGCGCCCGCGCGCGCGCGCCAGCGCGGGCACAGGCAGGGCGGACGGGCGCCCGCGCGGGCACAGGCAGGGCGGTCGGGCGCCCGCGCGCGCGCGCCTGCGCGGGCACAGGCAGGGCGGACGGGCGCCCGCGCGCGCGCGCCTGCGCGGGCACAGGCAGGGCGGTAGGGCGCCCGCGCGCGCGCGCCTGCGCGGGCACAGGCAGGGCGGCCGGGCGCCCGCGCGCGCGCGCCTGCGCGGGCACAGGCAGGGCGGTCGGGCGCCCGCGCCTGCGCGGGCACAGGCAGGGCGGTCGGGCGCCCGCGCCTGCGCGGGCACAGGCAGGGCGGTCGGGCGCCCGCGCCTGCGCCCGCTCGGGCACTGCCGACGGGCGCCCCCGCGCGCGCGCCCGCGCGGGCACTGCCGACGGGCGGCCGCGCCTGCGCGGGCACAGGCAGGGCGGTAGGGCGCCCGCGCGCGCGCGCCTGCGCGGGCACAGGCAGGGCGGCCGGGCGCCCGCGCGCCCGCGCCTGCGCGGGCACAGGCAGGGCGGTCGGGCGCCCGCGCCTGCGCGGGCACAGGCAGGGCGGTCGGGCGCCCGCGCCTGCGCCCGCTCGGGCACTGCCGACGGGCGCCCCCGCGCGCGCGCCCGCGCGGGCACTGCCGACGGGCGGCCGCGCCTGCGCCGGCACAGGCAGGGCGGTCGGGCGCCCGCGCCTGCGCCCGGTCGGGCACTGCCGACGGGCGCCCCCGCGCGGGCACTGCCGACGGGCGGCCGCGCCTGCGCGGGCACAGGCAGGGCGGTCGGGCGCCCGCGCCTGCGCCCGGTCGGGCACTGCCGACGGGCGCCCCCGCGCGGGCACTGCCGACGGGCGGCCGCGCCTGCGCGGGCACAGGCAGGGCGGTCGGGCGCCCGCGCCTGCGCCCGGTCGGGCACTGCCGACGGGCGCCCCCGCGCGGGCACTGCCAACGGGCGGCCGCGCCTGCGCGGGCACAGGCAGGGCGGTCGGGCGCCCGCGCCTGCGCCCGGTCGGGCACTGCCGACGGGCGCCCCCGCGCGGGCACTGCCGACGGGCGCCCGCGCGCGCGCCAGCGCGGGCACTGCCGGCGTGCGCCCGCGCCTGCTCGGGCACTGCCGCCGTGCGCGCGCGCGCCTTGGGCGGCCGCAGCATAAAAATTTTCACGTCGCCTCAAAATCACACGATTAATTTAATTATTTTAATTAAAATAATTATTATTAATTATTAATTTAAAATATTTATTTAATTATTTTAATTATTAAAAAAAATAATAAATAAATGGGAAAAAAGGGAAAAACGGCGTGCGCCCGCGCCTGCTCGGGCACTGCCGCCGTGCGCGCGCGCGCCTTGGGCGGCCGCAGCATAAAAATTTTCACGTCGCCCCAAAATCACACGATTAATTTAATTATTTTAATTAAAATAATTATTATTAATTATTAATTTAAAATATTTATTTAATTATTTTAATTATTAAAAAAAATAATAAATAAATGGGAAAAAAGGGAGAAATATGAAGACAGATTAGAATAATATTTTAATTTTTTACGCATCGTATTTGAATCGCGAAATATTTATTTTATTATATTATGTTATATTATGCGTCCCAGAAGATTGAAAAAGCATCGGGAAAAAACTGCCGACGGCGGCAGACGCCGCCTGCCCGACTACTGCCGACGTGCGCGCGCGCAGGCCTGTCGGCAGCAGACGGGCGCCCGTGTAGGAAGCCACTGCCGACGTGCGCGCGCGCGCCTGTGCGGACGCTGCCGGCGCGTGTGCGGAAACAGCCCCGCCTGCGCGAGCGCGCCGGTGCGGAAACAGCCCAGCGTGCGCGCGCGCGTCTTTGCGGAAACAGCCCCGCCGGCGCGAGCGCGCCGGTGCGGAAACAGCCCCGCGAGCGCGCGCGCGCCGGTGCGGAAACAGCCCCGCGTGCGCGCGTGCGCCTTTGCGGAAACAGCCCCGCCGGCGCGAGCGCGCAGGTGCGGAAACAGCCCCGCGTGCGCGCGCGCGCCTTTGCGGAAACAGCCCCGCGTGCGCGCGCGCGCCTTTGCGGACGCTGCCGACGTGTGAGCGCGCGCCTTTGCGGACGCTGCCGAAAATTTGCACGTCACCGCAAAATCACATGACTAATTAATTTTTGTCGAAATTATTTATTTTTGAGTTATGAAAATATTTATTTAATTATTTTAATTATTAAAAAAATAATAAATAAAAGGGAAAAAAGGGAAAAATATGAAGTCACATTAGAATAATTTTTTAATTTTTTACGCATCGTATTTGTATCGCGAAATATTTATTTTATTATATTCAGTTATATTATGCGTCGCAAAAGTTTGAAAAAAATTAGGGAAAAAACCGCCGCCGGCCGCCGCCGCCGCCGGCCGGCAGACCCCGCCGGCCGCCGCCGCCGCCGGCCTGCAGCCACCGCCGGCCGCCGCCGGCCGGCAAACGCCGCCGGCCGCCGGCCGCGCGCGCACGGCAGACTGGCGCCCGCGCGCGCGCGCCTGCGCGGGCACAGGCATGGCCGACCGGCGCCCGCGCGCGCGCGCCTGCGCGGGCACAGGCAGGGCCGACCGGCGCCCGCGCGCGCGCGCCTGCGCGGGCACAGGCAGGGCGGCCGGGCGCCCGCGCGCGCGCGCCTGCGCGGGCACAGGCAGGGCGGTCGGGCGCCCGCGCCTGCGCGGGCACAGGCAGGGCGGACGGGCGCCCGCGCCTGCGCCCGCTCGGGCACTGCCGACGGGCGCCCCCGCGCGCGCGCCCGCGCGGGCACTGCCGACGGGCGACCGCGCCTGCGCGGGCACAGGCAGGGCGGTCGGGCGCCCGCGCCTGCGCCCGGTCGGGCACTGCCGACGGGCGCCCCCGCGCGGGCACTGCCGACGGGCGGCCGCGCCTGCGCGGGCACAGGCAGGGCGGTCGGGCGCCCGCGCCTGCGCCCGGTCGGGCACTGCCGACGGGCGCCCCCGCGCGGGCACTGCCGACGGGCGGCCGCGCGCGGGCACTGCCGACGGGCGGCCGCGCCTGCGCGGGCACAGGCAGGGCGGTCGGGCGCCCGCGCCTGCGCCCGGTCGGGCACTGCCGACGGGCGCCCCCGCGCGGGCAGTGCCGACGGGCGCCCGCGCGCGCGCCAGCGCGGGCACTGCCGGCGTGCGCCCGCGCCTGCTCGGGCACTGCCGCCGTGCGCGCGCGCGCCTTGGGCGGCCGCAGCATAAAAATTTTCACGTCGCCTCAAAATCACACGATTAATTTAATTATTTTAATTAAAATAATTATTATTAATTATTAATTTAAAATATTTATTTAATTATTTTAATTATTAAAAAAAATAATAAATAAATGGGAAAAAAGGGAAAAACGGCGTGCGCCCGCGCCTGCTCGGGCACTGCCGCCGTGCGCGCGCGCGCCTTGGGCGGCCGCAGCATAAAAATTTTCACGTCGCACCAAAATCACACGATTAATTTAATTATTTTAATTAAAATAATTATTATTAATTATTAATTTAAAATATTTATTTAATTATTTTAATTATTAAAAAAAATAAGAAATAAATGGGAAAAAAGGAAAAAATATGAAGACAGATTAGAATAATATTTTAATTTTTTACGCATCGTATTTGAATCGCGAAATATTTATTTTATTATATTATGTTATATTATGCGTCCCAGAAGATTGAAGAAGCATCGAGAAAAAACTGCCGACGGCGGCAGACGCCGCCTGCCCGACTACTGCCGACGTGCGCGCGCGCAGGCCTGTCGGCAGCAGACGGGCGCCCGTGTAGGAAGCCACTGCCGACGTGCGCGCGCGCGCCTGTGCGGACGCTGCCGGCGCGTGTGCGGAAACAGCCCCGCCTGCGCGAGCGCGCCGGTGCGGAAACAGCCCCGCGTGCGCGCGCGCGTCTTTGCGGAAACAGCCCCGCCGGCGCGCGCGCGCCGGTGCGGAAACAGACCCGCGTGCGCGCGCGCGCCTTTGCGGAAACAGCCCCGCCGGCGCGAGCGCGCAGGTGCGGAAACAGCCCCGCGTGCGCGCGCGCGCCTTTGCGGAAACAGCCCCGCGTGCGCGCGCGCGCCTTTGCGGACGCTGCCGAAAATTTGCACGTCACCGCAAAATCACATGACTAATTAATTTTTGTCGAAATTATTTATTTTTGAGTTATAAAAATATTTATTTAATTATTTTAATTATTAAAAAAATAATAAATAAAAGGGAAAAAAGGGAAAAATATGAAGTCACATTAGAATAATTTTTTAATTTTTTACGTATCGTATTTGTATCGCGAAATATTTATTTTATTATATTCAGTTATATTATGCGTCGCAAAAGTTTGAAAAAAATTTGGGAAAAAACCGCCGCCGGCCGGAAGACGCCGCCGGCCGCCGCCGCCGCCGGCCGGCAGACCCCGCCGGCCGCCGCCGCCACCGGCCGGAATACGCCGCCGGCAGGCAGCCACCGCCGGCCGCCGCCGCCGCCGGCCGGCAGCCACCGCCGGCCGCCGCCGACGGAAGACGCCGCCGGCCGGCGGCCGCGCGCGCACGGCAGACTGGCGCCCGCGCGCGCGCGCCTGCGCGGCCACAGGCATGGCCGACCGGCGCCCGCGCGCGCGCGCCTGCGCGGGCACAGGCATGGCCGACCGGCGCCCGCGCGCGCGCGCCTGCGCGGGCACAGGCATGGCCGACCGGCGCCCGCGCGCGTCCGCCTGCGCGGGCACAGGCAGGGCCGACTGGCGCCCGCGCGCGCGCGCCTGCGCGGGCACAGGCAGGGCCGACGGGCGCCCTCGCGCGCGCGCCTGCGCGGGCACAGGCAGGGCCGACGGGCGCCCTCGCGCGCGCGCCTGCGCGGGCACAGGCAGGGCGGACGGGTGCCCGCGCGCGCGCGCCTGCGCGGGAACAGGCAGGGCGGTCGGGCGCCCGCGCACGCGCGCCTGCGCGGGCACAGGCAGGGCGGTCGGGCGCCCGCGCGCGCGCGCCTGCGCGGGCACAGGCAGGGCGGACGGGCGCCCGCGCGCACGCGCCTGCGCGGGCACAGGCAGGGCGGTCGGGCGCCCGCGCCTGCGCGGGCACAGGCAGGGCGGACGGGCGCCCGCGCCTGCGCGGGCACAGGCAGGGCGGTCGGGCGCCCGCGCCTGCGCGGGCACAGGCAGGGCGGTCGGGCGCCCGCGCCTGCGCCCGCTCGGGCACTGCCGACGGGCGCCCCCGCGCGCGCGCCCGCGCGGGCACTGCCGACGGGCGGCCGCGCCCGCGCGGGCACAGGCAGGGCGGTCGGGCGCCCGCGCCTGCGCCCGGTCGGGCACTGCCGACGGGCGCCCCCGTGCGGGCACTGCCGACGGGCGGCCGCGCCTGCGCGGGCACAGGCAGGGCGGTCCGGCGCCCGCGCCTGCGCCCGGTCGGGCACTGCCGACGGGCGCCCCCGCGCGGGCACTGCCGACGGGCGCCCGCGCGCGCGCCAGCGCGGGCACTGCCGGCGTGCGCCCGCGCCTGCTCGGGCACTGCCGCCGTGCGCGCGCGCGCCTTGGGCGGCCGCAGCATAAAAATTTTCACGTCGCCTCAAAATCACACGATTAATTTAATTATTTTAATTAAAATAATTATTATTAATTATTAATTTAAAATATTTATTTAATTATTTTAATTATTAAAAAAAATAATAAATAAATGGGAAAAAAGGGAAAAACGGCGTGCGCCCGCGCCTGCTCGGGCACTGCCGCCGTGCGCGCGCGCGCCTTGGGCGGCCGCAGCATAAAAATTTTCACGTCGCCCCAAAATCACACGATTAATTTAATTATTTTAATTAAAATAATTATTATTAATTATTAATTTAAAATATTTATTTAATTATTTTAATTATTAAAAAAAATAATAAATAAATGGGAAAAAAGGGAAAAATATGAAGACAGATTAGAATAATATTTTAATTTTTTACGCATCGTATTTGAATCGCGAAATATTTATTTTATTATATTATGTTATATTATGCGTCCCAGAAGATTGAAGAAGCATCGGGAAAAAACTGCCGACGGCGGCAGACGCCGCCTGCCCGACTACTGCCGACGTGCGCGCGCGCAGGCCTGTCGGCAGCAGACGGGCGCCCGTGTAGGAAGCCACTGCCGACGTGCGCGCGCGCGCCTGTGCGGACGCTGCCGGCGCGTGTGCGGAAACAGCCCCGCCTGCGCGAGCGCGCCGGTGCGGAAACAGCCTCGCGTGCGCGCGCGCGTCTTTGCGGAAACAGCCCCGCCGGCACGAGCGCGCCGGTGCGGAAACAGCCCCTCGAGCGCGCGCGCGCCGGTGCGGAAACAGCCCCGCGTGCGCGCGCGCGCCTTTGCGGAAACAGCCCCGCCGGCGCGAGCGCGCAGGTGCGGAAACAGCCCCGCGTGCCCGCGCGCGCCTTTGCGGAAACAGCCCCGCGTGCGCGCGCGCGCCTTTGCGGACGCTGCCGACGTGTGCGCGCGCGCCTTTGCGGACGCTGCCGAAAATTTGCACGTCACCGCAAAATCACATGACTAATTAATTTTTGTCGAAATTATTTATTTTTGAGTTATGAAAATATTTATTTAATTATTTTAATTATTAAAAAAATAATAAATAAAAGGGAAAAAAGGGAAAAATATGAAGTCACATTAGAATAATTTTTTAATTTTTTACGCATCGTATTTGTATCGCGAAATATTTATTTTATTATATTCAGTTATATTATGCGTCGCAAAAGTTTGAAAAAAATTTGGGAAAAAACCGCCGCCGGCCGGAAGACGCCGCCTGCCGCCGCCGCCGCCGGCCGGCAGACCCCGCCGGCCGCCGCCGCCACCGGCCGGAATACGCCGCCGGCAGGCAGCCACCGCCGGCCGCCGCCGCCGCCGCCGCCGGAAGACGCCGCCGGCCGGCAGAACCCGCCGGCCGCCGCCGCCGCCGGCCGGCGGCCGCGCGCGCACGGCAGACTGGCGCCCGCGCGCGCGCGCCTGCGCGGGCACAGGCATGGCCGACCGGCGCCCGCGCGCGCGCGCCTGCGCGGGCACAGGCAGGGCCGACCGGCGCCCGCGCGCGCGCGCCTGCGCGGGCACAGGCAGGGCCGACCGGCGCCCGCGCGCGCGCGCCTGCGCGGGCACAGTGTCACGGGCGGACTCTCTTGTCACGCAGCGGAATATATTTTTCGCCCGTGCGGCGTCTCAGGTTTCACCCAACCTTCGACCAGCCTTCGCACATCTCAGAGTTTACCGACTGTTCGTCGCGTGTCTTCGACACTGAAGCTCGCTAGCACGACATCTGAACGCATCCCTGCGCGGCACCGCGTGCCTTTGCGCTCGCCTATCCAAAATGCCCATGTTCGCCGAGGCTCTCGGCACGCACGCCTTAGCGTCTCTTAGCGGCCGGCCCCGACTAGCTAGTCTGCCGCCATGCGTCTCGCCCACAATCTCGGAACCCGCCGACGCATCCCTCGATGGCAAGGAGCATCCTCGCTCTGCCTCGGCATTACGGCGCTCCGCATGCGCCCGCAACGCCCGTATCATGTCCAATGCACACTCGGGGCATCCTTGGCGCACGCCTTCGTCGTGGCCGTCTTTTATGCCTTGCCCGAGTAGGACCGCACCTTAAGTCCGAGGCCCACATGATATGCCGACATCTTGCTTTGATCCCGCATGGCATGCCCGACATGCCTTCTTGCCTTTCGACGTGGCTACATAATTTGCCCACAATGCGGCGTCGCCCCACGACCGCTCATCTTGGCCAACGGACCCCCATGGACGGCTAGAACCCGATAGCGCGTGCCATGAGTTGGATCACGAGTTCTTGGAGTGCTTGCCTCGATCACCCATTCGCACGAGAGGTGTTGCCCCAAATATCTCGCAGCCCGCGGAGCAATCTTGCACGTAACACGGAACCTCTCGGCCGCATTTGTGCCCAACGTCGGCCGTCCTGGCCCTACGCTGCCCGTCCGGTTCCCATGCCTTTCGGGGACTCTAAACACTCCTTTGAGATGCCTAGAGCCGGCCCTTGGAGGCCCCCAACATGCCCCCAAGAGATGCTCATTTAGTGCCGACGTTGCCTACCGCCACTGCCGTCGTGCACGGGGAGGGCCGGCTGGAGCTCACCGCATCATACCCCCCTTATAATAGGCTTAAGAAAGTTTTTCCTCTTTCCAGCAGTAGACATTGAAGGGGGTTGAGGAGCGCACCTTTTTCGTATCTCCCTCAACCGACGTCCAAATCACGTGCCGCTTGAACCGTAGCGTAGCCTACGACTTCTACATCATAACTCTTGAATTTCAGCCCCATCCGATCATCCATCGCTGAGGAATTGCCCACGCAATATTCTGAAATTACAGTCTCGCCACTGCACTGGCAGACTCTGAAGATCATCGTCGTTTCCTACCCAAACGGAACCGTCTACCTCTGAAACATCTTGGAGGTGTTCCCAACACTCCAAGGATCTCGCCATAGAAACAGTTTTGCAAATCTCGAAAGATAAAGCACTCTGCTTCATGCATTTCTAAACTGCTCGCGCGCAGGGTGGCGCCTGATCGTCGCCCTTATATCTCCTTGCCCAAACGTCCTCGGAATGACTTCATACTTGGCGGATAGCATCCCCACACATCAAGGAAGTTCCCATACGAACAGGTTTGCAATCCCCAATCGGTAAGAGTCTCTGCTCGAAGGCCGTTTGCGCACCTGCGTGCCGGCCGGCCTCCCCTAGCCGCCCGCACGTCCTCCGCAAGTCACTGCCGGCCGTCTTGCCCAAGGAGCGGCCAGTGACACACAGGCAGGGCCGACGGGCGCCCTCGCGCGCGCGCCTGCGCGGGCACAGGCAGGGCGGACGGGCGCCCGCGCGCGCGCGCCTGCGCGGGCACAGGCAGGGCGGTCGGGCGCCCGCGCGCGCGCGCCTGCGCGGGCACAGGCAGGGCGGACGGGCGCCCGCGCGCCCGCGCCTGCGCGGGCACAGGCAGGGCGGACGGGCGCCCGCGCCTGCGCGGGCACAGGCAGGGCGGTCGGGCGCCCGCGCCTGCGCCCGCTCGGGCACTGCCGACGGGCGCCCCCGCGCGGGCACTGCCGACGGGCGGCCGCGCCTGCGCGGGCACAGGCAGGGCGGTCGGGCGCCCGCGCCTGCGCCCGGTCGGGCACTGCCGACGGGCGCCCCCGCGCGGGCACTGCCGACGGGCGGCCGCGCCTGCGCGGGCACAGACAGGGCGGTCGGGCGCCCGCGCGCGCGCGCCTGCGCGGGCACAGGCAGGGCGGACGGGCGCCCGCGCGCCCGCGCCTGCGCGGGCACAGGCAGGGCGGACGGGCGCCCGCGCCTGCGCGGGCACAGGCAGGGCGGTCGGGCGCCCGCGCCTGCGCCCGCTCGGGCACTGCCGACGGGCGCCCCCGCGCGGGCACTGCCGACGGGCGGCCGCGCCTGCGCGGGCACAGGCAGGGCGGTCGGGCGCCCGCGCCTGCGCCCGGTCGGGCACTGCCGACGGGCGCCCCCGCGCGGGCACTGCCGACGGGCGGCCGCGCCTGCGCGGGCACAGACAGGGCGGTCGGGCGCCCGCGCCTGCGCGGGCACAGGCAGGGCGGTCGGGCGCCCGCGCCTGCGCCCGGTCGGGCACTGCCGACGGGCGCCCCCGCGCGGGCACTGCCGACGGGCGCCCGCGCGCGCGCCAGCGCGGGCACTGCCGGCGTGCGCCCGCGCCTGCTCGGGCACTGCCGCCGTGCGCGCGCGCGCCTTGGGCGGCCGCAGCATAAAAATTTTCACGTCGCCTCAAAATCACACGATTAATTTAATTATTTTAATTAAAATAATTATTATTAATTATTAATTTAAAATAATTATTTAATTATTTTAATTATTAAAAAAAATAATAAATAAATGGGAAAAAAGGGAAAAACGGCGTGCGCCCTCGCCTGCTCGGGCACTGCCGCCGTGCGCGCGCGCGCCTTGGGCGGCCGCAGCATAAAAATTTTCACGTCGCCCCAAAATCACACGATTAATTTAATTATTTTAATTAAAATAATTATTATTAATTATTAATTTAAAATATTTATTTAATTATTTTAATTATTAAAAAAAATAATAAATAAATGGGAAAAAAGGGAAAAATATGAAGACAGATTACAATAATATTTTAATTTTTTACGCATCGTATTTGAATCGCGAAATATTTATTTTATTATATTATGTTATATTATGCGTCCCAGAAGATTGAAGAAGCATCGGGAAAAAACTGCCGACGGCGGCAGACGCCGCCTGCCCGACTACTGCCGACGTGCGCGCGCGCAGGCCTGTCGGCAGCAGACGGGCGCCCGTGTAGGAAGCCACTGCCGACGTGCGCGCGCGCGCCTGTGCGGACGCTGCCGGCGCGTGTGCGGAAACAGCCCCGCCTGCGCGAGCGCGCCGGTGCGGAAACAGCCCCGCGTGCGCGCGCGCGTCTTTGCGGAAACAGCCCCGCCGGTGCGAGCGCGCCGGTGCGGAAACAGCCCCGCGAGCGCGCGCGCGCCGGTGCGGAAACAGCCCCGCGTGCGCGCGCGCGCCTTTGCGGAAACAGCCCCGCGTGCGCGCGCGCGCCTTTGCGGACGCTGCCGAAAATTTGCACGTCACCGCAAAATCACATGACTAATTAATTTTTGTCGAAATTATTTATTTTTGAGTTATGAAAATATTTATTTAATTATTTTAATTATTAAAAAAATAATAAATAAAAGGGAAAAAAGGGAAAAATATGAAGTCACATTAGAATAATTTTTTAATTTTTTACACATCGTATTTGTATCGCGAAATATTTATTTTATTATATTCAGTTATATTATGCGTCGCAAAAGTTTGAAAAAAATCTGGGAAAAAACCGTCGCCGGCCGGAAGACGCCGCCGGCCGCCGGCCGGCAGACCCCGCCGGCCGCCGCCGCCACCGGCCGGAATACGCCGCCGGCAGGCAGCCACCGCCGGCCGCCGCCGCCGCCGGCCGGCAGCCACCGACGGCCGCCGCCGCCGGCCGCCGGCCGGCGGCCGCGCGCGCATGGCCGACCGGCGCCCGCGCGCGCGCGCCTGCGCGGGCACAGGCATGGCCGACCGGCGCCCGCGCGCGCGCGCCTGCGCGGGCACAGGCAGGGCCGACCGGCGCCCGCGCGCGCGCGCCTGCGCGGGCACAGTCTCACGAGGCGCCTTCCGCAATGCGGGGAAAGGGGCACCGTGTGGCTAGCAGTCCGCCGACTACTTCCGCCAATAGCAACACACCACCGACAACCCGACGGGCACTAGCACAGCACACCGACAGGAATAGCAACAGCAATAGCAACAGCAGCAAGCAACAGTAAGCAAGGTGCAGTACGAAAGCAGTAAATTGAGCACGCGGTTCAGAAAATAGATTTCATTGCATTGAACGATTGCATATACATTGTACAACGATGCTAGCGCAAGGGGATCGCCTTGAGGGGGACACTAGCACGTAGACTACACCAAGCTTCGAGAACTCATTCCCCCCTATAATAGGCTTAAAAAAGTTTTTCCTATTGACAGCAGTAAACATTGAAAAAGCTGAACATCGCACCTCAGGAGGCCTAACGTCCCCCTGAGCAAACAAAAGTATTTACAACGTACATCAAGTACAAGACAAAAGACCAACGCCTAAAAACTCTAAGACTGCGGAAGCCTAGCGTCTGGGCGAAGGTTGTTGGTCGGCCGAGTAGAGCGGTTGGGTGGCCGAAATGTGCCGAATGTGCGTCAAGGGTGCCGAGTGCGCGGGCGGCCCTTGACATTCTCCCCCACCTGAGATGGCGACGTCCTCCGCGCATGAGAAGCATGATACGCTTCGACAAGAGGTAGAAACGCCTTGAGGTTCGTCATGCGCTCCCAAGTGTTCTCCTCGCTGCTGCATCCCCTCCATTTCACCAAGTACTCCGTGTGGTTGCGCTTTGCGGTACTCGTAACTCGGTGATTTAGGATAGCTTCAGCCACCTTCTCCTTAGTCTTCGTCAATTCAAGTTGCGGGCGGCTGGGCTGATTGCGGGCATCGTCCTCCTTGTCTGCTGAATATTTCTTTAGCTGACTCACATGGAAGACGTTATGGATTTTCCACCAGGAAGGCAACTCTACCTTGTAGGCCACCGTTCCAATACGCTTTATGATAGATAAAGGGCCAACATATTTTTGCATCAACCGAGGATCTCTCCCCCTTGATGACTTCGATAATCTTGGGTCTGGGACCTTCACCATCACAAGGTCTCCCGCATTGAACTCGATGAAGCGGCGGTTTTGATCAGCATACTTTTTCATCCGCTTCTGAGCTTTCTCCAGGCAACTTCTGGCGATGTCAACGTTCTGCTTCCATTCCTGGGAGAAGCTTCGGGCGAGAGGGGATCTCACACTTTGTGGGGAGTCGAGAGTGTGAGGGAGGAGCGGTTGCTGCCCAGTGACAATTTCAAAAGCGCTCTTGTTGGTCGAAGAGCTCTTTTGAGCATTGAAGCACAACTGAGCGACATCCAAGAGCTTCACCCAATCTTTCTGCGTACCTCGCACAAAGTGCCGAAGGTATTCCTCCAACATCGAATTAAAGCGTTCCGTCTGGCCGTCAGATTGTGGGTGATAGCTCGAGCTCATAGAAAGTTTGGACCCGAGGATTTTGAATAGCTCGGTCCAAAAGACGCCGGTGAAACGGGAGTCCCGGTCACTGACGATGTCCTTTGGCAGTCCCCAATATTTGACAATATGTTTGAAGAAGAGATGAGCCGTCCCTTCTGCCGTAACGTGCTTTGGGGCTGCAATGAAAGTAGCATATTTGGATAATCGGTCCACCACGACGATAATAGAGCCTAAGTCTCCCACCTTAGGCAATCCAGAAATATAGTCCATGGATACGCTTTCCCATGGTCTCTTTGGGATGGGCAATGGTTGTAGCAGACCCGCCTTCTTCTGATGGTCTGCCTTATCCTGCTGGCATATCAGGCAGGTGCGGACGTAAGTCTCCACGTCGTCCCGCATCTGCGGCCAATAATAGGCCCTCTGCACCAAGGCATAAGTACGCTCCTCTCCCTGGTGTCCCGCCCAAAGAGTGTCGTGGCACTCTGAGATAAGTGATTTCCTTAGGTCCCCACCTTTCGGCACATATAGGCGGTTTCCCTTGGTCATCAGCAATCCATCTTCCAACCAAAATTGCCGAGCTTTGCCCTGCTCGACAAGCTGGATCAGGCCCTGCGCTGCTGGATCTTTCGACAATAACTCCCGCGCCCGATCCCTGATAGAGGTGGCAACTGCGCTAGAGGAGAGCGCTGCTACCGACCCCAAACTCGCCAAATCCGCCCTACGGCTGAGGGCGTCTGCCACATGATTGCTGGAGCCGGCCCGATACTCCAGCACGAAGTGAAATTCCGACAGCAACTCCTGCCAGCGTGCCTGTCTACTGGTCAGCTTCGGCTGCGACATAAAGTGACTTACCGCAGTGTTGTCCGTCCTGACCACAAAGTGAGAGCCCAACAAATAATGCCGCCATAATCTTAGGCAATGAACGACGGCTAGTAGTTCTTTCTCATGCACCGAATAGCGCCGCTCAACATCTTTAAGCTTCCTGCTCTCAAAGGCAACTGGATGGCCATCTTGCATTAGGACCCCTCCTAACGCAAAATCTGAAGCGTCTGTCTCCACCACGAACGGCTTCGACATGTCCGGTAAGGCCAACACAGGGTCTGTCACAATTGCTTTCTTCAAATTGTCGAAGGCGACTTGGCATTGGGGTGTCCAATTCCAAGTCTCCGTCTTCTTCAATAAATCCGTCAGGGGCCGAGCTATCTCGGAGTAGCCCTTCACAAAACGCCGATAATAATTTGCCAACCCAAGAAATGAGCGCAAGTCATGAACGTCTTTCGGCAGCTGCCACTCCTCAATAGCCTGAACTTTCTTGGGGTCCATTCGTATGCGTCCTCTCTCCACAATGTGCCCCAAGAAACTGATTGTCTCCTGAGCAAACGAGCATTTCGACACCTTCGCATATAGCTCGTGCTCACGGAGTCTCGTCAGAACCTGCCGCAGATGGTCTACATGCTCGGCCAAGGTTCTGCTGTAAATCACGATGTCGTCCAGGTACACCACCACAAATTCATCTAGAAAACCATGGAGTACCTGGTTCATTAACGTGCTGAAGGTTGCGGGAGCGTTCGTCAGGCCGAAAGGCATGACAAGGAATTCGAAAGCTCCATACCGTGTGACCACTGTCGTCTTTGCCTCATCGCCCTCCTTGATTCGGACCTGCCAGTAGCCCGACCTCAAGTCTATCTTAGTGAAATATTTCGCCCGGCTTAGACGGTCAAAGCAATCCGCCACCAACGGTATCGGGTACTTGTTTTTCACTGTAATCTTGTTCAACGCCCGATAGTCACAACACATACGTAGGGAGCCGTCGGCCTTCTTCTGAAATAGGACCGGCGCCCCATACGGCGACTTAGCGGGTTTGATTATTCCGCTCTCCAACATGTCCTTCAGTTGTTTCCTAAGCTCCACCAGCTCAGGCTGCGACATCCTGTATGGTGCCCTGGCGGGCGGCTTCGTGCCAGGCACCAATTCGATTTCGTGATCCACTGCCCTCTTCGGCGGAAGCTTCCGAGGCAGCTCGTCCGGCATCACGTCTTCGAACTCTTTCAGCAACTTCTTTATTTCGCCAGGGATGGGCCCTGACGTCTCCTCAATTTCGTCAAAACGAAGGGTGCACAAGTAGGATGGTTCGTTCCGCTTGCGCCCCTTCTCAAACTGCATGGCCGACAGATTTTTCTCTCCTGTACGCCCGGCCAATGTGGGGATAATACAAGGTTTGGCCCCCAACATCATCAACGAATCAACGTGCGGCAAAACCGCTGTACGTGTGTCCCGCAAAAATTCAAGCCCGAGGATGAGCTTGAAGTCGTCCATCACCACGACAGAAAGGTTGGTCTTGCCCTCAAAAGAACCAACCTTAATCAGCACAGATTTGGCCACACCAGCAATAGGTTGTGCGGCCGAGTTTATCGCCTTTACTCGCCCAACTCCCTTCTCCAGCACGAGCCCAAGTCTCTCTACTTCGGCGCTCGCAAGGTAGTTGTGCGTAGCTCCAGTATCGATCATGGCACGGATGGGCTTGCCATGAATCTTCACATCCACAAACATCAGCCCTTTCTTCCGAGGATTCCGGGGCTGTGCTTCCTCTTCCGGCTGGCTCGCAGTAAGAGCCGGGGCAGTCTTTCTTGCATGTGGTGGCACCAACTTCTTTGCCGCCACTTGGGACAGCGTGTTGCACCATTGGGAGATGGCGCCCAAGTTGTCCTCCTCTTCTTCCGAATCATGCCCACCACTCGCAGATGCTTGTGGCTCCATAGTCTTTGCGGGCGACGCCTTGTCAGTAAAGGTCGCCAGCGCGTTCAACAGTTGTTTCTTCGGGCAGTCCCGATATCTATGCGGGCCGTCGCATAGGAAGCATCCACTGTTCTTCTGCGGCGCCCCCTGCTTTGTCTCCTGGGGCCTGTTCTTGCCAGAACTCCCCATTGAACTACTCTGAGCGTGGGGCTTCCGATCTCCCCCACCTCTATTGGAGTTACTCTTGAATGATCTCGCCCCGCCCGGCTTATTCTGTACAGGACCAGGCGTCGTCTGCCTGTCCCTCCGGCCCTCTGGGTTGAAATCTGTCAAGCGTTCGGCCGCTGCCATAGCCGACCCCAAATCAGTCACCCGTTGGCGCTGCAGCTCAAGACGCGCCCACGGTTTCAGGCCCTCCATGAATGTGAAGAGCTTGTCCTTCTCCGACATGTCCCGAATGTCCAGCATCAGTGCCGAGAAAGATTTCACATAATCTCGCACGGAGCCTGTGTGCTCCAACTTCCGCAATGCCCGCCTGGCATTGTACTCGACGTTCTCCGGGAAGAACTGCTCTCGAATCGCTTCCCGAAGAAGAGCCCAGGTATCAAGCCGCAACTGATTGGCTTGGATCTCCGCATATTTGGTGCGCCACCACAGCTTGGCATCACCCGTTAGATACATGGTCGCCGTCGACACCTTCCTTGCCTCATCTTCCACATTTGCCGCAAGGAAGTATTGTTCTATATCAAAAAGGAAGTTCTCGACCTCCTTCGCATCCCGAGCACCGCCATAGGCCTTCGGTTCAGGAATCCGAAGCCTAGCACCATGATCCTGAGCAACAACAGGGGCGTTACTCACTGCACGTTGGAGCAAACCAATCTGAATCGACATCTGCTCCATTTCGCGCCGCATATCGGCGATACCGCCACCTCCAAAAGCACTGCCCATCTCTTGGACAACCTGCCGACATTCGTCGAGTTCGGCACTCAGCACCGACACTTCCGTTTCGAGGGAAGAGACCTTCTCTTCCAAATTCATCACCATTTCCGTCAACCGGGAGTTTTCATCCTCCAGGTTCGCAGCTCGCTCGCTAGGCGACGCTGCTCGTCGCGGGCTCTCGGCATCTTGCCCCGACATTCTCGCAGCAGAATTAGCTTGGGTCACAGCAACCCGCCTCGGCCCCATGAGGTATCGAGGCTCTGATACCACTTCTCACGAGGCGCCTTCCGCAATGCGGGGAAAGGGGCACCGTGTGGCTAGCAGTCCGCCGACTACTTCCGCCAATAGCAACACACCACCGACAACCCGACGGGCACTAGCACAGCACACCGACAGGAATAGCAACAGCAATAGCAACAGCAGCAAGCAACAGTAAGCAAGGTGCAGTACGAAAGCAGTAAATTGAGCACGCGGTTCAGAAAATAGATTTCATTGCATTGAACGATTGCATATACATTGTACAACGATGCTAGCGCAAGGGGATCGCCTTGAGGGGGACACTAGCACGTAGACTACACCAAGCTTCGAGAACTCATTCCCCACTATAATAGGCTTAAAAAAGTTTTTCCTATTGACAGCAGTAAACATTGAAAAAGCTGAACATCGCACCTCAGGAGGCCTAACGTCCCCCTGAGCAAACAAAAGTATTTACAACGTACATCAAGTACAAGACAAAAGACCAACGCCTAAAAACTCTAAGACTGCGGAAGCCTAGCGTCTGGGCGAAGGTTGTTGGTCGGCCGAGTAGAGCGGTTGGGTGGCCGAAATGTGCCGAATGTGCGTCAAGGGTGCCGAGTGCGCGGGCGGCCCTTGACACACAGGCAGGGCCGACGGGCGCCCTCGCGCGCGCGCCTGCGCGGGCACAGGCAGGGCGGACGGGCGCCCGCGCGCGCGCGCCTGCGCGGGCACAGGCAGGGCGGTCGGGCGCCCGCGCGCGCGCGCCTGCGCGGGCACAGGCAGGACGGACGGGCGCCCGCGCGCACGCGCCTGCGCGGGCACAGGAAGGGCGGCCGGGCGCCCGCGCGCGCGCGCCTGCGCGGGCACAGGCAGGGCGGTCGGGCGCCCGCGCCTGCGCGGGCACAGGCAGGGCGGTAGGGCGCCCGCGCGCACGCGCCTGCGCGGGCACAGGAAGGGCGGCCGGGCGCCCGCGCGCGCGCGCCTGCGCGGGCACAGGCAGGGCGGTCGGGCGCCCGCGCCTGCGCGGGCACAGGCAGGGCGGTCGGGCGCCCGCGCCTGCGCGGGCACAGGCAGGGCGGACGGGCGCCCGCGCCTGCGCGGGCACAGGCAGGGCGGTCGGGCGCCCGCGCCTGCGCCCGCTCGGGCACTGCCGACGGGCGCCCCCGCGCGCGCGCCCGCGCGGGCACTGCCGACGGGCGGCCGCGCCTGCGCGGGCACAGGCAGGGCGGTCGGGCGCCCGCGCCTGCGCCCGGTCGGGCGCCCCCGACGGGCGCCCCCGCGCGGGCACTGCCGACGGGCGGCCGCGCCTGCGCGGGCACAGGCAGGGCGGTCGGGCGCCCGCGCCTGCGCCCGGTCGGGCACTGCCGACGGGCGCCCCCGCGCGGGCACTGCCGACGGGCGCCCGCGCGCGCGCCAGCGCGGGCACTGCCGGCGTGCGCCCGCGCCTGCTCGGGCACTGCCGCCGTGCGCGCGCGCGCCTTGGGCGGCCGCAGCATAAAAATTTTCACGTCGCCTCAAAATCACACGATTAATTTAATTATTTTAATTAAAATAATTATTATTAATTATTAATTTAAAATATTTATTTAATTATTTTAATTATTAAAAAAAATAATAAATAAATGGGAAAAAAGGGAAAAACGGCGTGCGCCCGCGCCTGCTCGGGCACTGCCGCCGTGCGCGCGCGCGCCTTGGGCGGCCGCAGCATAAAAATTTTCACGTCGCCCCAAAATCACACGATTAATTTAATTATTTTAATTAAAATAATTATTATTAATTATTAATTTAAAATATTTATTTAATTATTTTAATTAATAAAAAAATAATAAATAAATGGGAAAAAAGGGAAAAATATGAAGACAGATTAGAATAATATTTTAATTTTTTACGCAACGTATTTGAATCGCGAAATATTTATTTTATTATATTATGTTATATTATGCGTCCCAGAAGATTGAAGAAGCATCGGGAAAAAACTGCCGACGGCGGCAGACGCCGCCTGCCCGACTACTGCCGACGTGCGCGCGCGCAGGCCTGTCGGCAGCAGACGGGCGCCCGTGTAGGAAGCCACTGCCGACGTGCGCGCGCGCGCCTGTGCGGACGCTGCCGGCGCGTGTGCGGAAACAGCCCCGCGTGCGCGCGCGCGTCTTTGCGGAAACAGCCCCGCCGGCGCGAGCGCGCCGGTGCGGAAACAGCCCCGCGAGCGCGCGCGCGCCGGTGCGGAAACAGCCCCGCGAGCGCGCGCGCGCCGGTGCGGAAACAGCCCCGCGTGCGCGCGCGCGCCTTTGCGGAAACAGCCCCGCCGGCGCGAGCGCGCAGGTGCGGAAACAGCCCCGCGTGCGCGCGCGCGCCTTTGCGGACGCTGCCGACGTGTGCGCGCGCGCCTTTGCGGACGCTGCCGAAAATTTGCACGTCACCGCAAAATCACATGACTAATTAATTTTTGTCGAAATTATTTATTTTTGAGTTATGAAAATATTTATTTAATTATTTTAATTATTAAAAAAATAATAAATAAAAGGGAAAAAAGGGAAAAATATGAAGTCACATTAGAATAATTTTTTAATTTTTTACGCATCGTATTTGTATCGCGAAATATTTATTTTATTATATTCAGTTATATTATGCGTCGCAAAAGTTTGAAAAAAATTTGGGAAAAAACCGCCGCCGGCGGGAAGACGCCGCCGGCCGCCGCCGCCGCCGGCCGGCAGCCACCACCGGCCGGCAGCCACCGCCGGCCGCCGCCGCCGGAAGACGCCGCCGGCAGGCAGAACCCGCCGGCCGCCGCCGCCGCCGGCCGGCGGCCGCGCGCGCACGGCAGACTGGCGCCCGCGCGCGCGCGCCTGCGCGGCCACAGGCATGGCCGACTGCCGCCCGCGCGCGCGCGCCTGCGCGGGCACAGGCATGGCCGACCGGCGCCCGCGCGCGCGCGCCTGCGCGGGCACAGGCATGGCCGACCGGCGCCCGAGCGCGCGCGCCTGCGCGGGCACAGGCAGGGCCGACCGGCGCCCGCGCGCGCGCGCCTGCGCGGGCACAGGCAGGGCCGACCGGCGCCCGCGCGCGCGCGCCTGCGCGGGCACAGGCAGGGCCGACGGGCGCCCGCGCGCGCGCGCCTGCGCGGGCACAGGCAGGGCCCACGGGCGCCCTCGCGCGCGCGCCTGCGCGGGCACAGGCAGGGCCCACGGGCGCCCTCGCGCGCGCGCCTGCGCGGGCACAGGCAGGGCCCACGGGCGCCCTCGCGCGCGCGCGCCTGCGCGGGCACAGGCAGGGCGGACGGGCGCCCTCGCGCGCGCGCGCCTGCGCGGGCACAGGCAGGGCGGACGGGCGCCCGCGCGCGCGCGCCTGCGCGGGCACAGGCAGGGCGGTCGGGCGCCCGCGCGCGCGCGCCTGCGCGGGCACAGGCAGGGCGGTAGGGCGCCCGCGCGCGCGCGCCTGCGCGGGCACAGGCAGGGCGGTCGGGCGCCCGCGCGCGCGCGCCTGCGCGGGCACAGGCAGGGCGGTAGGGCGCCCGCGCGCACGCGCCTGCGCGGGCACAGGCAGGGCGGCCGGGCGCCCGCGCGCGCGCCTGCGCGGGCACAGGCAGGGCGGTCGGGCGCCCGCGCCTGCGCGGGCACAGGCAGGGCGGACGGGCGCCCGCGCCTGCGCGGGCACAGGCAGGGCGGTCGGGCGCCCGCGCCTGCGCCCGCTCGGGCACTGCCGACGGGCGCCACCGCGCGCGCGCCCGCGCGGGCAATGCCGACGGGCGGCCGCGCCTGCGCGGGCACAGGCAGGGCGGTCGGGCGCCCGCGCCTGCGCCCGGTCGGGCACTGCCGACGGGCGCCCCCGCGCGGGCACTGCCGACGGGCGCCCGCGCGCGCGCCAGCGCGGGCACTGCCGGCGTGCGCCCGCGCCTGCTCGGGCACTGCCGCCGTGCGCGCGCGCGCCTTGGGCGGCCGCAGCATAAAAATTTTCACGTCGCCTCAAAATCACACGATTAATTTAATTATTTTAATTAAAATAATTATTATTAATTATTAATTTAAAATATTTATTTAATTATTTTAATTATTAAAAAAAATAATAAATAAATGGGAAAAAAGGGAAAAACGGCGTGCGCCCGCGCATGCTCGGGCACTGCCGCCGTGCGCGCGCGCGCCTTGGGCGGCCGCAGCATAAAAATTTTCACGTCGCCCCAAAATCACACGATTAATTTAATTATTTTAATTAAAATAATTATTATTAATTATTAATTTAAAATATTTATTCAATTATTTTAATTATTAAAAAAAATAATAAATAAATGGGAAAAAAGGGAAAAATATGAAGACAGATTAGAATAATATTTTAATTTTTTACGCATCGTATTTGAATCGCGAAATATTTATTTTATTATATTATGTTATATTATGCGTCCCAGAAGATTGAAGAAGCATCGGGAAAAAACTGCCGACGGCGGCAGACGCCGCCTGCCCGACTACTGCCGACGTGCGCGCGCGCAGGCCTGTCGGCAGCAGACGGGCGCCCGTGTAGGAAGCCACTGCCGACGTGCGCGCGCGCGCCTGTGCGGACGCTGCCGGCGCGTGTGCGGAAACAGCCCCGCCTGCGCGAGCGCGCCGGTGCGGAAACAGCCCCGCGTGCGCGCGCGCGTCTTTGCGGAAACAGCCCCGCCGGCGCGAGCGCGCCGGTGCGGAAACAGCCCCGCGAGCGCGCGCGCGCCGGTGCGGAAACAGCCCCGCGTGCGCGCGCGCGCCTTTGCGGAAACAGCCCCGCCGGCGCGAGCGCGCAGGTGCGGAAACAGCCCCGCGTGCGCGCGCGCGCCTTTGCGGAAACAGCCCCGCGTGCGCGCGCGCGCCTTTGCGGACGCTGCCGAAAATTTGCACGTCACCGCAAAATCACATGACTAATTAATTTTTGTCGAAATTATTTATTTTTGAGTTATGAAAATATTTATTTAATTATTTTAATTATTAAAAAAATAATAAATAAAAGGGAAAAAAGGGAAAAATATGAAGTCACATTAGAATAATTTTTTAATTTTTTACACATCGTATTTGTATCGCGAAATATTTATTTTATTATATTCAGTTATATTATGCGTCGCAAAAGTTTGAAAAAAATTTGGGAAAAAACCGTCGCCGGCCGGAAGACGCCGCCGGCCGCCGCCGCCGCCGGCCGGCATACCCCGCCGGCCGCCGCCGCCACCGGCCGGAATACGCCGCCGGCAGGCAGCCACCGCCGGCCACCGCCGGCCGCCGGCCGGCAGCCACCGCCGGCCGCCGGCCGGCCGCGCGCGCACGGCAGACTGGCGCCCGCGCGCGCGCGCCTGCGCGGCCACAGGCATGGCCGACTGGCGCCCGCGCGCGCGCGCCTGCGCGGGCACAGGCATGGCCGACCGGCGCCCGCGCGCGCGCGCCTGCGCGGGCACAGGCATGGCCGACCGGCACCCGCGCGCGCGCGCCTGCGCGGGCACAGGCAGGGCCGACTGGCGCCCGCGCGCGCGCGCCTGCGCGGGCACAGGCAGGGCCGACGGGCGCCCTCGCGCGCGCACCTGCGCGGGCACAGGCAGGGCGGACGGGCGCCCTCGCGCGCGCGCCTGAGCGGGCACAGGCAGGGCGGACGGGCGCCCGCGCGCGCGCGCCTGCGCGGGCACAGGCAGGGCGGACGGGCGCCCGCGCGCGCGCGCCTGCGCGGGCACAGGCAGGGCGGTCGGGCGCCCGCGCGCGCGCGCCTGCGCGGGCACAGGCAGGACGGACGGGCGCCCGCGCGCGCGCGCCTGCGCGGGCACAGGCAGGGCGGTAGGGCGCCCGCGCGCACGCGCCTGCGCGGGCACAGGAAGGGCGGCCGGGCGCCCGCGCGCGCGCGCCTGCGCGGGCACAGGCAGGGCGGTCGGGCGCCCGCGCCTGCGCGGGCACAGGCAGGGCGGTAGGGCGCCCGCGCGCACGCGCCTGCGCGGGCACAGGAAGGGCGGCCGGGCGCCCGCGCGCGCGCGCCTGCGCGGGCACAGGCAGGGCGGTCGGGCGCCCGCGCCTGCGCGGGCACAGGCAGGGCGGACGGGCGCCCGCGCCTGCGCGGGCACAGGCAGGGCGGTCGGGCGCCCGCGCCTGCGCCCGCTCGGGCACTGCCGACGGGCGCCCCCGCGCGCGCGCCCGCGCGGGCACTGCCGACGGGCGGCCGCGCCTGCGCGGGCACAGGCAGGGCGGTCGGGCGCCCGCGCCTGCGCCCGGTCGGGCGCCCCCGACGGGCGCCCCCGCGCGGGCACTGCCGACGGGCGGCCGCGCCTGCGCGGGCACAGGCAGGGCGGTCGGGCGCCCGCGCCTGCGCCCGGTCGGGCACTGCCGACGGGCGCCCCCGCGCGGGCACTGCCGACGGGCGGCCGCGCCTGCGCGGGCACAGGCAGGGCGGTCGGGCGCCCGCGCCTGCGCCCGGTCGGGCACTGCCGACGGGCGCCCCCGCGCGGGCACTGCCGACGGGCGCCCGCGCGCGCGCCAGCGCGGGCACTGCCGGCGTGCGCCCGCCCATGCTCGGGCACTGCCGCCGTGCGCGCGCGCGCCTTGGGCGGCCGCAGCATAAAAATTTTCACGTCGCCCCAAAATCACACGATTAATTTAATTATTTTAATTAAAATAATTATTATTAATTATTAATTTAAAATATTTATTCAATTATTTTAATTATTAAAAAAAATAATAAATAAATGGGAAAAAAGGGAAAAATATGAAGACAGATTAGAATAATATTTTAATTTTTTACGCATCGTATTTGAATCGCGAAATATTTATTTTATTATATTATGTTATATTATGCATCTCAGAAGATTGAAGAAGCATCGGGAAAAAACTGCCGACGGCAGCAGACGCCGCCTGCCCGACTACTGCCGACGTGCGCGCGCGCAGGCCTGTCGGCAGCAGACGGGCGCCCGTGTAGGAAGCTACTGCCGACGTGCGCGCGCGCGCCTGTGCGGACGCTGCCGGCGCGTGTGCGGAAACAGCTCCGCCTGCGCGAGCGCGCCGGTGCGAAAACAGCCCCGCGTGCGCGCGCGCGTCTTTGCGGAAACAGCCCCGCCGGCGCGAGCGCGCCGGTGCGGAAACAGCCCCGCGAGCGCGCGCGCGCCGGTGCGGAAACAGCCCCGCGTGCGCGCGCGCGCCTTTGCGGAAACAGCCCCGCCGGCGCGAGCGCGCAGGTGCGGAAACAGCCCCGCGTGCGCGCGCGCGCCTTTGCGGAAACAGCCCCGCGTGCGCGCGCGCGCCTTTGCGGACGCTGCCGACGTGTGCGCGCGCGCCTTTGCGGACGCTGCCGAAAATTTGCACGTCACCGCAAAATCACATGACTAATTAATTTTTGTCGAAATTATTTATTTTTGAGTTATGAATATTTATTTAATTATTTTAATTATTAAAAAAATAATAAATAAAAGGGAAAAAAGGGAAAAATATGAAGTCACATTAGAATAATTTTTTAATTTTTTACGCATCGTATTTGTATCGCGAAATATTTATTTTATTATATTCAGTTATATTATGCGTCGCAAAAGTTTGAAAAAAATTTGGGAAAAAACCGCCGCCGGCCGCCGCCGCCGCCGCCGGCCGGCAGACCCCGCCGGCCGCCGCCGCCACCGGCCGGAATACGCCGTCGGCAGGCAGCCACCGCCGGCCGCCGCCGCCGGCAGGCGGCCGCGCGCGCGCGCCTGCGCGGCCACAGGCATGGCCGACTGGCGCCCGCGCGCGCGCGCCTGCGCGGGCACAGGCATGGCCGACCGGCGCCCGCGCGCGCGCGCCTGCGCGGGCACAGGCAGGGCCGACTGGCGCCCGCGCGCGCGAGCCTGCGCGGGCACAGGCAGGGCCGACGGGCGCCCTCGCGCGCGCGCCTGCGCGGGCACAGGCAGGGCCGACGGGCGCCCTCGCGCGCGCGCCTGCGCGGGCACAGGTAGGGCGGACGGGCGCCCGCGCGCGCGCGCCTGCGCGGGCACAGGCAGGGCGGACGGGCGCCCGCGCGCGCGCGCCTGCGCGGGCACAGGCAGGGCGGTCGGGCGCCCGCGCGCGCGCGCCTGCGCGGGCACAGGCAGGGCGGACGGGCGCCCGCGCGCGCGCGCCTGCGCGGGCACAGGCAGGGCGGTAGGGCGCCCGCGCGCACGCGCCTGCGCGGGCACAGGCAGGGCGGCCGGGCGCCCGCGCGCGCGCGCCTGCGCGGGCACAGGCAGGGCGGTCGGGCGCCCGCGCCTGCGCGGGCACAGGCAGGGCGGACGGGCGCCCGCGCCTGCGCGGGCACAGGCAGGGCGGTCGGGCGCCCGCGCCTGCGCCCGCTCGGGCACTGCCGACGGGCGCCCCCGCGCGCGCGCCCGCGCGGGCACTGCCGACGGGCGGCCGCGCCTGCGCGGGCACAGGCAGGGCGGTCGGGCGCCCGCGCCTGCGCCCGGTCGGGCACTGCCGACGGGCGCCCCCGCGCGGGCACTGCCGACGGGCGGCCGCGCCTGCGCGGGCACAGGCAGGGCGGTCGGGCGCCCGCGCCTGCGCCCTGTCGGGCACTGCCGACGGGCGCCCCCACGCGGGCACTGCCGACGGGCGCCCACGCCTGCGTGGGCACAGGCAGGGCGGTCGGGCGCCCGCGCCTGCGCCCGGTCGGGCACTGCCGACGGGCGCCCCCGCGCGGGCACTGCCGACGGGCGCCCGCGCGCGCGCCAGCGCGGGCACTGCCGGCCTGCGCCCGCGCCTGCTCGGGCACTGCCGCCGTGCGCGCGCGCGCCTTGGGCGGCCGCAGCATAAAAATTTTCACGTCGCCTCAAAATCACACGATTAATTTAATTATTTTAATTAAAATAATTATTATTAATTATTAATTTAAAATATTTATTTAATTATTTTAATTATTAAAAAAAATAATAAATAAATGGGAAAAAAGGGAAAAACGGCGTGCGCGCGCGCCTGCTCGGGCACTGCCGCCGTGCGCGCGCGCCTGCTCGGGCACTGCCGCCGTGCGCGCGCGCGCCTTGGGCGGCCGCAGCATAAAAATTTTCACGTCGCCCCAAAATCACACGATTAATTTAATTATTTTAATTAAAATAATTATTATTAATTATTAATTTAAAATATTTATTTAATTATTTTAATTATAAAAAAATTAATAAATAAATGGGAAAAAAGGGAAAAATATGAAGACAGATTAGAATAATATTTTAATTTTTTACGCATCATATTTGAATCGCGAAATATTTATTTTATTATATTATGTTATATTATGCGTCCCAGAAGATTGAAGAAGCATCGGGAAAAAACTGCCGACGGCGGCAGACGCCGCCTGCCCGACTACTGCCGACGTGCGCGCGCGCAGGCCTGTCGGCAGCAGACGGGCGCCCGTGTAGGAAGCCACTGCCGACGTGCGCGCGCGCGCCTGTGCGGACGCTGCCGGCGCGTGTGCGGAAACAGCCCCGCCTGCGCGAGCGCGCCGGTGCGGAAACAGCCCGGCGTGCGCGCGCGCGTCTTTGCGGAAACAGCCCCGCCGGCGCGAGCGCGCCGGTGCGGAAACAGCCCCGCGAGCGCGCGCGCGCCGGTGCGGAAACAGCCCCGCGTGCGCGCGCGCGCCTTTGCGGAAACAGCCCCGCCGGCGCGAGCGCACAGGTGCGGAAACAGCCCCGCGTGCGCGCGCGCGCCTTTGCGGACGCTGCCGACGTGTGCGCGCGCGCCTTTGCGGACGCTGCCGAAAATTTGCACGTCACCGCAAAATCACATGACTAATTAATTTTTGTCGAAATTATTTATTTTTGAGTTATGAAAATATTTATTTAATTATTTTAATTATTAAAAAAATAATAAATAAAAGGGAAAAAAGGGAAAAATATGAAGTCACATTAGAATAATTTTTTAATTTTTTACGCATCGTATTTGTATCGCGAAATATTTATTTTATTATATTCAGTTATATTATGCGTCGCAAAAGTTTGAAAAAAATTTGGGAAAAAACCGCCGCCGGCCGCCGCCGCTGCCGGCCGGCAGCCACCGCCGCCGCCACCGGCCGGAATACGCCGCAGGCCGGCAGAACCCGCCGGCCGCCGCCGCCGCCGGCCGGCAAACGCCGCCGGCCGCCGCCGCCGGCCGGCGCCCGCGCGCGCACGGCAGACTGGCGCCCGCGCGCGCGCGCCTGCGCGGCCACAGGCATGGCCGACCGGCGCCCGCGCGCGCGCGCCTGCGCGGGCACAGGCATGGCCGACCGGCGCCCGCGCGCGCGCGCCTGCGCGGGCACAGGCATGGCCGACCGGCGCCCGCGCGCGCGCGCCTGCGCGGGCACAGGCATGGCCGACCGGCGCCCGCGCGCGCGCGCCTGCGCGGGCACAGGCAGGGCCGACTGGCGCCCGCGCGCGCGCGCCTGCGCGGGCACAGGCAGGGCCGACGGGCGCCCTCGCGCGCGCGCTTGCGCGGGCACAGGCAGGGCGGACGGGCGCCCTCGCGCGCGCGCCTGCCCGGGCACAGGCAGGGCGGACGGGCGCCCGCGCGCGCGCGCCTGCGCGGGCACAGGCAGGGCGGACGGGCGCCCGCGCGCGCGCGCCTGCGCGGGCACAGGCAGGGCGGTCGGGCGCCCGCGCGCGCGCGCCTGCGCGGGCACAGGCAGGGCGGACGGGCGCCCGCGCGCGCGCGCCTGCGCGGGCACAGGCAGGGCGGTAGGGCGCCCGCGCGCACGCGCCTGCGCGGGCACAGGCAGGGCGGCCGGGCGCCCGCGCGCGCGCGCCTGCGCGGGCACAGGCAGGGCGGTCGGGCGCCCGCGCCTGCGCGGGCACAGGCAGGGCGGACGGGCGCCCGCGCCTGCGCGGGCACAGGCAGGGCGGTCGGGCGCCCGCGCCTGCGCGGGCACAGGCAGGGCGGTCGGGCGCCCGCGCCTGCGCCCGCTCGGGCACTGCCGACGGGCGCCCCCGCGCGCGCGCCCGCGCGGGCACTGCCGACGGGCGGCCGCGCCTGCGCGGGCACAGGCAGGGCGGTCGGGCGCCCGCGCCTGCCCCCGGTCGGGCACTGCCGACGGGCGCCCCCGCGGGGGCACTGCCGACGGGCGGCCGCGCCTGCGCGGGCACAGGCAGGGCGGTCGGGCGCCCGCGCCTGCGCCCGGTCGGGCACTGCCGACGGGCGCCCCCGCGCGGGCACTGCCGACGGGCGGCCGCGCCTGCGCGGGCACAGGCAGGGCGGTCGGGCGCCCGCGCCTGCGCCCGGTCGGGCACTGCCGACGGGCGCCCCCGCGCGGGCACTGCCGACGGGCGCCCGCGCGCGCGCCAGCGCGGGCACTGCCGGCGTGCGCCCGCGCCTGCTCGGGCACTGCCGCCGTGCGCGCGCGCGCCTTGGGCGGCCGCAGCATAAAAATTTTCACGTCGCCTCAAAATCACACGATTATTTAATTATTTTAATTAAAATAATTATTATTAATTATTAATTTAAAATATTTATTTAATTATTTTAATTATTATTTTAAAATATTTATTTAATTATTTTAATTATTAAAAAAAATAATAAATAAATGGGAAAAAAGGGAAAAATATGAAGACAGATTAGAATAATATTTTAATTTTTTACGCATCGTATTTGAATCGCGAAATATTTATTTTATTATATTATGTTATATTATGCGTCCCAGAAGATTGAAGAAGCATCGGGAAAAAACTGCCGACGGCGGCAGACGCCGCCTACCCGACTACTGCCGACGTGCGCGCGCGCAGGCCTGTCGGCAGCAGACGGGCGCCCGTGTAGGAAGCCACTGCCGACGTGCGCGCGCGCGCCTGTGCGGACGCTGCCGGCGCGTGTGCGGAAACAGCCCCGCCTGCGCGAGCGCGCCGGTGCGGAAACAGCCCCGCGTGCGCGCGCGCGTCTTTGCGGAAACAGCCCCGCCGGCGCGAGCGCGCCGGTGCGGAAACAGCCCCGCGAGCGCGCGCGGGCCGGTGCGGAAACAGCCCCGCGTGCACGCGCGCGCCTTTGCGGAAACAGCCCCGCCGGCGCGAGCGCGCAGGTGCGGAAACAGCCCCGCGTGCGCGCGCGCGCCTTTGCGGAAACAGCCCCGCGTGCGCGCGCGCGCCTTTGCGGACGCTGCCGACGTGTGCGCGCGCGCCTTTGCGGACGCTGCCGAAAATTTGCACTTCACCGCAAAATCACATGACTAATTAATTTTTGTCGAAATTATTTATTTTTGAGTTATGAAAATATTTATTTAATTATTTTAATTATTAAAAAAATAATAAATAAAAGGGAAAAAAGGGAAAAATATGAAGTCACATTAGAATAATTTTTTAATTTTTTACGCATCGTATTTGTATCGCGAAATATTTATTTTATTATATTCAGTTATATTATGCGTCGCAAAAGTTTGAAAAAAATTTGGGAAAAAACCGCCGCCGGCCGGAAGACCCCGCCGGCCGCCGCCGCCGCCGGCCGGAATACGCCGCCGGCCGCCGGCCGCGCGCGCACGGCAGACTGGCGCCCGCGCGCGCGCGCCTGCGCGGGCACAGGCATGGCCGACCGGCGCCCGCGCGCGCGCGCCTGCGCGGGCACAGGCATGGCCGACCGGCGCCCGCGCGCGCGCGCCTGCGCGGGCACAGGCATGGCCGACCGGCGCCCGCGCGCGCGCGCCTGCGCGGGCACAGGCAGGGCCGACTGGCGCCCGCGCGCGCGCGCCTGCGCGGGCACAGGCAGGGCCGACGGGCGCCCTCGCGCGCGCGCCTGCGCGGGCACAGGCAGGGCGGACGGGCGCCCCCGCGCGCGCGCCTGCGCGGGCACAGGCAGGGCGGACGGGCGCCCGCGCGCGCGCGCCTGCGCGGGCACAGGCAGGGCGGACGGGCGCCCGCGCGCGCGCGCCTGCGCGGGCACAGGCAGGGCGGAAGGGCGCCCGCGCGCGCGCGCCTGCGCGGGCACAGGCAGGGCGGTCGGGCGCCCGCGCGCGCGCGCCTGCGCGGGCACAGGCAGGGCGGACGGGCGCCCGCGCGCGCGCGCCTGCGCGGGCACAGGCAGGGCGGTAGGGCGCCCGCGCGCACGCGCCTGCGCGGGCACAGGCAGGGCGGCCGGGCGCCCGCGCGAGCGCGCCTGCGCGGGCACAGGCAGGGCGGTCGGGCGCCCGCGCCTGCGCGGGCACAGGCAGGGCGGACGGACGCCCGCGCCTGCGCGGGCACAGGCAGGGCGGTCGGGCTCCCGCGCCTGCGCGGGCACAGGCAGGGCGGTCGGGCGCCCGCGCCTGCGCCCGCTCGGGCACTGCCGACGGGCGGCCGCGCCTGCGCGGGCACAGGCAGGGCGGTCGGGCGCCCGCGCCTGCGCCCGGTCGGGCACTGCCGACGGGCGCCCCCGCGCGGGCACTGCCGACGGGCGGCCGCGCCTGCGCGGGCACAGGCAGGGCGGTCGGGCGCCCGCTCCTGCGCCCGGTCGGGCACTGCCGACGGGCGCCCCCGCGCGGGCACTGCCGACGGGCGGCCGCGCCAGCGCGGGCACAGGCAGGGCGGTCGGGCGCCCGCGCCTGCGCCCGGTCGGGCACTGCCGACGGGCGCCCCCGCGCGGGCACTGCCGACGGGCGCCCGCGCGCGCGCCAGCGCGGGCACTGCCGGCGTGCGCCCGCGCCTGCTCGGGCACTGCCGCCGTGTGCGCGCGCACCTTGGGCGGCCGCAGCATAAAAATTTTCACGTCGCCTCAAAATTACACGATTAATTTAATTATTTTAATTAAAATAATTATTATTAATTATTAATTTAAAATATTTATTTAATTATTTTAATTATTAAAAAAAATAATAAATAAATGGGAAAAAAGGGAAAAACGGCGTGCGCCCGCGCCTGCTCGGGCACTGCCGCCGTGCGCGCGCGCGCCTTGGGCGGCCGCAGCATAAAAATTTTCACGTCGCCCCAAAATCACACGATTAATTTAATTATTTTAATTAAAATAATTATTATTAATTATTAATTTAAAATATTTATTTAATTATTTTAATTATTAAAAAAAATAATAAATAAATGGGAAAAAAGGGAAAAATATGAAGACAGATTAGAATAATATTTTAATTTTTTACGCATCGTATTTGAATCGCGAAATATTTATTTTATTATATTATGTTATATTATGCGTCCCAAAAGATTGAAGAAGCATCGGGAAAAAACTGCCGACGGCGGCAGACGCCGCCTGCCCGACTACTGCCGACGTGCGCGCGCGCAGGCCTGTCGGCAGCAGACGGGCGCCCGTGTAGGAAGCCACTACCGACGTGCGCGCGCGCGCCTGTGCGGACGCTGCCGGCGCGTGTGCGGAAACAGCCCCGCCTGCGCGAGCGCGCCGGTGCGGAAACAGCCCCGCGTGCGCGCGCGCGTCTTTGCGGAAACAGCCCCGCCGGCGCGAGCGCGCCGGTGCGGAAACAGCCCCGCGAGCGCGCGCGCGCCGGTGCGGAAACAGCCCCGCGCGCCTTTGCGGAAACAGCCCCGCCGGCGCGAGCGCGCAGGTGCGGAAACAGCCCCGCGTGCGCGCGCGCGCCTTTGCGGAAACAGCCCCGCGTGCGCGCGCGCGCCTTTGCGGACGCTGCCGACGTGTGCGCGCGCGCCTTTGCGGACGCTGCCGAAAATTTGCACGTCACCGCAAAATCACATGACTAATTAATTTTTGTCGAAATTATTTATTTTTGAGTTATGAAAATATTTATTTAATTATTTTAATTATTAAAAAAATAATAAATAAAAGGGAAAAAAGGGAAAAATATGAAGTCACATTAGAATAATTTTTTAATTTTTTACGCATCGTATTTGTATCGCGAAATATTTATTTTATTATATTCAGTTATATTATGCGTCGCAAAAGTTTGAAAAAAATTTGGGAAAAAACCGCCGCCGGCGGCCGGCAGACCCCGCCGGCCGCCGCCGCCACCGGCCGGAATACGCCGCCGGCAGGCAGCCACCGCCGGCCGCCGGCCGGCATCCACCGCCGGCCGCCGCCGCCGGAAGACGCCGCCGGCCGGCAGAACCCGCCGGCCGCCGCCGCCGCCGGCCGGCAAACGCCGCCGGCCGCCGCCGCCGGCCGGCGGCCGCGCGCGCACGGCAGACTGGCGCCCGCGCGCGCGCGCCTGCGCGGGCACAGGCAGGGCCGACCGGCGCCCGCGCGCGCGCGCCTGCGCGGGCACAGGCAGGGCCGACGGGCGCCCTCGCGCGCGCGCCTGCGCGGGCACAGGCAGGGCGGACGGGCGCCCTCGCGCGCGCGCCTGCGCGGGCACAGGCAGGGCGGACGGGCGCCCGCGCGCGCGCGCCTGCGCGGGCACAGGCAGGGCGGACGGGCGCCCGCGCGCGCGCGCTTGCGCGGGCACAGGCAGGGCGGTCGGGCGCCCGCGCGCGCGCGCCTGCGCGGGCACAGGCAGGGCGGACGGGCGCCCGCGCGCGCGCGCCTGCGCGGGCACAGGCAGGGCGGTAGGGCGCCCGCGCGCACGCGCCTGCGCGGGCACAGGCAGGGCGGCCGGGCGCCCGCGCGCGCGCGCCTGCGCGGGCACAGGCAGGGCGGTCGGGCGCCCGCGCCTGCGCGGCCACAGGCAGGGCGGACGGGCGCCCGCGCCTGCGCGGGAACAGGCAGGGCGGTCGGGCGCCCGCGCCTGCGCGGGCACAGGCAGGGCGGTCGGGCGCCCGCGCCTGCGCCCGCTCGGGCACTGCCGACGGGCGCCCCCGCGCGCGCGCCCGCGCGGGCACTGCCGACGGGCGGCCGCGCCTGCGCGGGCACAGGCAGGGCGGTCGGGCGGCCGCGCCTGCGCCCGGTCGGGCACTGCCGACGGGCGCCCCCGCGCGGGCACTGCCGACGGGCGCCCGCGCGCGCGCCAGCGCGGGCACTGCGGGCGTGCGCCCGCGCCTGCTCGGGCACTGCCGCCGTGCGCGCGCGCGCCTTGGGCGGCCGCAGCATAAAAATTTTCACGTCGCCTCAAAATCACACGATTAATTTAATTATTTTAATTAAAATAATTATTATTAATTATTAATTTAAAATATTTATTTAATTATTTTAATTATTAAAAAAAATAATAAATAAATGGGAAAAAAGGGAAAAAACGGCGTGCGCCCGCGCCTGCTCGGGCACTGCCGCCGTGCGCGCGCGCGCCTTTGGCGGCCGCAGCATAAAAATTTTCACGTCGCCCCAAAATCACACGATTAATTTAATTATTTTAATTAAAATAATTATTATTAATTATTAATTTAAAATATTTATTTAATTATTTTAATTATTAAAAAAAATAATAAATAAATGGGAAAAAAGGGAAAAATATGAAGACAGATTAGAATAATATTTTAATTTTTTACGCATCGTATTTGAATCGCGAAATATTTATTTTATTATATTATGTTATATTATGCGTCCCAGAAGATTGAAGAAGCATCGGGAAAAAACTGCCGACGGCGGCAGACGCCGCCTGCCCGACTACTGCCGACGTGCGCGCGCGCAGGCTTGTCGGCAGCAGACGGGCGCCCGTGTAGGAAGCCACTGCCGACGTGCGCGCGCGCGCCTGTGCGGATGATGCCGGCGCGTGTGCGGAAACAGCCCCGCCTGCGCGAGCGCGCCGGTGCGGAAACAGCCCCGCGTGCGCGCGCGCGTCTTTGCGGAAACAGCCCCGCCGGCGCGAGCGCGCCGGTGCGGAAACAGCCCCGCGAGCGCGCGCGCGCCGGTGCGGAAACAGCCCCGCGTGCGCGCGCGCGCCTTTGCGGAAACAGCCCCGCCGGCGCGAGCGCGCAGGTGCGGAAACAGCCCCGCGTGCGCGCGCGCGCCTTTGCGGACGCTGCCGACGTGTGCGCGCGCGCCTTTGCGGACGCTGCCGAAAATTTGCACGTCACCGCAAAATCACATGACTAATTATTTTTTGTCGAAATTATTTATTTTTGAGATATGAAAATATTTATTTAATTATTTTAATTATTAAAAAAATAATAAATAAAAGGGAAAAAAGGGAAAAATATGAAGTCACATTAGAATAATTTTTTAATTTTTTACGCATCGTATTTGTATCGCGAAATATTTATTTTATTATATTCAGTTATATTATGCATCGCAAAAGTTTGAAAAAAATTTGGGAAAAAACCGCCGCCGGCCGGAAAAGCCGCCGGCCGCCGCCGCCGCCGCTGGCCGCCGCCGCCACCGGCCGGAATACGCCGCCGGCAGGCAGCCACCGCCGGCCGCCGCCGCCGCCGGCCGCCGCCGGAAGCCGCCGCCGCCGGAAGCCGCCGCCGCCGCCGCAGGAAGACGCCGCCGGCCGGCAGAACCCGCCGGCCGCCGCCGCCGCCGGCCGGCAAACGCCGTCGGCCGCCGCCGCCGGCCGGCGGCCGCGCGCGCACGGCAGACTGGCGCCCGCGCGCGCGCGCCTGCGCGGCCACAGGCATGGCCGACTGGCGCCCGCGCGCACGCGCCTGCGCGGGCACAGGCATGGCCGACCGGCGCCCGCGCGCGCGCGCCTGCGCGGGCACAGGCATGGCCGACCGGCGCCCGCGCGCGCGCGCCTGCGCGGGCACAGGCATGGCCGACCGGCGCCCGCGCGCGCGCGCCTGCGCGGGCACAGGCATGGCCGACCGGCGCCCGCGCGCGCGCGCCTGCGCGGGCACAGGCAGGGCCGACGGGCGCCCTCGCGCGCGCGCCTGCGCGGGCACAGGCAGGGCGGACGGGCGCCCGCGCGCGCGCGCCTGCGCGGGCACAGGCAGGGCGGACGGGCGCCCGCGCGCGCGCGCCTGCGCGGGCACAGGCAGGGCGGACGGGCGCCCGCGCGGGCGCGCCTGCGCGGGCACAGGCAGGGCGGACGGGCGCCCGCGCGCGCGCGCCTGCGCGGGCACAGGCAGGGCGGACGGGCGCCCGCGCGCGCGCGCCTGCGCGGGCACAGGCAGGGCGGTAGGGCGCCCGCGCGCGCGCGCCTGCACGGGCACAGGCAGGGCGGTAGGGCGCCCGCGCGCGCGCGCCTGCGCGGGCACAGGCAGGGCGGCCGGGCGCCCGCGCGCGCGCGCCTGCGCGGGCACAGGCAGGGCGGTCGGGCGCCCGCGCCTGCGCGGGCACAGGCAGGACGGACGGGCGCCCGCGCCTGCGCGGGCACAGGCAGGGCGGTCGGGTGCCCGCGCCTGCGCCCGGTCGGGCACTGCCGACGGGCGCCCCCACGCGGGCACTGCCGACGGGCGGCCGCGCCTGCGCGGGCACAGGCAGGGCGGTCGGGCGCCCGCGCCTGCGCCCGGTCGGGCACTGCCGACGGGCGCCCGCGCGCGCGCCAGCGCGGGCACTGCCGGCGTGCGCCCGCGCCTGCTCGGGCACTGCCGCCGTGCGCGCGCGCGCCTTGGGCGGCCGCAGCATAAAAATTTTCACGTCGCCTCAAAATCACACGATTAATTTAATTATTTTAATTAAAATAATTATTATTAATTATTAATTTAAAATATTTATTTAATTATTTTAATTATTAAAAAAAATAATAAATAAATGGGAAAAAAGGGAAAAACGGCGTGCGCCCGCGCCTGCTCGGGCACTGCCGCCGTGCGCGCGCGCCTTGGGCGGCCGCAGCATAAAAATTTTCACGTCGCCCCAAAATCACACGATTAATTTAATTATTTTAATTAAAATAATTATTATTAATTATTAATTTAAAATATTTATTTAATTATTTTAATTATTAAAAAAAATAATAAATAAATGGGAAAAAAGGGAAAAATATGAAGACAGATTAGAATAATATTTTAATTTTTTACGCATCGTATTTGAATCGCGAAATATTTATTTTATTATATTATGTTATATTATGTGTCCCAGAAGATTGAAGAAGCATCGGGAAAAAACTGCCGACGGCGGCAGACGCCGCCTGCCCGACTACTGCCGACGTGCGCGCGCGCAGGCTTTTCGGCAGCAGACGGGCGCCCGTGTAGGAAGCCACTGCCGACGTGCGCGCGCGCTCCTGTGCGGACGCTGCCGGCGCGTGTGCGGAAACAGCCCCGCCTGCGCGAGCGCGCCGGTGCGGAAACAGCCCCGCGTGCGCGCGCGCGTCTTTGCGGAAACAGCCCCGCCGGCGCGAGCGCGCCGGTGCGGAAACAGCCCCGCGAGCGCGCGCGCGCCGGTGCGGAAACAGCCCCGCGTGCGCGCGCGCGCCTTTACGGAAACAGCCCCGCCGGCGCGAGCGCGCAGGTGCGGAAACAGCCCCGCGTGCGCGCGCGCGCCTTTGCGGAAACAGCCCCGCGTGCGCGCGCGCGCCTTTGCGGACGCTGCCGACGTGTGCGCGCGCGCCTTTGCGGACGCTGCCGAAAATTTGCACGTCACCGCAAAATCACATGACTAATTAATTTTTGTCGAAATTATTTATTTTTGAGTTATGAAAATATTTATTTAATTATTTTAATTATTAAAAAAATAATAAATAAAAGGGAAAAAAGGGAAAAATATGAAGTCACATTAGAATAATTTTTTAATTTTTTACGCATCGTATTTGTATCGCGAAATATTTATTTTATTATATTCAGTTATATTATGTGTCGCAAAAGTTTGAAAAAAATTTGGGAAAAAACCGCCGCCGGCCGGAAGACGCCGCCGGCCGCCGGCCGGCAGGGCCGCCGCCACCGGCCGGAATACGCCGCCGGCAGGCAGCCACCGCCGGCCGGCAGCCACCGCCGGCCGCCGCCGCCGGAAGACGCCGCCGCCGCCGCCGCCGGAAGACGCCGCCGCCGCCGCCGCCGGAAGACGCCGCCGGCCGGCGGCCGCGTGCGCACGGCAGACTGGCGCCCGCGCGCGCGCGCCTGCGCGGCCACAGGCATGGCCGACCGGCGCCCGCGCGCGCGCGCCTGCGCGGGCACAGGCATGGCCGACCGGCGACCGCGCGCGCACGCCTGCGCGGGCACAGGCATGGCCGACCGGCGCCCGCGCGCGCGCGCCTGCGCGGGCACAGGCAGGGCCGACTGGCGCCCGCGCGCGCGCGCCTGCGCGGGCACAGGCAGGGCCGACGGGCGCCCTGGCGCGCGCGCCTGCGCGGGCACAGGCAGGGCGGACGGGCGCCCGCGCGCGCGCGCCTGCGCGGGCACAGGCAGGGCGGTCGGGCGCCCGCGCGCGCGCGCCTGCGCGGGCACAGGCAGGGCGGACGGGCGCCCGCGCGCGCGCGCCTGCGCGGGCACAGGCAGGGCGGTCGGGCGCCCGCGCCTGCGCCCGGTCGGGCACTGCCGACGGGCGCCCCCGCGCGGGCACTGCCGACGGGCGCCCGCGCGCGCGCCAGCGCGGGCACTGCCGGCCTGCGCCCGCGCCTGCTCGGGCACTGCCGCCGTGCGCGCGCGCGCCTTGGGCGGCCGCAGCATAAAAATTTTCACGTCGCCTCAAAATCATACGATTAATTTAATTATTTTAATTAAAATAATTATTATTAATTATTAATTTAAAATATTTATTTAATTATTTTAATTATTAAAAAAAATAATAAATAAATGGGAAAAAAGGGAAAAACGGTGTGCGCCCGCGCCTGCTCGGGCACTGCCGCCGTGCGCGCGCGCGCCTTGGGCGGCCGCAGCATAAAAATTTTCACGTCGCCCCAAAATCACACGATTTATTTAATTATTTTAATTAAAATAATTATTATTAATTATTAATTTAAAATATTTATTTAATTATTATAATTATTAAAAAAAATAATAAATAAATGGGAAAAAAGGGAAAAATATGAAGACAGATTAGAATAATATTTTAATTTTTTACGCATCGTATTTGAATCGCGAAATATTTATTTTATTATATTATGTTATATTATGCGTCCCAGAAGATTGAAGAAGCATCGGGAAAAAACTGCCGACGGCGGCAGACGCCGCCTGCCCGACTACTGCCGACGTGCGCGCGCGCAGGCCTGTCGGCAGCAGACGGGCGCCCGTGTAGGAAGCCACTGCCGACGTGCGCGCGCGCGCCTGTGCGGACGCTGCCGGCGCGTGTGCGGAAACAGCCCCGCCTGCGCGAGCGCGCCGGTGCGGAAACAGCCCCGCGTGCGCGCGCGCGTCTTTGCGGAAACAGCCCCGCCGGCGCGAGCGCGCCGGTGCGGAAACAGCCCCGCGAGCGCGCGCGCGCCGGTGCGGAAACAGCCCCGCGTGCGCGCGCGCGCCTTTGCGGAAACAGCCCCGCCGGCGCGAGCGCGCAGGTGCGGAAACAGCCCCGCGTGCGCGCGCGCGCCTTTGCGGAAACAGCCCCGCCGGCGCGAGCGCGCAGGTGCGGAAACAGCCCCGCGTGCGCGCGCGCGCCTTTGCGGAAACAGCCCCGCGTGCGCGCGCGCGCCTTTGCGGACGCTGCCGACGTGTGCGCGCGCGCCTTTGCGGACGCTGCCGAAAATTTGCACGTCACCGCAAAATCACATGACTAATTAATTTTTGTCGAAATTATTTATTTTTGAGTTATGAAAATATTTATTTAATTATTTTAATTATTAAAAAAATAATAAATAAAAGGGAAAAATATGAAGTCAAATTAGAATAATTTTTTAATTTTTTACGCATCGTATTTGTATCGCGAAATATTTATTTTATTATATTCAGTTATATTATGCGTCGCAAAAGTTTGAAAAAAATTTGGGAAAAAACCGCCGCCGGCCGGAAGACGCCGCCGGCCGCCGCTGCCGGTCGGCCGGCAGACCCCGCCGGCCGCCGCCGCCACCGGCCGGAATACGCCGCCGGCAGGCAGCCACCGCCGGCCGCCGCCGCCGCCGGCCGCCGCCGCCCACCGCCGGCCGGCAGCCACCGCCAGCCGGCAGCCACCGCCGGCCGCCGCCGCCGGAAGACGCCGCCGGCCGGCAAACGCCGCCGGCCGCCGCCGCCGGCCGGCGGCCGCGCGCGCACGGCAGACTGGCGCCCGCGCGCGCGCGCCTGCGCGGCCACAGGCATGGCCGACCGGCGCCAGCGCGCGCGCGCCTGCGCGGGCACAGGCATGGCCGACCGTCGCCCGCGCGCGCGCGCCTGCGCGGGCACAGGCATGGCCGACCGGCGCGCGCGCGCCTGCGCGGGCACAGGCATGGCCGACCGGCGCCCGCGCGCGCGCGCCTGCGCGGGCACAGGCAGGGCCGACTGGCGCCCGCGCGCGCGCGCCTGCGCGGGCACAGGCAGGGTCGTCGGGCGCGCTCGCGCGCGCGCCTGCGCGGGCACAGGCAGGGCGGACGGGCGCCCTCGCGCGCGCGCCTGCGCGGGCACAGGCAGGGCGGACGGGCGCCCGCGCGCGCGCGCCTGCGCGGGCACAGGCAGGGCGGACGGGCGCCCGCGCGCGCGCGCCTGCGCGGGCACAGGCAGGGCGGCCGGGCGCCCGCGCGCGCGCGCCTGCGCGGGCACAGGCAGGGCGGTCGGGCGCCCGCGCCTGCGCGGGCACAGGCAGGGCGGACGGGCGCCCGCGCCTGCGCGGGCACAGGCAGGGCGGTCGGGCGCCCGCGCCTGCGCGGGCACAGGCAGGGCGGTCGGGCGCCCGCGCCTGCGCCCGCTAGGGCACTGCCGACGGGCGCCCCCGCGCGGGCACTGCCGACGGGCGGCCGCGCCTGCGCGGGCACAGGCAGGGCGGTCGGGCGCCCGCGCCTGCGCCCGCTAGGGCACTGCCGACGGGCGCCCCCGCGCGGGCACTGCCGACGGGCGGCCGCGCCTGCGCGGGCACAGGCAGGGCGGTCGGGCGCCCGCGCCTGCGCCCGGTCGGGCACTGCCGACGGGCGCCCCCGCGCGGGCACTGCCGACGGGCGGCCGCGCCTGCGCGGGCACAGGCAGGGCGGTCGGGCGCCCGCGCCTGCGCGGGCACAGGCAGGGCGGTCGGGCGCCCGCGCCTGCGCCCGGTCGGGCACTGCCGACGGGCGCCCCCGCGCGGGCACTGCCGACGGGCGGCCGCGCCTGCGCGGGCACAGGCAGGGCGGTCGGGCGCCCGCGCCTGCGCCCGGTCGGGCACTGCCGACGGGCGCCCCCGCGCGGGCACTGCCGACGGGCGCCCCCGCGCGGGCACTGCCGACGGGCGCCCCCGCGCGGGCACTGCCGACGGGCGCCCGCGCGCGCGCCAGCGCGGGCACTGCCGGCGTGCGCCCGCGCCTGCTCGGGCACTGCCGCCGTGCGCTGCGCGCGCCTTGGGCGGCCGCAGCATAAAAATTTTCACGTCGTCTCAAAATCACACGATTAATTTTATTATTTTAATTAAAATAATTATTATTAATTATTAATTTAAAATATTTATTTAATTATTTTAATTATTAAAAAAAATAATAAATAAATGGGAAAAAAGGGAAAAACGGCGTGCGCCCGCGCCTGCTCGGGCACTACCGCCGTGCGCGCGCGCGCCTTGGGCGGCCGCAGCATAAAAATTTTCACGTCGCCCCAAAATCACACGATTAATTTAATTATTTTAATTAAAATAATTATTATTAATTATTAATTTAAAATATTTATTTAATTATTTTAATTATTAAAAATAATAATAAATAAATGGGAAAAAAGGGAAAAATATGAAGACAGATTAGAATAATATTTTAATTTTTTACGCATCGTATTTGAATCGCGAAATATTTATTTTATTATATTATGTTATATTATGCGTCCCAGAAGATTGAAGAAGCATCGGGAAAAAACTGCCGACGGCGGCAGACGCCGCCTGCCCGACTACTGCCGACGTGCGCGCGCGCAGGCCTGTCGGCAGCAGACGGGCGCCCGTGTAGGAAGCCACAGCCGACGTGCGCGCGCGCGCCTGTGCGGACGCTGCCGGCGCGTGTGCGGAAACAGCCCCGCCTGCGCGAGCGCGCCGGTGTGGAAACAGCCCCGCGTGCGCGCGCGCGTCTTTGCGGAAACAGCCCCGCCGACGCGAGCGCGCCGGTGCGGAAACAGCCCCGCGAGCGCGCGCGCGCCGGTGCGGAAACAGCCCCGCGTGCGCGCGCGCGCCTTTGCGGAAACAGCCCCGCCGGCGCGAGCGCGCAGGTGCGGAAACAGCCCCGCGTGCGCGCGCGCGCCTTTGCGGAAACAGCCCTGCGTGCGCGCGCGCGCCTTTGCGGACGCTGCCGACGTGTGCGCGCGCGCCTTTGCGGACGCTGCCGAAAATTTGCACGTCACCGCAAAATCACATGACTAATTAATTTTTGTCGAAATTATTTATTTTTGAGTTATGAAAATATTTATTTAATTATTTTAATTATTAAAAAAATAATAAATAAAAGGGAAAAATATGAAGTCACATTAGAATAATTTTTTAATTTTTTACGCATCGTATTTGTATCGCGAAATATTTATTTTATTATATTCAGTTATATTATGCGTCGCAAAAGTTTGAAAAAAATTTGGGAAAAAACCGCCGCCGGCCGGAAGACGCCGCCGGCCGCCGCCGCCGCCGGCCGGCAGACCCCGCCGGCCGCCGCCGCCACCGGCCGGAATACGCCGCCGGCAGGCAGCCACCGCCGGCCGCCGCCGCCGCCGCCGGAAGACGCCGCCGGCCGGCAGTACCCGCCGGCCGCCCGCGCACGGCAGACTGGCGCCCGCGCGCGCGCGCCTGCGCGGCCACAGGCATGGCTGACTGGCGCCCGCGCGCGCGCGCCTGCGCGGGCACAGGCATGGCCGACCGGCGCCCGCGCGCGTGCGCCTGCGCGGGCACAGGCATGGCCGACCGGCGCCCGCGCGCGCGCGCCTGCGCGGGAACAGGCAGGGCCGACCGGCGCCCGCGCGCGCGCGCCTGCGCGGGCACAGGCAGGGCCGACGGGCGCCCTCGCGCGCGCGCCTGCGCGGGCACAGGCAGGGCGGACGGGCGCCCTCGCGCGCGCGCCTGCGCGGGCACAGGCAGGGCGGACGGGCGCCCGCGCGCGCGCGCCTGCGCGGGCACAGGCAGGGCGGACGGGCGCCCGCGCGCGCGCGCCTGCGCGGGCACAGGCAGGGCGGTCGGGCGCCCGCGCGCGCGCGCCTGCGCGGGCACAGGCAGGGCGGTAGGGCGCCCGCGCGCACGCGCCTGCGCGGGCACAGGCAGGGCGGCCGGGCGCCCGCGCGCGCGCGCCTGCGCGGGCACAGGCAGGGCGGTCGGGCGCCCGCGCCTGCGCGGGCACAGGCAGGGCGGACGGGCGCCCGCGCCTGCGCGGGCACAGGCAGGGCGGTCGGGCGCCCGCGCCTGCGCCCGCTCGGGCACTGCCGACGGGCGCCCCCGCGCGCGCGCCCGCGCGGGCACTGCCGACGGGCGGCCGCGCCAGCGCGGGCACAGGCAGGGCGGTCGGGCGCCCGCGCCTGCGCCCGCTCGGGCGCTGCCGACGGGCGCCCCCGCGCGCGCGCCCGCGCGGGCACTGCCGACGGGCGGCCGCGCCGGCGCGGGCACAGGCAGGGCGGTCGGGCGCCCGCGCCTGCGCCCGGTCGGGCACTGCCGACGGGCGCCCCCGCGCGGGCACTGCCGACGGGCGGCCGCGCCTGCGCGGGCACAGGCAGGGCGGTCGGGCGCCCGCGCCTGCGCCCGGTCGGGCACTGCCGACGGGCGCCCCCCGCGCGGGCACTGCCGACGGGCGGCCGCGCCTGCGCGGGCACAGGCAGGGCGGTCGGGCGCCCGCGCCTGCGCCCGGTCGGGCACTGCCGACGGGCGCCCGCGCGCGCGCCAGCTCGGGCACTGCCGGCGTGCGCCCGCGCCTGCTCGGGCACTGCCGCCGTGCGCGCGCGCGCCTTGGGTGGCCGCAGCATAAAAATTTTCACGTCGCCTCAAAATCACACGATTAATTTAATTATTTTAATTAAAATAATTATTATTAATTATTAATTTAAAATATTTATTTAATTATTTTAATTATTAAAAAAAATAATAAATAAATGGGAAAAAAGGGAAAAATATGAAGACAGATTAGAATAATATTTTAATTTTTTACGCATCGTATTTGAATCGCGAAATATTTATTTTATTATATTATGTTATATTATGCGTCCCAGAAGATTGAAGAAGCATCGGGAAAAAACTGCCGACGGCGGCAGACGCCGCCTGCCCGACTACTGCCGACGTGCGCGCGCGCAGGCCTGTCGGAAGCAGACGGGCGCCCGTGTAGGAAGCCACTGCCGACGTGCGCGCGCGCGCCTGTGCGGACGCTGCCGGCGCGTGTGCGGAAACAGCCCCACCTGCGCGAGCGCGCCGGTGCGGAAACAGCCCCGCGTGCGCGCGCGCGTCTTTGCGGAAACAGCCCCGCCGGCGCGAGCGCGCCGGTGCGGAAACAGCCCCGCGAGCGCGCGCGCGCCGGTGCGGAAACAGCCCCGCGTGCGCGCGCGCGCCTTTGCGGAAACAGCCCCGCCGGCGCGAGCGCGCAGGTGCGGAAACAGCCCCGCGTGCGCGCGCGCGCCTTTGCGGAAACAGCCCCGCGTGCGCGCGCGCGCCTTTGCGGACGCTGCCGACGTGTGCGCGCGCGCCTTTGCGGACGCTGCCGAAAATTTGCACGTCACCGCAAAATCACATGACTAATTAATTTTTGTCGAAATTATTTATTTTTGAGTTATGAAAATATATATTTAATTATTTTAATTATTAAAAAAATAATAAATAAAAGGGAAAAATATGAAGTCACATTAGAATAATTTTTTAATTTTTTACGCATCGTATTTGTATCGCGAAATATTTATTTTATTATATTCAGTTATATTATGCGTCGCAAAAGTTTGAAAAAAATTTGGGAAAAAACCGCCGCCGGCCGGAAGACGCCGCCGGCCGGCAGACCCCGCCGGCCGCCGCCACCGGCCGGAATACACCGCCGGCCGGCAGCCACCGCCGGCCGGCAAACGCCGCCGGCCGGCGGCCGCGCGCGCACGGCAGACTGGCGCCCGCGCGCGCGCGCCTGCGCGGCCACAGGCATGGCCGACGGGCGCCCGCGCGCGCGCGCCTGCGCGGGCACAGGCATGGCCGACCGGCGCCCGCGCGCGCGCGCCTGCGCGGGCACAGGCATGGCCGACCGGCGCCCGCGCGCGCGCGCCTGCGCGGGCACAGGCAGGGCCGACGGGCGCCCTCGCGCGCGCGCCTGCGCGGGCACAGGCAGGGCGGACGGGCGCCCTCGCGCGCGCGCCTGCGCGGGCACAGGCAGGGCGGACGGGCGCCCGCGCGCGCGCGCCTGCGCGGGCACAGGCAGGGCGGACGGGCGCCCGCGCGCGCGCGCCTGCGCGGGCACAGGCAGGGCCGTCGGGCGCCCGCGCGCGCGCGCCTGCGCGGGCACAGGCAGGGCGGACGGGCGCCCGCGCGCGCGCGCCTGCGCGGGCACAGGCAGGGCGGTAGGGCGCCCGCGCGCACGCGCCTGCGCGGGCACAGGCAGGGCGGCCGGGCGCCCGCGCGCGCGCGCCTGCGCGGGCACAGGCAGGGCGGTCGGGCGCCCGCGCCTGCGCGGGCACAGGCAGGGCGGTCGGGCGCCCGCGCCTGCGCCCGCTCGGGCACTGCCGACGGGCGCCCCCGCGCGCGCGCCCGCGCGGGCACTGCCGACGGGCGCCCCCGCGCGGGCACTGCCGACGGGCGGCCGCGCCTGCGCGGGCACAGGCAGGGCGGTCGGGCGCCCGCGCCTGCGCCCGGTCGGGCACTGCCGACGGGCGCCCCCGCGCGGGCACTGCCGACGGGCGCCCGCGCGCGCGCCAGCGCGGGCACTGCCGGCGTGCGCCCGCGCCTGCTCGGGCACTACCGCCGTGCGCGCGCGCGCCTTGGGCGGCCGCAGCATAAAAATTTTCACGTCGCCTCAAAATCACACGATTAATTTAATTATTTTAATTAAAATAATTATTATTAATTATTAATTTAAAATATTTATTTAATTATTTTAATTATTAAAAAAAATAATAAATAAATGGGAAAAAAGGGAAAAACGGCGTGCGCCCGCGCCTGCTCGGGCACTGCCGCCGTGCGCGCGCGCGCCTTGGTCGGCCGCAGCATAAAAATTTTCACGTCGTCCCAAAATCACACGATTAATTTAATTATTTTAATTAAAATAATTATTATTAATTATTAATTTAAAATATTTATTTAATTATTTTAATTATTAAAAAAAATAATAAATAAATGGGAAAAAAGGGAAAAATATGAAGACAGATTAGAATAATATTTTAATTTTTTACGCATCGTATTTGAATCGCGAAATATTTATTTTATTATATTATGTTATATTATGCGTCTCAGAAGATTGAAGAAGCATCGGGAAAAAACTGCCGACGGCGGCAGACGCCGCCTGCCCGACTACTGCCGACGTGCGCGCGCGCAGGCCTGTCGGAAGCAGACGGGCGCCCGTGTAGGAAGCCACTGCCGACGTGCGCGCGCGCGCCTGTGCGGACGCTGCCGGCGCGTGTGCGGAAACAGCCCCACCTGCGCGAGCGCGCCGGTGCGGAAACAGCCCCGCGTGCGCGCGCGCGTCTTTGCGGAAACAGCCCCGCCGGCGCGAGCGCGCCGGTGCGGAAACAGCCCCGCGAGCGCGCGCGCGCCGGTGCGGAAACAGCCCCGCGTGCGCGCGCGCGCCTTTGCGGAAACAGCCCCGCCGGCGCGAGCGCGCAGGTGCGGAAACAGCCCCGCGTGCGCGCGCGCGCCTTTGCGGAAACAGCCCCGCGTGCGCGCGCGCGCCTTTGCGGACGCTGCCGACGTGTGCGCGCGCGCCTTTGCGGACGCTGCCGAAAATTTGCACGTCACCGCAAAATCACATGACTAATTAATTTTTGTCGAAATTATTTATTTTTGAGTTATGAAAATATATATTTAATTATTTTAATTATTAAAAAAATAATAAATAAAAGGGAAAAATATGAAGTCACATTAGAATAATTTTTTAATTTTTTACGCATCGTATTTGTATCGCGAAATATTTATTTTATTATATTCAGTTATATTATGCGTCGCAAAAGTTTGAAAAAAATTTGGGAAAAAACCGCCGCCGGCCGGAAGACGCCGCCGGCCGGCAGACCCCGCCGGCCGCCGCCACCGGCCGGAATACACCGCCGGCCGGCAGCCACCGCCGGCCGGCAAACGCCGCCGGCCGGCGGCCGCGCGCGCACGGCAGACTGGCGCCCGCGCGCGCGCGCCTGCGCGGCCACAGGCATGGCCGACGGGCGCCCGCGCGCGCGCGCCTGCGCGGGCACAGGCATGGCCGACCGGCGCCCGCGCGCGCGCGCCTGCGCGGGCACAGGCATGGCCGACCGGCGCCCGCGCGCGCGCGCCTGCGCGGGCACAGGCAGGGCCGACCGGCGCCCTCGCGCGCGCGCCTGCGCGGGCACAGGCAGGGCGGACGGGCGCCCTCGCGCGCGCGCCTGCGCGGGCACAGGCAGGGCGGACGGGCGCCCGCGCGCGCGCGCCTGCGCGGGCACAGGCAGGGCGGACGGGCGCCCGCGCGCGCGCGCCTGCGCGGGCACAGGCAGGGCCGTCGGGCGCCCGCGCGCGCGCGCCTGCGCGGGCACAGGCAGGGCGGACGGGCGCCCGCGCGCGCGCGCCTGCGCGGGCACAGGCAGGGCGGTAGGGCGCCCGCGCGCACGCGCCTGCGCGGGCACAGGCAGGGCGGCCCGGCGCCCGCGCGCGCGCGCCTGCGCGGGCACAGGCAGGGCGGCCGGGCGCCCGCGCGCGCGCGCCTGCGCGGGCACAGGCAGGGCGGTCGGGCGCCCGCGCCTGCGCGGGCACAGGCAGGGCGGTCGGGCGCCCGCGCCTGCGCCCGCTCGGGCACTGCCGACGGGCGCCCCCGCGCGCGCGCCCGCGCGGGCACTGCCGACGGGCGCCCCCGCGCGGGCACTGCCGACGGGCGGCCGCGCCTGCGCGGGCACAGGCAGGGCGGTCGGGCGACCGCGCCTGCGCCCGGTCGGGCACTGCCGACGGGCGCCCCCGCGCGGGCACTGCCGACGGGCGCCCGCGCGCGCGCCAGCGCGGGCACTGCCTGCGTGCGCCCGCGCCTGCTCGGGCACTACCGCCGTGCGCGCGCGCGCCTTGGGCGGCCGCAGCATAAAAATTTTCACGTCGCCTCAAAATCACACGATTAATTTAATTATTTTAATTAAAATAATTATTATTAATTATTAATTTAAAATATTTATTTAATTATTTTAATTATTAAAAAAAATAATAAATAAATGGGAAAAAAGGGAAAAACGGCGTGCGCCCGCGCCTGCTCGGGCACTGCCGCCGTGCGCGCGCGCGCCTTGGTCGGCCGCAGCATAAAAATTTTCACGTCGTCCCAAAATCACACGATTAATTTAATTATTTTAATTAAAATAATTATTATTAATTATTAATTTAAAATATTTATTTAATTATTTTAATTATTAAAAAAAATAATAAATAAATGGGAAAAAAGGGAAAAATATGAAGACAGATTAGAATAATATTTTAATTTTTTACGCATCGTATTTGAATCGCGAAATATTTATTTTATTATATTATGTTATATTATGCGTCTCAGAAGATTGAAGAAGCATCGGGAAAAAACTGCCGACGGCGGCAGACGACGCCTGCCCGACTACTGCCGACGTGCGCGCGCGCAGGCCTGTCGGAAGCAGACGGGCGCCCGTGTAGGAAGCCACTGCCGACGTGCGCGCGCGCGCCTGTGCGGACGCTGCCGGCGCGTGTGCGGAAACAGCCCCACCTGCGCGAGCGCGCCGGTGCGGAAACAGCCCCGCGTGCGCGCGCGCGTCTTTGCGGAAACAGCCCCGCCGGCGCGAGCGCGCCGGTGCGGAAACAGCCCCGCGAGCGCGCGCGCGCCGGTGCGGAAACAGCCCCGCGTGCGCGCGCGCGCCTTTGCGGAAACAGCCCCGCCGGCGCGAGCGCGCAGGTGCGGAAACAGCCCCGCGTGCGCGCGCGCGCGCCTTTGCGGAAACAGCCCCGCGTGCGCGCGCGCGCCTTTGCGGACGCTGCCGACGTGTGCGCGCGCCTTTGCGGACGCTGCCGAAAATTTGCACGTCACCGCAAAATCACATGACTAATTAATTTTTGTCGAAATTATTTATTTTTGAGTTATGAAAATATATATTTAATTATTTTAATTATTAAAAAAATAATAAATAAAAGGGAAAAATATGAAGTCACATTAGAATAATTTTTTAATTTTTTACGCATCGTATTTGTATCGCGAAATATTTATTTTATTATATTCAGTTATATTATGCGTCGCAAAAGTTTGAAAAAAATTTGGGAAAAAACCGCCGCCGGCCGGAAGACGCCGCCGGCCGCCGGCCGGCAGACCCCGCTGGCCGCCGCCACCGGCCGGAATACACCGCCGGCCGGCAGCCACCGCCGGCCGGCAAACGCCGCCGGCCGCCGCCGCCGGTCGGCGGCCGCGCGCGCACGGCAGACTGGCGCCCGCGCGCGCGCGCCTGCGCGGCCACAGGCATGGCCGACTGGCGCCCGCGCGCGCGCGCCTGCGCGGGCACAGGCATGGCCGACCGGCGCCCGCGCGCGCGCGCCTGCGCGGGCACAAGCATGGCCGACCGGCGCCCGCGCGCGCGCGCCTGCGCGGGCACAGGCAGGGCCGACCGGCGCCCGCGCGCGCGCGCCTGCGCGGGCACAGGCAGGGCCGACGGGCGCCCTCGCGCGCGCGCCTGCGCGGGCACAGGCAGGGCGGACGGGCGCCCGCGCGCGCGCGCCTGCGCGGGCACAGGCAGGGCGGACGGGCGCCCGCGCGCGCGCGCCTGCGCGGGCACAGGCAGGGCGGACGGGCGCCCGCGCGCGCGCGCCTGCGCGGGCACAGGCAGGGCCGTCGGGCGCCCGCGCGCGCGCGCCTGCGCGGGCACAGGCAGGGCGGACGGGCGCCCGCGCGCGCGCGCCTGCGCGGGCACAGGCAGGGCGGTAGGGCGCCCGCGCGCACGCGCCTGCGCGGGCACAGGCAGGGCGGCCGGGCGCCCGCGCGCGCGCGCCTGCGCGGGCACAGGCAGGGCGGTCGGGCGCCCGCGCCTGCGCCCGCTCGGGCACTGCCGACGGGCGCCCCCGCGCGCGCGCCCGCGCGGGCACTGCCGACGGGCGCCCCCGCGCGGGCACTGCCGACGGGCGGCCGCGCCTGCGCGGGCACAGGCAGGGCGGTCGGGCGCCCGCGCCTGCGCCCGGTCGGGCACTGCCGACGGGCGCCCCCGCGCGGGCACTGCCGACGGGCGCCCGCGCGCGCGCCAGCGCGGGCACTGCCGGCGTGCGCCCGCGCCTGCTCGGGCACTGCCGCCGTGCGCTGCGCGCGCCTTGGGCGGCCGCAGCATAAAAATTTTCACGTCGCCTCAAAATCACACGATTAATTTAATTATTTTAATTAAAATAATTATTATTAATTATTAATTTAAAATATTTATTTAATTATTTTAATTATTAAAAAAAATAATAAATAAATGGGAAAAAAGGGAAAAACGGCGTGCGCCCGCGCCTGCTCGGGCACTGCCGCCGTGCGCGCGCGCGCCTTGGGCGGCCGCAGCATAAAAATTTTCACGTCGTCCCAAAATCACACGATTAATTTAATTATTTTAATTAAAATAATTATTATTAATTATTAATTTAAAATATTTATTTAATTATTTTAATTATTAAAAAAAATAATAAATAAATGGGAAAAAAGGGAAAAATATGAAGACAGATTAGAATAATATTTTAATTTTTTACGCATCGTATTTGAATCGCGAAATATTTATTTTATTATATTATGTTATATTATGCGTCCCAGAAGATTGAAGAAGCATCGGGAAAAAACTGCCGACGGCGGCAGACGCCGCCTGCCCGACTACTGCCGACGTGCGCGCGCGCAGGCCTGTCGGCAGCAGACGGGCGCCCGTGTAGGAAGCCACTGCCGACGTGCGCGCGCGCGCCTGTGCGGACGCTGCCGGCGCGTGTGCGGAAACAGCCCCGCCTGCGCGAGCGCGCCGGTGCGGAAACAGCCCCGCGTGCGCGCGCGCGTCTTTGCGGAAACAGCCCCGCCGGTGCGAGCGCGCCGGTGCGGAAACAGCCCCGCGTGCGCGCGCGCGCCGGTGCGGAAACAGCCCCGCCGGCGCGAGCGCGCAGGTGCGGAAACAGCCCCGCGTGCGCGCGCGCGCCTTTGCGGACGCTGCCGACGTGTGCGCGCGCTCCTTTGCGGACGCTGCCGAAAATTTGCACGTCACCGCAAAATCACATGACTAATTAATTTTTGTCGAAATTATTTATTTTTGAGTTATGAAAATATTTATTTAATTATTTTAATTATTAAAAAAATAATAAATAAAAGGGAAAAATATGAAGTCACATTAGAATAATTTTTTAATTTTTTACGCATCGTATTTGTATCGCGAAATATTTATTTTATTATATTCAGTTATATTATGCGTCGCAAAAGTTTGAAAAAAATTTGGGAAAAAACCGCCGCCGGCCGGAAGACGCCGCCGGCCGCCGCCGCCGCCGGCCGCCGCCGCCGCCGGCCGGCAGACCCCGCCGGCCGCCGCCGCCACCGGCCGGAATACGCCGCCGGCAGGCAGCCACCGCCTGCCGCCGCCGCCGCCGGCCGGCAGCCACCGCCGGCCGCCGCCGCCGGAAGACGCCGCCGGCCGGCGGCCGCGCGCGCACGGCAGACTGGCGCCCGCGCGCGCGCGCCTGCGCGGCCACAGGCATGGCCGACCGGCGCCCGCGCGCGCGCGCCTGCGCGGGCACAGGCATGGCCGACCGGCGCCCGCGCGCGCGCAGCGCGCGCGGGCACAGGCAGGGCCGACCGGCGCCCGCGCGCGCGCGCCTGCGCGGGCACAGGCAGGGCCGACGGGCGCCCTCGCGCGCGCGCCTGCGCGGGCACA